>NC_085047.1:92323118-92630618 GCF_963662255.1 Cinclus cinclus | reverse complement strand
CTGATTTTCCCATCTG
The DNA here is from genome assembly GCF_963662255.1 of Cinclus cinclus. Taxonomy (NCBI): domain Eukaryota; kingdom Metazoa; phylum Chordata; class Aves; order Passeriformes; family Cinclidae; genus Cinclus; species Cinclus cinclus. Next base: position 92,630,602 of record NC_085047.1, on the reverse strand, counting down.
ATATGTGATACATGCACAGAACAAAGTGAGTTGCAGCCAGAGCCAAGGAGAGAAGTACAAATAGGTGGTGCAGCTGAAAACAAATGCTGTGCTGGGTTTATGCATTGAGTTTTGTGGCCTGTAGAGGAACACCAAGGTGAGTACACCCAAGAATTCTCATAGCATAGCTACAAGAAGTGACAAAAGCATTGTCATTTTTCACTCACGTACCTAGGAGGTTTGTATCAGTCCTTTCCAACATGGACTCATCCACTTCCCCTGACACCCACCTAAGCAGTCTGAGCCTGAAGAAAGGTTTTCTTCCTGTATCCTTCAATGCTGTTATTGGTGAGGTGTGTGCAAGTAGAGCAACTGCTGTGTACTGTGCTGACATTACCAAAAGGTAGACTGCACATTCTGCTTCACACTGATTTTATCACATCCTCTTTATTAATTTACTATATCTCATCAGCATAAAGTCTCATCTTAGCCTGCTTGCTAGTACCTTGATAACCAAACAGGAGAACTTTGCCATTCATATACACATAGATGGCTGCACCTCATGTTTTTTAGACCACACAAGTATAACCTGCATGTTCCCCAGCAAGAAACACTCCAGAAGTCTGCTTTTTGAGAGGCACGGCCTGGCCCAGCATCCCTGGGGGCTCTTCATCCCAATGTCTGTGCAGGATAAGAACAGGGCTTATCTTCAGCCAGGTCCTGGGTTCAGGAGTAAGTGTTTAGGTCTTGGACACAAAAACAGAAAGTGAGATTTCACATCAGAGCACAAAGCACAAGGCAGAGGAGCACACATGCTGCACTCCAAGGATGATGGTTATTCAGCCAGCAGTGCCTAGAGAAGCTTCCAATCCAGCACATCCAGACCTAAAACTCCTCCTATGGATGACTGTTTACTGCTATGCAAGATGGAGTAATTCTTTCAGACAGCAACCCAGCAAATTTCTAAAACTGTACCCAAGGATTTAAAATTCTGTATTTAGTAGTTGCTAACAAATACAAAGTGCAAATGAGATCACTGTAGTCTAGAACTAAATATATAAGTCTTAATACTGGGCAATTCCAGGTGAGATTTTTACAGGCACCACAGGGTGATCATGATCAGTTAGACCCTGAAAAATACAGTCACTGTATTTCAAAAATTATATATGTATGCACAAAGTAAAATAAGTTTCTCAAACTGAACAGTTAATCTTCATTTCCTGTCAGTCTTCCTGCAACCATTCTGAATGCACAACAGCCTTCTCTTACTCAGCTCCTTAAAACACCACTTCTTCCACAGGGAGAAATTCAAAGAAGTTTGAAAGTGAAACCCACCTTTGACTCTCTAGAAACTTAGTCCTTGGAGAAGGTAATCTCATGTTAATTCTGTGCATTTTTAGGAATGGCCAGAATCCCAGGCACATCCCAGACATGAAGGTATGGAGTGGTCAATGTCATGCTAGCCAGCTCTTTGGGACCAGACTAAGACACTTTTTAAAATCACTTGAAAGTTGCCAGACTCTCTTCACAAAGGTCTTGTGTGCAGTAGAATTCATCTGCTTAAACATTTAAAATTAATCTGTCTGGAATTAAAATAAGGGTTCCTTTTATCATATTGAAAGGAAATGTGCAAATCCAGAGGCATCTCACCCTAAAGTAGACATCTATGATCTGGATCTTGTCCCTGGTTGAGGACAAACAATTCATAGTTGCACAAAACTAAGATTTGGGAAATATTTACAATACACTACTATTGTCCTTCTGAAGTTCCGCATTCAATTTCTTCTGCATCCAAATTCCAGCTGTGATCTCTGGATAAGCAAGGAATAATAGGCAAGTTTACTGTCTTAATGTAATTTTAATACTATTTTTACACCTCTTTCTATGTAATAATTTCCATGACATTACCACAGTGGAGATGATAGGGCAGAAGAAACCCAGAAGGCACAACCCTTAGGACAATGAGAATTTTGTTTTTACAATATTTCAGAGACACTAGCCAAAAATCTGCCAAAAGAGGTCCTTATGCAAAATGGGAACCATCCTGAAAATTCTCTTCTAAGCACCCACTGAAGCCAGTGTTTGGGTTTTGCAAGAAGTCTGGATTGCAGGCATCTGTGGGAAGTGATGCTCCACACTGTAGAATGACTAGGAGGACCTATATTCACCCATTAAACCCAAAACATGGCTATGGCCATAATCCCAAATAAACAGAAATCCTGCTGCTAATCACGGAGTCACAGGTTATGGCGTTTAATTATTATCAGTTAATGCTAAGGCCATATTCTGGCCACTAAGTCAGGATGTTGACAAAGTCATGTAAGAGTTCAAAGCCCTGCAAACCAACAGCTTGAGGGCAAGGCTGTTCTGCAAAGGTACAGCTGGACACCATAACCCAGTTGTGCCAGCTTCTCTCATGGCTGGTCATGAATACCAGGGAGTATGCCAGCAGTGCTGGGGAAAACTGCAGGTTCAGCAGGATCCTTTGCTTGTACAGCTTTCACTGTTTACTGTGCCCAGTCTAACTGAGATATTGAGTACCTGAACTCTTTCTTGCCCAAAGAGAGAGAGGCTACAGATCCAGGTATCATTTTCCAAAACAAGGCTTTGGTAGGGAAGAAGTGTCATGTGTGTCTAAGAGTTAGCAGGGAAAGGCAGACAAGAAGAAAAGAAAGAAAGTCTGTCACGTTCATCAGCACTGTGCCCAAGACAGATATATGCAACTATTTTTATCTTAATTTAAAGGTGCAAACTAAATAAATAAATGTCCAAACAAGATAAGAAATTAACAAGGCTATTTTAATGTCCAAACAATGAATGTCAAGAGATAAAAGTTAGTGGAAATGCTGCAACAGTGTCCAGACTTCTAAAATTATCTGATCTCATAATCTAAGCCATTGTATTTTTGCATAGTAAAATACAGTGATTTCAACTCAGTGTTTTTCATACACACTTAGTATGAATATGTTGTTCTCACTTCTTGCACAAGACAGTACATTTTTCTGTGCATTGTGCAATATAAAATAAAGGCACCACTTTTTCCTTGTGTTTCTTCATTTTGTTCCACTGGTTTTCCATTTTCAAGGCTTCCCATACTTTTCAAAAGAACTCCATATTGCTGAAATTTTTTTTGCATACTGCACAAGTGAGCAATTAAAACAAAAAAACAGCAACTTTGTGATAATTTTTCACAAAAATCATGCATTGAAGCTGTGGGTAAAGTGAAATAAAAGTTTTAGCCTGCTTTTAAAACTACAGTGGTGTTACATATACATACATACATATGCATGCAGACCATATAGATATACTTATAAAATACAAAGAAATCAGATGAGGTAATAGCACCCCCTTCTGAGAGTTAGGACCAAAGCTTATGCCCTCACTGTAAAGCTAATAGAGAGACTTTTCATCATGGTGCTACAGCTTTTTGATATTCAGCTCCTACTTCACGTTTTGTCCTACTGTGCTAAACTTGAGTCATGTACATGCTATTTACTTGGCATTTATTTGCTCCTCACTCTTTAAGAATTCCTTGGTTACGAGGCAGCAATTATAATTTGCAGTTAAGAAGTCCACAAAAAATTATTTTCCTCAGCTCACCTGTTCAATTATTCCATATATAAAATAGCCCTTGAAGTGGCTATTTTGAGGTCAGGGGACAGGTAGAGGGAGGTGTGAAGGGCTGGTGTAACTCAGCAGGAATGCCAGTTCTCTCTTCAGCAACTCAGCTTTCCTGGGATGGAGGTTCATCTCTTTTGAAATGGGCACAGGCTCCTATTCCCCATGCCCTTTACCTCCCTGAGTCTGAGGTTAGGGCAGGAAAGGACCAGGAGCCTGTCTCCCCCTTGTAGCAGAAGGGTTTAAGGAGTGGTATCTGCAACAGCTTCTGGGATTATATCCAGAGCCACTCTGGTGTCACAAGGGCTACAGCAGTGCCCTTTGTGAGCCTCCCTTACCATGGACCTACACCAGCAAACTTGGGCTTGGTTCCTCCCTTGGCCTGGCAAAAGGCTGGATTACTTGCCAGAGAAGGGCATTTTCCATACTCTAATGGAAAACCCAGACCAAGATGATTTCCTGCCGCATTCATTCTTTTCCAACAGCAAATTTCCCTTCAAGCAATTTCATCTCAATGGGAAGGAGAAGATTCTTTCCCCATTTGCTCAGCACAACGTGGGCTCCTTTACACAGCATGGTACAGGCAAAAGAGAGCAGCCTTGTGAGCAGCTCTGCCCCACCAAACCAGGTTTTTGTGGCATTAGGTCACCCCAGCAGCCCACAGCTCACCAGCCCAGAGACAAAATAAATCATACCAAATAACAGCAATCATGACACAAAATGCTCAGAGAGCAACTGAGAAATATGGCCAAGGTGAAGAGAAAAAAAGAGACTGTAACAGTGTTTCTCAAATTCCCACTTCTCTTTGAGAACTGATTTGTGGTATTCTTCATCATATCCTACTCTGGATAAATAGTAGTTTGCATAGACAGTACTGCAAAAACTTCTGTAGGCTTTACAACAAAGCAGCTAAAGTTATTTACTCTTCTCTGGGTTTTTTTTTGTTTGTTTTTTTTGTGGTTTTGTTTTTGTTTTTGGGTTTTTTTTTTTTGAGCTGAAAAAGAAAGGAATGTGTTTGACAGAAGGTGCTAGACTAAGGAAAATAGTGAAGGATGCAACTTAAAGCACAGAAATCCACATGACATTGAGCTATGTATAATTTACCATGACAAATCAGTGCTCTAGCAGAAAGAGAGTCACAGCATGTGAAGAAAAAAATTAGCACAAGCTGAAGATAAGATAGACACCATTTTCTACTTGTCATGCTAGGAAAAAGAAAAGTAAAAATTAAGACAAACAAATAGAAAAAACTCAGTAACACTGAAAGGGAAAAAGGCTCTATCAGGACATGTATAAAGGTATGCACCACAGAAATGCAACATCAGAGTACCATATCATCATAAGGAAAATATTACAGCTGAAAAACTATTAAGGGGCACAAAAATGTATGTGGTAGTGATGAATCTGATGGAAGAGAGATTTTTGCAGCCCAAAACCTGTAGCAAACAATATGACAAGATAACTATGAATAAAGTTACTGAGATAAGAACTTATAAAGTGATTATAGTCCATTAAAGTGGATATACCTGAAACCCAGACTACTGAAGCCCAGATTACAATGGCACTTAGTAGTTATAGAGATTTGTTTGTTTGTTTGTTTGTTTGTTTGTTTGTTTGTTTGTTTTTTAATGACTTCTGATAAAACAGGAGCCATGAGAAGGGTAAATGACTTCTGGGAACATAAGGGAGGTTGCCAAGAGCCTCTGACCTGGAGGTCCCATGCTAAGCAGGATCGTCAAGAGCAAAGAGAGCTTTTCCTTGCTCTCTCTAGACACCAACAGTTATCCCCAGAAGGAAATTGCATTATTGTGCCTGGAAGAAGTGCACACTCGTGTACTCCCATCCCAGCTCAGGTGCTGAGATCCCTGAGCTGGCCCCTTCAAGAGTCCAGTTGATTCAGAAGTATTTAAGCTTTACTGCCAGGCAAGTCCATTTACTCTTTTCATCTCTAACAGCTCCTGCCTGCCTCATTCAGTCTCTGGCAGGGCTGGGCACACCTGACTCTTCAGCCCTTGCAGCATCAGATGTGATCTCCTGCTTCCCCCAGTGTGTCTGGGAGTCAGGGGATTACCTGGGCATAAACTGGAATCTCTCAGTTGCACCAACAAAATATTTCATGGAATCTCACAAAGAGAATGCGTTAAAACAAGCAGGATTACTGCTTGAGGTGAGAATAAGAGAAAAACCCCTTGTATTACCAATGGTTCTTAATCTGCATGCCCAGCCCAGAAAAGTCTACTGGATTCGATCTGGAGTGGAAACTAAGACAGGACTTTGAAAGACAATATAACAGAGAGAAAAGAGACTGTAATTTTTCTTCATACTATTTTTTACATTTCTGTCATAGTTCTCCTAATCATTTGGAACAGTGGAGGCTTAAATTTTCCATTGACCAATTCAAAGAAGAAATGTCCATAAAGTATCATTCATCTGACTGTCCTACAGTTTCTTTGAAGTTACTGTCAAACATACCCGCACCTCAAAAGATGGACTTCGTGAAAAGACTTTGAACCAATCACAGCAAAAGTAATCACAGTGGAAAGGATGCAGAGGCTAAGGACATGCCTCTCAATAAAGGTTTGAGACGATCTATGGAAGTGTAAAACATACTATGCAAAGAACACAAAAGTAGGAAACTATTTGATAGATTATAATCCAAACCTTTATTCTGACCAGCATGGAATTTGAAGTGTTGCAGTAGTCTGCAGAAAGGTTGAGACAAGGTTTGGAACATCATCAGCTGTAGGACAAACTATGGACATCTGCCTGGCAGTAAACATTCAAAGATCAACCAACCCGAACAGTAAGTTACAACAAATAACTTCCTTTATGGGAAAATATTAACATAATCCCAAAAAATTCAAATGAATATTCTATCTCAATAGGCTAAAAAACACCTGCTTTTGAACTTTGGGGGGGAATATAAATGTTACACAAACCAAAGGAATAATCAAGATGCTAAGGTGTCATACAAATGGGCTACAAATGATGGGAGTGTGTAAAGCCCAACACAGAGCTGTCACCCCTGCAGGTGACTGTGGTGGCACAGTGAAGCCAACCCCGTGGCAAATGCCCTCTGAGGGGCCACAAACTGCAGATGGAAACAGGCAATGCAAGCCACCATCTCACTTGAGGCTGGAGAGCCACACACAGATGTAAGCAAGGTTACAGCAGCTTAGGAAACCTGTGTCTCCCAGCTGAGACACAGCAGCTGGTGCTGCACCCCAAAGGACACTGAAATGCTCCAGCCTTCAGCAGGACAGGGCATGCTTGCTGCAGGCCGATGTTCTCAACCAAGAGCCTAAGCAGATGTGTTTTGGAGAGCATCTCTAGTGGGTCTAGTGCACAGCATCCAAAGAACTTCTGCAGGAGATCAAATCCTTAGCCCTGTCTCTTGTGCGTTACCAGGTGGACAAGGAATGCAATATAAACACGTTGTTACAAAAGAGTCTCACCAGACAGACACAAGAGGGATTGAGTCCCTGCTGGCCAGAAGGAAAGAAACCCCACATCTGCTGAGGGATGCTCTCATGAATCAGTGTGTGCCGGGGCCTGGGGCTCCCTCCTTGCTCTGTTGATATGCTGTCACACCAAGCTGAAGTGGCTCAGTTGGATCCAGCACCTCTGGATAATCAGTGAACATAAATGTGGCACTGAATGGAGGCACAGCATTGCCTCTTCCAGTGCTGGCAGGACTCTCCCCTGCTCCAGCCCCTCTGCTCAGCATGACAGCACATCAGCAGGCCATGCTGAGAGGAGAAACAACATGAGGCACAAAGGAGCAATGCTAACAGAAGCGGGGGGATATGGAAAAGGAGAGCTGCCCATGAGCAAAGAGGAGAGAGAAGGAAGGAAAAATTAGGTTGATGAGCATCTGAATGAAGACTTTATGGGGGGGGAAAAGACAATGTATTTCTGTGCTTGCACTTTTCCCTTTACACAGGCAAAAGCAAGAAGTAGAAATGGTGGTTTTTATACTGTTCATTATGAAATTCAGAAGGGAAATAGAAAAGAGATTCAAAGGGAGAGCTCAGAGAGCTCCCACTCCCAGGCTGCTAGGCCAGTAATTTTCAAGCTGTGGTCCATTGTGACTTGCACTGCCAGGCTGTGTTTACCCTGTGACTTAGTGCCAGCAGTACTGCTGGATAAGGCCTTTCAGCAGATCAGCATAAAATCCTATTTTCAAAGACTTAAAACAAAAACAACAAAAAAACCCAAAAGCTTAATTTAAAAAAATTTGCTCTGTACAAAACCTTGTCGTGATATTCTACACTGTGGACAATTCCTCCACCAACTTTTAAATAAGCATATTTGAGCATTATAAAATGTCTGTTTTGTGTGGATTTTGTGAGCATTGTGAAATATATATGGTTTCAAAGCTTATCAATTGTGTTATGGCTAAGAATGTACATCTTGTACAGGAACACAAAGGAGACCCACACAATCTAAACAATGACATTCAACTTGAATGAGAAGTAAATTTGAAATTACCATGGCTTTACTCGTACTCCACCCTGCTTATGTGTTTTGAGAGAAGCTCTGCTGGGGAAATGAAGTATGTACCCATGAAATTCAGTATCAGCCACACAAAGCCTGATTTTAGCACAGATAACTTCTACTTCTGGGCCACTGTGACATCAATACCTGCTAGGTCCATAAACTCCTTTGGCTCACATGAATAGAAAGGAATATTTAAAAATCTAGATGGAATGGAAATCCCTGGCCACCCTGAGCAGGAAAAAGGTAGTGCAAACTCTGGAAAACTCAGGCAATTTTTTTTTCTGAAAAGGCTAAATCAGAAGTTAGAACAGCGGCTCACACTGCAGTTTTGCAGCTAAAATGGCAAATGTCCTTTCCCTTGTCTGATGTTCTGTTCCATGACCTGCTTAACAGTTTCCTCTCTTTCACTCTCTCAAGCTCAATGCTTTTATTTTATCCTTCCTAATTAACCTTATGTCTTTCTCTCTTTCTCTTGCCCCTCTCATCCCAGTGGTTTTGTCCCCTTGCTGGCTGTGATGTCAGCCTTGGTTTGACCTGCTAGCACAGTAACTGCTTTTTCCTCTAGGCAGTCTCCAAGTGAGCTGATTTGTAAGGTTTATGTTTATTTCTCTTTTAAATCACTTCCCAAGCCCCTCTCTGCCACAGAAGTTACAAAAAATGAACCAGTGATAAATGGAAGGGATAAAGGGCATTTGATAAAATGAAACTAGATGAACTGACGTGTGTTGGAAGATACATTGCTGGTTTCTTTCTCCCACATCTACCATTCACAATCCACTTCTCAGAGAAGAAATTAGAGACTAAACATAGTATTTCATCCAGTCCCAGAGTACACTGGCAAGTGCAATACAGTGAATAAACCAATAAAGGTCACTTCAATCACCCACACAGAGGCTACTGATGGGCATATATATAGTTATGCTATGCAGTGCTGAAAGATTTTTTTATTTTTATGACAAAGCATAGTCCACGAGGAAATTACTCACCTCTTCTGAAAGGCCAGCAGCTCAATATTCTGGGGCACCCACTTGCATCAGAGAGAGGAACACCAGTGAACAGCAGGCATGATTTCTTTGCACCCAAATATGTGCCTTGAGAACTCCAGACACCACAAGCCACATCAAAAAGCTAAAGAATCCCAAATTCAAGGAAATCAGCTACTTACCTCTGGAATTAAAAATTATGACACAAAGACAGCAACAAAAATTGATTTCCTATATCCATGATCAGTGGCTACCTTCAGTTAACTTGGATGTGTGCTGGGGTAGTAAAGCACATGCAAATAGCAGGGTATTAAATATTCTGCAAGAATATTATAACTGAGAGGACACCAGCAGAAGTCACAGTGTGAATAGTTTTGCCCCATTACTGCATCTTCTGACTTTCCTGCTCCAGATGCCTTTGTCTTTTCTACAGTCTCTCCTAAACGAAGAAGCAAAGCACGTGTGTGAGAGGGTGCATTTCCAAGAACCCTTAGTAAAATCATAATACAATACCAGGAATACAACTTCAGCAGGCACATGAGCTCTGTTCTCCCCTGGCTGCAGTAGTCACACTTCTGAGCCTGTATTTCTTGCCTGGAACAGCAGTCACTTTGCTATCTGTCCAGCCAGCATCCTTTTGTTGATCTGTGAAGTTTTGGCACTGCAGATGTGATAAGAATAAAAACATTTAAGCAATCGGTTAATCTAACAAATATGTTAAATATAGTGAGACAATGCCCACTGCTTTCATTGGCACCAGACATAAATCTCAGAGAAAATTGCACAGATGCAATCAGAGTTGAACACCAGAAGTGTTTGGCACATTTGAGCTCTGCTACCCTGAAGATAAGACTTGAAAAAAGGACAGACTGCCTATCAATACCTTCACAGAGCACACCCTTTTGAGCTCTATAAATACATTGCATTCTCTCCACAATACTTTTTTCCCCCTCCTAGGACTGTCTTTAAACATACATGCCCTCATTTCTGTCCTGAGATTTTTTAGCATCCTTCTGATAACTTTCTCCAGCTTTGAATTATTAATGAACTACTTAATCATAGCTAACATTTCCCAGCATTACTCAAAGTCCCTGCCAATACAGAAAGCTATTTATAAAAAAATATACATTTTATAAAATATTTGTAATAAGGCAGTTGTCAGCTGTTTGCAGGTGCCCCTCACAGTAAAGTTGAATTAATAAAAGGTGGCAAAAAACTTCCTGGAGGAGATTGCTCTGAGATTTTCAATTAAAGGAAGCTGTTTCACACTGTAATGTCTGAGTGGTGTCTCCAAATTGAATACAATGACTCCTTGGGGTATAGTTGAATTTTCCAGGCAATTTGTTTTATTAGAAACTCTCCTAAATTTTATAGACATCTGTAAAAATAACTTTTTGAGAACAGACCTTGTTTTCTGCCTCCCATTTTTATGTTCCTCTCATAACAAGCCATTTTTTCAACTTGCAAATATGATTTTCTCTCATTCAAGGTAAGAGTAAGAGGATTTCTTAGTTAATTCTAGTTGAATTTTTAATGCCTTTTAGGTAAATCCTATTCAGCTTGCTTGTGTGCTTTCCTCTTCAGAGTTAAAGTTGCCCTGATTTAAAATAATTTTAAATTATCAACTGTTAGTATCAGTTCAGAATTAAAAAGAGAGTTTAGTAGCCTTAAGACAAGGTGAGAAGCTTCAACTTCTCTTACAGCTCCAGAAACAGCCCATGTGGTGTTTCCATACAGCACATGCCTCCATGCCTCTCTGGTTAGAAGCCAAAGGTCAATAAAGTATTTTAATATTTGAATTGTCACAACCACAGGATGCGAAAGAGCCAGTGATGACAGCCACCTAATTTGCTTGAGTTTCAAGAGATGTTTGGACAATGCTCTCAGGCATATAGTGTGATACTTGGTGTTATCCTGTGCAGGGCCAGAAGATGGACTCAATGGTCCTTGTAGATCCAAATCAGGACTCTGTCAAATCTGACACAAAAATATTATGTTTTTTTGCCTTGAAGTTTCAGTGATGCAGTGACCTCAATATGGCTTTATGAAGTGTTATGTGAATTGATCTGTCAAGACTGGCAGTGCTTTTGTTAGTTTTTAACTTGCTTAAGAATAAATAGGAAGTAAGAAAATTCTTCAGTTAATTTTTCTCATGTTGAACTCGGGAATGTCTCCCAGCTCCCACATTTAGCTGTGCGCCCCAGCTGTGTCCAAATCCAGGACAGAGGAGGACATTGCTTACAGCATCCCCTTTAACTCAGCTCCTCACTCCAGTTCTCCTGTCTTCATGGACAAAACCAAGGATCACAGACTGGAAAGAACTGGGCCATATCTCAGCATAATCCAGACAATCGGGGTGTCAGAGAAGAGGCTATGCTGCAGAATTATTGAGGCAAAGTCACAGACACCACCACAGGTAGGCTGAAGAAGGATTTCTCTAAATCTGATTCATGCCCAGTTCAGGTTCCATAGAAGACCAAGGCCCCAGGCACGAGAGAGAAGGTTATAAAAACCCTTTGCAGGAGGTGGATGAAGACAGCCATTCCTTCCATAATTATATGGCTGGCAGAGATGAGAAATATGAAGGGATGAGAAAGATATTTTGCTAAAACCAACCAGGCCAATAGAAAGATTACACACAGTGACACCACAGGAACCAAAATACTGACATCCCCCAGCTGGTCAGATGATGAGGGAAAGATTGCTGTGGCACTGCTAATTAAGGCTGAGGTAGACAATTTGTTGATCTCAGAGTTTGGAAGAGTTTGACACAACTCAAGAATGTAGATGAGAGTGAACATGAACACTTTTTTCATGTGCACTTTTTTCACGCTTCAAAGTATAAACTGACCTTGCCTCTAAGACAAAGGTTTACCCAGACCTATATGGCAATAGTTCTGATGTGGCTTTGGAGGCCTAGGATCATCCCAGAGGCCATGGAATGGCTTGCAGGAAGGTTTGTTTATCTATTGAACTGATGTATCTTGAGAACAAAAACCTCATGTTGATATAGACCTGTCTGCCTAATATTCAAAGATTTCACAGGTGGGTCATACACACATGAGATAACATCACAATCTTCACCTCCAAGCACCCTATGCAAGAACATAGTCAGGGAACAATTATTTGGCCACTTTGAAGGCATATTCTCTACACCAGCATGGAAAATGCACCATCTGAGCATCCCTAACTGTCTGAGCTGGGAAGGCTCAGAATTGACTCCAACTCACTCCCTTAAGTTTGGTGTGAGGCTTTCAGATGTGCCATTGCACTGCCCTGCTCCACAGTTCAGCCCTAGCTCAGCACAAAATAATGCATTCAGTTTTCAGAGTTACACTGCCCTTCATTAAACCTAAAGAATTACCTTATAGGAAGGAAGGCTCCTACTTTGCTCCTCACTTGACAACAGTGAAAGAACTGTTAGAACTGATCCCCAAAACACAAAGAGTGGTTTTTTTCCATTGGTTAAATGAAATATTGAAATTAGACAGGAGATCCCCCAAAGTTTAGCACACAGGTTAAAAACAGCATTCCAGGGATTTCAAAGCACTTATATTAGCCCATAGGTAAGTGGGCTCAAAATTAGCATGAGTGAAAGATCCAGAACACAAGATAGGTTTAAATTTATCCACAGATAAACACATCTACCTTGGCAAGTTCAGCCAATGAAGGCTATAAAAGGTGGCAAGCTATAAAACTACTTGGTGGAAGGTTGAATACTCCCAGAGTACTACTGACATCTAAATATTGTCCTTCAATTTAGCATGCCTGAAGCCTGCCAGACCAGCAGTAAAAAAGTGTAGAAGATGGACAGTAAAGTATTTCAGCCTTCCCCACAGAATTATTTTTCTCTCAGGTTTTGAAAGTCTTAGCAAGCTAGAGAAAGGGATCAAAACTTGGGGCAAACATAGTTCTGAATAAAAGAAGACGTCTGGGAAGTTACTGGAAAAGAAATTACAGCTTGCTAAATATCTTTCCATCAAATTTCAAAAATGCTGGATAAAATGCCATGCAGTCCCCAGCCCTGGGATACAATCTTTTTGAAGTCTGTGGGCAATATCACACATATGATATTAGGTATGCTTAGCAGGTACCATCGAACACAAGTTTTGTGAGCAGACACAAACATGGAAGTTCACACAATAATTAAATAAACAGAAAGCAGAGCAGCTGGGAAGATTCCAAACACTACGTCTTATTTACTTAATCACCCTGCAAGCACATTTCAGATTATTCTGTTTTTATTAGTTTCATGTTAAAATGCAAATCACATACTGTAGTTTTAATGACACAATAAAATAGAAAATAATTTTTGGCATAAAGATCTACTGAATAGATTTCTCCCCCACCAAATTGGCTTGTCCGATACATGCTCTGCTCAGTTTTAGTTCCCTCTCTACATAGCAGCACTTTTGGTAGGACGCCAAAGCCTGTCAATTAACAGTAAGCCTATCCCTTATGAACAGAAGCAGGGACTGTGATCATGTTCAGCTAAGATCAAGGATTAGTAAATCAGCATGGCACCAGATTGCAAGCACTATTTAAACCCCACAAGCCTACAAGCCACTGCAGCAACATTATATTCCATCTGGATGTGGAGAACAAAATCTCATAGTTACAGAGGAACTCACTTTTTACCTTTCCTGTGCAGGCAATTACAAGTCAACTTAAAATGAGCCCTGATTTAATCATGTTGGCTCTCTCAAATGCCAGTTAGGAAATAACCCCATGCTGCCATCGCTGGTATCTTATCAAGGACTTTCCATCAAATTACACATATTTCATTACACCTACTATAAATTATAGAAGACTTCATTTTTTTACAAACAAACCAAATATTGCACCAAAGCTGGCACAAAGGTTTCTTTTTAGAGCTTGAAGAAGTGTAATGCTATCTCACCCCTTGCCTGGCACATGGGGTTGTTTCTGCCGCTTGCTGCAGAATCAGGCACGCTGCACATGGTGAAATGTTTCCTTTACTTGATAAACAGAGTTTGAGTTCAGGGCTTTGCCAGAAAATGGCCACCCCGTACAGTACATCCCAAGTTTCCTATAATCATTCTTTCCCTCAGGGTTTTTAATTTTTTTTTTCCTCCTTAAGAAAGGCATAGGTTTCTTTTATCCCAGATCAAGTGACAAGAGAAAGAACTGAGATGTTTGCTGCCAGGTAAAAGAAAAAGTCATGGAGGTCCAGGGGGATCTCATTCCACAAACCTACTGCCAAGTTGAAAACAAATGATATTATCAGAAAATGATCACAGAGAGCAAGCCTCGTTCAAAGAAAAATGGTCTTTATTAACCTCTCTTTGAAATTACCTGAAAGCAAAGTCAAAGAACAATAAGGGATGGTGACTTGCCTCACTACTGCTGCTCCCACCAGCCATCCTCAGCTGGAGCAATGCCTCCTGCAGTTCCAGACTGCTGGTGTCAAAACAGTGATAGCTCTGCAGCCAGGGAAGACACTTGGTCCTTTAGGCAGATGTTTTGCTTTAACTGCCTCCCTTGCTTAGCAATAATTTCCTTTATCTGAAAATTAAAAGAGGGGAAAACTGATGCTATTATTTTCAGCCTTGGTGCCTTTGACATCTTTTCTCTAGGACAAGCAAGCATCATGTAAGGGGGGAATGAAGCCACCAGCTGACAGGTCTTAATCTAGTGCCCAAGGGGTGTCTTGTGAATTTAACTACATCTGTTTTATAGCAGGCACATGGGCTATATCTACAGACTACAGAATATGTCAGTTCTTGGTCCTGATGGCTTCTGCAGACACTTTGCCATACCATACTGAGATGAAAGCCTTGCAGCAGCCAACCCCCTCTCCTTCCTCCCTCCCTCCCCCTTGTCCAGTTTCCTGGTGAAAAGCAGACATGCACCCAGGAGTGCCCCGTGGCACTGCCCACGCAGATGTCATTTGGTACCAGCAGAGGACCACAGCCTAAGGGATGTGTGTCCAGGCATACCGTGCATATTTACACTTTTGTTTGGGGTTCATCTGTCCTAACCTAATAGATTTGATAGTTAAATGTCTGTCCCTAAGCTAGCCACAGCTGGTTGCTTGTGTAATCAGAGAAGAGAAAGATGCATTTTTAAGGTGTGATTCTTGCCATCTTAAAGCAAATGGCAAAAATATGGTGAAATTCTCTTCCAATTAAAATAAAGGCAGTCAGGGAGATGAGTGCACACAGACATTTATTCCGTGGATATCTAAAGACAGCAGATACAAGTTCTAGACCTTGTGACCCAGCAGCATGGACCCCTTTGCTGAACACCTGGAGTTTACTGGGACAAAAGTGATTTAAAGTAATTGTCCTGTTAAGGGCAACTGTTAATCTGAGACTCCAAATAAGACAAAATTCATGTAAATTATTTACTCCCACATTGCACACAGACCCTGAAACAAAGAATGGAGAGTGCAGATTCCTGCAATTCACTGCAGGACACATTAACCAGACCCAGCTGGTTTTGACCTCTTTAACAAGTATCCTAAACAAAACCAATTAGCAAATCAGGTTTCCTCCTTCCTCAGAGTGCTCAATTCAGAAATCCCTCTTGCTCAGGACTTCCCTGTGGGCAACATGGATATCAGCATGGATATTAAGCATCAATCATCTTCTTGCACATCTGCTGTGCTGTGTAAAGGAATTTCGGTTTTTTAAATGCTTACGAGAACGAAGGACTCTAAACCTCTCAATCTCTTTATTAAATGTATTTTAAATTATGTTGCCAGTCATCCTTCGTGGAAGAGCCATTGAAATCCCTATACATAGCAGTGTTTGTTCTAGTGACAAGTCTAAAAAGAGACTTTCTTCTATTTCCAATCAAGAAGGCACAAACTCCTTATTTATAAATACAATTTTCAATGTAAATTTAAGTCCAAGTCACCTAGGAACAGCTAGCATATTCTTGAGTACTTTGCTGAAAAGTCACATAAATCATGGTGCAAGTACTGAGTTTTGTTTAAGAGAATTGTGTCCCATGTCTGTCATGACAGAGGGACTATTTTAGGAGAAGAGCTTTCTTAAAAATCAGGACCTTTAACTTAATCAATATCTGAAGTTCACTAAAGAGAAAAGAGTTGCCATGCACATGAATTATTTCTAGTGATACTATCAGGTTTGTCCCTTTAAACTGTACTTGCAAGAAAAAAAATAATTTCTCCCTTGATGCTTAAGCTACATAATTGCTCATATGGACATTTATTGGCTTGCCTGGTGTCTGATGGTCTCTGAACAGCTAAGTAAAAGAAAGGAAATGAACAGGCTGCAGAAGTTCTGATTGTGAAACAATTCCTCTTTGGAAGTGTTACCATGCCAAGTGAAAATACAAGAACTGAATGTAATTTGGCATTGCTAGAACTTGTTAGTCCTTTTTCTTCTCTTAGCAGTATCCTCATGTGACAGGATTTGGTTATGAGGAAACTCCTAGAGCACTGCTCTATCAGGTCCGTAAGGACTTTCAAAGCCTGTCTAAAAAGAGGGAGGAGAGATGGCAAAGGGAAAGGAGATCTACAGGAAAAATACAACGAAGCCTGGTGTAGCTTTCCCAGTTCCCTTTAAAGCCAAGATGTAAATGCCAAAAGCTCCTCTGTGTCCTTGAATTCTCAAACTATGAAGCAAATGTACACAACAGTTTTTCTACCCCAACCGTGCAGAAAAACATTTCTATTGCTGAATTCTATTTATGTGTCTCAGTAGAAGACATAAAACAAGTTTAAAAAAGCATCTATTGCCAAGTACAATGGTATTTTCAGCAGAAATTTATCATTTTATTTGTTAACTAGAGGCTGATACAATAAATAATCACTAATGCTATCAGCTGATAGTTAGCATTTGTGTCAAACAGCAAAAGCTACTAACAAGCAGTACTACAGTTTCATAACAGGAGCTTTTATTCAAACAAAAAATCCCCATCGGTTTTAAGGTTTTTTTTTTTTTCTGCCGATCTTCTGCTGAGCTTATCAAGCTGAGCAGTCATGGAATCAATCTCACTGAGGAGCTGCAATTTCTCCCCAATTCATGAAGCTTAAAATCACAGCTTTGGCAGCAGCCCTCCCACCCACCCACAGCTTTCATGGATCCAGATATAATGTAATTTTATTTTTATCCTGTATGGTTTTACATGGAAACTCAAAAATACATTTGTACCATCACATAGTGTCTATGAAAGCAGCAGGAAAGCAAATTCCGCATTTACAAGTTCGGAGAGATCTTTCAAATACTCCAGCCACCAATGCCTTTTGGGGGTCAGGAGGAAAAAAAAGAAAGCAACTTTTTCTTTGTGGGTAGATGACAAAATGATTGGATCTACCTTCTACTCTGATGTTGATTCCCTTATCTTGATGGACTACTTACACAGTTGTAAAACCACAGGACTGCTGAAGTCCTGGTTATACCCCTGTCCTCTATGCCCAAGGAAAGTCAAGCTTGCCAATTCCCTTTTAATGGGTGTCGGTTTAACATGTTTTTAATACCTCCAGAAATAACGAAGTCTCCCACTGTTATTCCAGTATTTCTGCTTCCAGAGTTGGCAGGTTTTTGATGTGTCTGACCTGAATTTGTATTTGATGCAGTGTTAAGTCTGTGGTTTCTCTCCCATTCAGCTTAGGCAAGAACAGTTTAGTCTATCCCTGCTGCAGCCTTTCATGTACTTGAAAACCCACTATGCCACACCTCAGTATTCACTCAGCTAGTGCAAGCAGGCTTGAGATGCTGTTCTCTGGAGTTCTGACCATTTTCACTGTTCCCCCACCAATTACTCTTCCTAAAATATGGCACCCCAAACGGGACACAGCATTTCATACAAGGCTTTGATAACGCAGAGCAGAAGAGGAGAACTGGACATGACGTGTGCTGTATTGCTATTTATATTCCCAGCCTTTTCAGTTTATCTCCTATTTGCCAGGGACATTTGAATTCTATTCCTGGACCAGCATGCCGGCATCCCCTCTCAAGTTTTAGCTTATTTGCAAATGTATTGAATGCAGTTGCTATGCTGTCATTTAGGCTGTTAATGAAAACAGACCCGGATCACTGACACTCAGCTGCTCTTTTTCAGTGTAGTGAAACATGTCATTTCATGGTGGGAAAACACAGAAAATATTATTTTGTTTTTAAATCTCTGAGTATGCATGTTTTGCTACTGTTTTTTTCTAATGGGACAAACTACAGAAAGCCTGCATTTTTTGTATTCCAAGAATTTTATCAGATTTCAGTGCATATACACTTGAAACCTGGCTTTTGTTTTATAGAGTGGTTTGGGAGTTTTTTCTGCTCTTCATTTCACTTTGTGTTTTCTCAGCACAGAATGAATATGATCAAGGGAAATAGTCACCAAGGTAAAAGAATGACTTGTTACAAGACACTTGAAAATTGTTAAAACTAATGTTTTCTTGGTAAATATATTCAAGGCTAAGAATAAGCAACCTATTCTACCAGGATACTATGTGCAGTAGCTGGGGAGGAGAGCAAATACTATGAAAAACCAAAAAGTACCCCAACATTATTCTTCTGCAAACTATGAGAGAAGATTAATTCTCTAATAATTCAAATAGCTGCTTGGGAAGAAACCTGCTATAACAAAATTATTTGTAGGGTAAATAAATGTTTTAATAAATCCAGGTTAAATTTAAATGCAGTCAGGGCTTAAATGAAGAGCGTTAACAAACATTTGCTTAGGAAATTTCATTGATCATCTCAATTAATTATTCCGTGGTTTTCTCTGGCACAGTTAAATCATACTCTCACAAAAAAAGAGTAGAGGAGGCTGTGATGAGTTCTCTGAAGTGGACTTTAAGCTCTTGAGACAGAGACATCAAAATTAAGAGAGTTGTTTGCTTTTTTACCTTGACCATGACACAAGATTGTTCCTGCACTCATTTCTTTTAAGTATGTATCTAAAAATACTGCAGACAGAACCTCCTTCTCCTAACACAATGCACACCCATGCTGTCAAATGACCTCGCTCCCCAGACAAATCCTTGGTCCTGTACTCATGTTATCATACTCCTAATCTCTGTTTTTTGCTGTGAAACAGCATCCAGGTACAGCATGAGGGGACAATTCCCTCTGGAGAGTGGTGACAGCAGACAGGCTGGGTGACACTGCCACAAACTGGCATCCCCAGCCTGGCTCACCCACCCTGCAAACCCTCACACCACACACTGCCACAGGCTGGGTTTGTGCTGTAAAACCACTGCTTTGGGGGGCTGTGGCACAGCCCTCCCATAACTGCTGAAGTCTGGAATTGAAGGAACACGTGAAAAATAATAATTAACTCTAAAGGGGCACCACATGGGACTCAGTGACCTGCCACAGCCGGATGTGGCTTGACTTAGGGAAGAGGAGGCCAGAGCAGTGGATAAAGACTTATCTGAGTGATAGATAGACAGTTTTGATGACTACAGAGGGGAAAACTCACAGTCTACATGTAGAAACCCTGTCCTAGGTTTCACTTTTCTCTGGTGATTGAATTTTAGAAATTTAGGGCATTATATAAAGAAACTGACTTTGCCAGCAAAAAAATGTAGGTTCAGGGTGGATGAGTAGTGTTAGGTGGACCGGGGAAGACTTGCCTAGAGCAGTGTCAGGTTCTGGGTCCCTCAGCTACAGGCAAAAGTGAGCTAATTGCACATTTCCCTGAAACAGGGATATTTGAAGTCTAAACACACTTCCTAATGAAGTAGGATTTATCCTAGAGAAGATACAGCAACAGTTTTCAAGTATGTAGAGGACTATTATAAGTAGTCATTTTTTATTGATACATCTTGTCTACACATGTTTATTGATATGTGTTTTGTGAGGGATGGAAAACATGGATTAAACAGCAGCAGGACAACTTCAGGTTAGGAATGACAAATTGCACTCTAGCAAGAGAATGGAGAAGCAGTTGGACAGAAGGTCAGAGGGGAAAATGGGACCTCTAAACTCACGGCTGCTTAAGAGCAAGTTGGCTGAGACTCCCTAAGAAATTGGAGTGTGTAGATGATTCTGCCTTGGGAAGAGCTAGCTCAGCCCCTGAGGCCACATCCATGGCTCTCCCAAGGTTCTATGAGTGCTGCTGTGGGTGCATTTTAAGTAGGATAGAGAAATGAGTATTACTGATTAAAGAAGAGGCTGCTCAGAAGCACAGCATTGCATAAAGGAGGGATAGCTCTGTAAAAGCAGGCAGAAGTTCCTTGGGGAGCTCTAATCTGTGAGTAGCTACCAAGTCTGGCAAAGATTCAGATGTTTTACACAGCCAACATGTGAAAAAATCAAGACAAGTTAAACTTCACATTTAGGTGCTGGAGCATGTTCAAAGAAGACCAACAAAGATGGGGAAGGTTCTAGAGAAGTCTTATGAGGAGTGGCTGAGAGAACTGGGGTTCTTTGCGGTAGCTTCTTTTAAGAAAGAAGAATACAATTTTTTTAAAAAGAATAGTGAGAGTGCCTACGCTTATTATTACAAGAACTGTCTTCTTTTCTCTAGCACTATTTCTGTTACTATAACAAAGCAAATCATCATTAACTAGGGACCCAGAGAGTCCTCACATTCCAGTTAAATCCTGCAATTTTTCTGTCCAAAAACCCTCTCTAGATTTTCTTAGCAAAATTGTTAAGACCAACATAACAGCAAAGCTTCTGTCCCCGGTCTCCCCAGGAACACGGCCTTCCTGGGGCTGTGTGTGCAGTTAAACCTGCATTCACAAAACCAGCAACAAAACTCACGCTAACCCAGGTGTGCTCCCACCCTCACAGTCCTTGATTATGTGTCACAAAGCCACACGCTCCCCCAGGCATTTGAATCTTGTCTGCAAAGTTGGGCACATGGGTGTTCTACAATATTCTTTTAGTCTGACCCAAGTACTTTAATTGGTGTGTCAGAACCTTTATTGCTGTAATCGCTTTTCTCCCAGGTGTTCACATTAACAAATTGTTCAGCCTTGATGTGCTGTGTACTTACTAAAAGGAAAACCTTGTTTTCTTCTGGAGATGGTACTTCAGAAATGTTAGCACATAGAAATGTAGAAATGTCTTTTGATGAGTGTCTTGTTTGTGACTGTATCTCCTACATAAAGCTGTACCTGCTTTGTGTTTTTCCTGGGACCAGTCCTCAGGTTCTTTTAAGGCTTGCATTCATCAATCCATGTGTTAGGTCTCTTTTCCTTCTCCATTTCCTTTTCTTCTCCTCACCTTTCCTTCCTTCTTTCCCTTTTTCCTTGCTCGTTTTCCATACTCATAAGAATCTGCCCTTGTTTATTGCTGATCTGTAAGTCAAAACAAAGGTTTTCTAGTGCATTCTGGTTTTATTCTTCAGGGTAAAAGCACATTGCATGTGTGTGTGTGCACCTGCCTGCACATGCCACATAACTGGGGAGGGGGGAAGTTAGCATGCAGAATAATGTAATTACTCATTCTTGAATAGAAGGATAATTACTGTCACAGAAACTCACATAACTTGCAGATCTTTTTGTTCATTTTAAGATGATAAATACAGTATTTTCCATTTTCTAACAGGATGCATCTTTTCCTTCTGATTTCCCTTCCCCCCACTTAAACTGAATTACATACATTTCAAATGAATAACAAGGGTTATCTGTTCCCATGCAGGAAAATAAAAGCTTATCTGGATTTTCTTAAAATCTGAAAGTAATTCCATGTCTCTGAAGTCTCTGGTTAGTCACTGATTGGGCTGTCACCTGTAACAAACTTCCTTTAAGAATGACTTTTAACAGCATATCTAGAAGAGGATGGGGAAAAAGACGTAGGAGCAGAAAAAGGCACAGTGACTGACCACAGGCTAAGACTTTTAAAATACACGATGTGAATCTCATATTTAAAAGCAATGAAAAACTATGTGTGCCTTGTTAGTCACTCACGGAGCATAATCTGGGGCAGGTGGTAGGCAAATCAGTGCAAAAAGACACACAAACAGCCAGGAGCTCACAGCTTCTGACAGATGGCCAGGTGCCTTCTTTCCCTATTCCTTCCATCCAGAGAAGCCTCTGGAAATGGAAAGAATTGCCATTGTGTGAGTAACTGTCTGTTTGAATATATTCTCCTAAACAGCTTTATTTTAAAATGTCTTTTAAGATCTGTTACCAAACGATAGGCAAGAAGAGTATTTTTTAGGTATAAACCTCAATATACTGCCTGACTTTAGGACATTGGGGCAACAGAAGTAGAACAGATACTGGGAACTGCAACAGTGGGACTTTTTAAGAGCTCCTGACAGAACAAGTCAGCTCTTCTTTAGTGACAGTAATGCTAGGGAAAAATTTCAAAGCCTCCATGGGAGCCTGGAGCTCACAGACATCTCTATGCCTCTGTGAACAACAGTAGTTTAGGTGTTATCTGTTCTTACATCTTCTGAAAAAAAGGCTGAGATTATTCCTGCACAACAAATCCCCACTAATGTTAGGCTTATATTGCAGTTATCTTAAAACTGGTTGGGTTTTGATGGCTGCATAACTTAGACATCATACCATTTGATGCAACTGATTCCAGTTGCTTACTGGGATTTTTCTCCCACTTGTGACCTCAGAATCGTCGAATTATTTAGGTTAGGAAAGACATTTAAGGTCAAGTCCAACAGTTCTGTAACCCAGAGCTGCCAAATCCACAACTAAACTGTGTCCCCAAGTGCCACATCTACAGTCTTTTCAACACCTCCAGTGATGGTAACTCCACCACTTCCCTGCTGTTATGGTTTGATGCTGGCCCAATGCCAGGCACCCATGAGAGTTGCTCACCTACCCTGACCTGCCACAGCTGTAGAGGAGATTAAAAAAAGAAAGATAAAAAAAAAAAGGAAAAAAAAAGAAGGGTTAATGAGTTGAGATAAGGACTGAAAGAAGGGAAAAACAGGTTCAAATTCAGTTGCAAAGTGAATTTATTACTAACAGAATCAAAGGAGGATAATGAGAACTAAAACAAGCCCTTAAAACATCTTTTTTTTTTCCCAGCCCATCCCTGCTTCCCACCAACAACACAGGGAGACAGAGACTGGGGGGTTTGGGGTCAGCTCATCACTGAGATTTTCTTCTCCTGCTCCAGGAGAGGAGTCCTTCCCCTGTGAGACCGTGGGGTCCCTCCCACAGGAGACAGCTCTCACTCCCAGGAGCAGCAGCCAAACCACACCTGCTGCAATGTGAATTCCCCCCACGGGCACACAGTGCTCCCAAAACTGCTGTGGTGTGGGTCACTCTTTCCATGGGGTGCAGTCCTCCAAGGACAGGCTGCTCCAGCCTGGAAGCAGGGCCCTTCTCTCCACTGGGTCTCCCACTGGATCACAGCCTCCCCCAGGCATCACCTGCTCCAGCATGGGTCCCTTCCCCATGGGCTGTGGGTGGATCTCTGCATCCTCCATGGATCCCATGGGCTGTGGGTGGATCTCTGCATCCCCCATGGATCCCATGGGCTGTGGGTGGATCTCTGCATCCCCCATGGATCCCATGGGCTGTGGGTGGATCTCTGCATCCCCCATGGATCCCATGGGCTGTGGGTGGATCTCTGCATCCCCTGGATCCCCATGGGCTGTGGGTGGATCTCTGCATCCTCCATGGATCCCTATGGGGTGTGGGTGGATCTCTGCATCCTCCATGGATCCCTATGGGGTGTGGGTGGATCTCTGCATCCTCCATGGATCCCTATGGGCTGTGGGTGGATCTCTGCATCCCCATGGATCCCATGGGCTGTGGGTGGATCTCTGCATCCCCCATGGATCCCCATGGGCTGTGGGTGGATCTCTGCATCCCCCATGGATCCCCATGGGCTGAGGGTGGATCTTTGCATCCCCCATGGATCCCCATGGGCTGTGGGTGGATCTCTGCATCCCCCATGGATCCCCACGGGCTGTGGGTGGATCTCTGCATTCCCATGCATCCCCATGGCTGCAGGATCACAGCTGCTTCACCATGGTGTCACCACAGCCTGCAGAGGAATCTCAGCTCCATGCCTGGAGCACCTCCTCCCCTCCTTCCCCACTGACCTTGGTGTCTCCATGCTGTTTCCCTTACATCTCCTCATTTCCTCCTCTTCTCTGTCTAGAAGAGAAACTGTGTGTCCTTTGTTTTGATCTTCTTTTTAAATATGTCATCACAGAGGCATTAGCAGCCTCTCTCACTGGCCCAGCCTTGCCAGCAGCATGTCCATCTTCAGAGCCATCAGGGATTGGCTCTGCTGGATCTGGTGGAAGCTCCCAGCATCTTCTCATAGAAGTCTTCTCTGCGTCTTCCCCCACCAAAAACCAGGCCATGCAAAACCAGTACACCTGGGCAGCCTGTTTCAGTGCTTGATCAACCTTTCAGTGAAGATGTCTTTCCTAATATCCGATCCATACCTGCACTGGAGCAACTTGAGGCCATTTCCTCTTGTTCTATTGCTTGTTTCTTGGGAGAAGAGACCAACACCCAGCTCACTACTGCTTCCTCCCAGGTAGCTGTAAAGAGCAATAAGGCCTTCCCTGAGCCTCATTTTCTCCAAGCTAAACAAACCAAACTCCCTCAGCTGCTCCTCACAGAATTTGTTCTCCAAACCCTCCACCACCTCCACTGCCCTTCTCTGGACACCTCAATTCCAGCACCTCAATGTCCTTCTTACAGTGGGGAGCCCAAAACGAACCCATAATTTGAGGTGTGGCCTCAGCAGTGCCAGGTACAGAGGGATAATTGCTGCCCTCATCTGATGATTGCTGCATCTCATCTGGCACACTGTTGCTGAGCTTTGTGCTGCCCCAGTTTCACTGTCTCTAATTATCTGCTATGTCTGAAAATGCCTTTTTGAGCTTCTGTGCACTAAACAAAAAATCCTGAGCCTGGGAAGCTCTCTCTGCCCTTATTTTTTAGATGAATCTGGTAAATAAATCAATTTGTGTGGTGCTATCCCAAATCCCCTAACCTGAAATGGAAGACACTTCATCCAAGACAGATTACTTTGCCAGTTCCAGGAACTGATACTTTGTTATGAAAGTAATAATAAAGAAACAAGAACAGGCTACTCCACATTCCACCAGAAACATCAGGCTGCCTGCTCCAGACTCCAGTTGAAATTCTGTCTGTTTGCAATAGCATCCTTAGCAACCAAAAAAATCACACAAGGCTATTCCTGTAGGTGAGGTGTATCCAAGCAGCCAACATTTCAAATGCAAGCTTTTCTTGTGAGCCTGTAAAGCTAATTTTTCTACAAAAATTTTGAATTCATTAAAAAGTCTTATCCAAGATATCTTTCTCACTCACAGACTTAGCATATCAATGTTCCTGGGAAGTCATAATCATTGCTTTCATTCTATAGATTTCCATGCCCTCTAACAACTCAGATTGTGTGTTGTCTCAACCACTCCCTTCAAGTCAGCTCTGACAGCTGAGTCAGACCAGAAGAATGGTTGAATTAAAAAGCCTGACAATCCTCTACCCCTTGTTCAGCCAATAACCTCATTTGTTCATTGATTGGAAATTAAAGATGATAGAAGTGCTTTTATTATTGTTGTTGGTGATGGTCTACAACTCTGCTATTTTGTGCAAAGCTCTCTATTACTCACTTAGGGCCAAATTACTGTGAAGACAGAACAGGAAAGCCCATAATAAAATACAGTAAGAATGTCAGAGAGGAATCTGTTTCAGCCAGGCAGGGGTATCCTACTGGTGTTCACAGCACAGCTGAAGGTTCACCCCTTAAAATCCCAGTGCTGACTGTTCCTTTTTGCAGCAACATGCAGAAGGATGGTGTCACTTCTCCAGCATTGGGAATATAGCAGCTGCTTCCCTGGCTGCAGAGAAGGACTGTACTGCCTGGGTTGAAAATGGATGTGTCAGTCCCCCACTCTGCTAAAACTGGAGCTAAGGCTTCTGTTAGTCTCATTGTGCGTTCTGCTGATAGTTGAAATGTTCTCAGTGGTTCAAAATTCATATTTTTGTTCTCCTAATTATCCCTCAGCTTAGCTTCTGATATTGGAAAATTATCCTCTAATTCTCTTCCTTTAATGAGATGGTTTATATTTTTAAAAATTTGTGATTATACTCATTTTCATATCCCCTCTTAAATATAGTTAGCATTTGCTGACCTCTATCCCATGTTAAAAGAGTGATGAATTGACTGTAGTCACTCCAGATGTTCACTAAATATTTTCCACATTTCTAGAGTGGATTATTCATTAAATATGGGATTTAAACTTCAGTATCTGAAAGATTCATTTTAATGAATGTTCTTCACACTTATCCATCCAGGCTTTTGACATCTAAAATGTTGTAATTGCAAGATCT
Organism: Cinclus cinclus; assembly: GCF_963662255.1. Lineage (NCBI taxonomy): Eukaryota > Metazoa > Chordata > Aves > Passeriformes > Cinclidae > Cinclus > Cinclus cinclus. The sequence continues at coordinate 92,604,286 of NC_085047.1, read as the reverse complement.
GAGGTGCTTCTAAATAAAAAGTCATTTCACAAACACGTTCTGTAGGTGGGACATGGAGCAGGCTGTGTTCACACAGGCTGCTCTACAAATTGTGAATGACTCCTGAACGTTATCTCAAACATCTCTCTTCACCTCACATCATCTCCTCTTGTGAAAGATGAGCTGTTAAAATGCCTTGATCCAACCTTCAGGGGAGTATATCTTTGAATATCTAAAAGGTTTTGTTTCCACTTGCTCTGAATGTTTACAGCAGCATTCTGATCTTTTGTTAATGCCCATTACCCCTGAACCATATCCACACTTTTGATGATTTTTTATCAGTCCTCTCTGAGAAGCGTTGTCCTTAACTTATGGGGTACATTGATTTCATTAAGGGTAGGACTCAATTCAGAACTTTAAAACATCCAGAGAAATTACTGGCACGTTGGTTAGAAAAATAGCTGAGGAGCAAAAAAAAAAAAAAAAAATTAGTATTACACATGGCTAATTATTTTTCCAATCAAAAAGTTTCCTTATCATTTTCCACAGAATAATTTTTTACATGAGCAATCAGAGTTAAAAACATATATTTGAGGCTTTGAAACCAAAATTTATTTGAGTTATCTGAGTTCACGTAGCCTTTCTTTAGATCTTTTTTTTGGATAGTAAAGCTGTTAATAGAATATTGATATTAACGAAAAAAACCATCAAGGACTAAGGAGAAAAAAAAATCACTAGCTTACTCTCAGACAGAGGAATACTTCCTTTCCTTTGAGGAGGACAACAGCAGAATATGAAAAAAAACCTGGCTGAACACTGAGGGCATTTCTTTGGAATGCCAAATAAAAGTTAACTGGCAAAATGGAAAGACAAATTGCCCGCAGGCACCCCAACTGTACTAATTGGAAGTCTGAGGGCCCAGAGAAGCTCCTCAGACACTGTATGCTTGCTACTCTTTCCTGAGGTAACCAGCCTGCAAGTATGGCAGAGGAGAAAAAAACCATTTTTTACAAAAGACCAGATGCTCACAGGAACAGCCCCCAGTTGTAGGACAGTAACAAAAGAGCAGCTATAGGATGGAGACAAAACTGGCCAGAAAGCTGTGCTAGGAAATTAGTTATCAGTGGTCAACCATCAAATTAAAATGATAGAATGAGAGGGATTTCCTAGGACTCTGTTCTATGTCTGGCTCTCTTCAATATTTTCATTATTAACTTGGATGGTGGAATAGAGATTGTACTTTGTATATTTATATCTGACTCTAACCCAGCAGGAGATGGAAGCAATTTGGAGGACAGGAATCAGACTCTGAACAAACTTTGGGAAACTGGAATTGTCTGAAAAAAACAGATGAAAAGTTTCACATTCATTTCTGCATTTCAGCTGCTTAAATACAGTGTGGGAAATGATTGACTGCTTAAGAGCTTTGCAGGTTCTGGAGTTGTCACAAGCTGAATGTCAGCCTAAATCATCATGTGGCAGCAAAAAAAATCCCAACATGATGGCATGTGTAAACAGGAGGGTCATCTGTAAGATATACAAAGCAATCCTTCTGCCTTACTTGAGGCTGATAAATTAGCCTCAGCTAAAGCATTGAGTTGATACAGGGACTGATTTGCTCTCAAACTGGAAAGAGTCTATATGAAGCATGCTCCCTAATCAGAACACACCAAAAGAGTAGTTGGAGGAAATGGAATGGCCAGAAAAGGAAGACTGAGGGAACTGATCAATAGTTTTCAAAAATGTAAAGACCAGGGCATTAAAGAGGGCAATAGACAATTACAACTGTGTCTTCAACATACATGGTGTATACATCTTAAAACAACTTTTATAGGCCATTTATCTGTTTTATAGTTGCTATGGCTCACAAATAACAAAATGTTCTAAAAAGTCACCATTAAATTACTTTTTTATATAAAAATCTGTGCTCCTTATTTCAGGAAAAAAACCCCTTCACTAGAAAAGTAGATGTCATTTATAGGACATTGATAACTTCATCTTCTAGTTATTTAATTTTAGACTTGCTTCCTTTATTCTTTCTTACCAACATCTATCACATTAACCCCTCTCATCGCATTACTTTTATCGTTGTATGCCACACACTGTCCTTCCTCCTCCAATCCCTGAAAACCCTTTTAATATATGAATAAATTTCTGTCGGTTTTCTATTGCTGTGGACCCAGGCATCATTCTCAAATGACTCGACTTCCATGGCTGGTATTCTCATCAGTCATGAAATATCATTTCCTTCCCCATAAGGAATGAGAGAGATGTCATCTCCCTTTTCTCTAACCCAATTCATTCAACTGAACTCACCATAATATGATCTTCTGACCAATCTCACTACATTGCTATGTTTGAATATTTTTATATTCCTTTGGCATGATAAGTGACTTGCAGGACCCAGAGCATATTAATCGTTCACAGAAGTACAGTCCTGCCATCCTGCTGAGTAATTCCTTAAGGCAAGAATTGCAGTTCAATCCCCTGTACAAGCACCGAAGTTTCTGGAACATGGTCTTTTTCCCAACTTCATTTCGTGAGGACTTTAGTTAATAACTGACATGTGGGGTAAGAGATATAAAGTGATGGAAATAAGTAGTATTTGTGTTCCACTGGAACTACCCTTTTGTTTGAGATGATGTGAGAGATGCACAGAGCAATGAAAACCAAAATGCCTCCCATGTCCTCCCATAGGTTACCATTTCCCTGGGTCTCAGGGCACAACAGAGGTGAGCCCTCTTCCTTAAGCCTCTCACAAAAACCTGCCCTTGCCAGTAGACTGCCAGCATTCACACTGAAGGACAAGAGGATAGTTCATGATTCAGCCTCCTCCCTCTGCAAACATCATTACACAGCAGCCATGAGGAAGTGAAAAGCTTGAGGACCATAAGTGAACTTCAGCAGACATTTACTAAGACAAAATATGTCTCATCACTCCATCTCCTCTAGTTTCCCAAGCATGCCTTGGGCTTCTTTCTGTCTCTGAAGAGGTCTTCATAGGACCTGAACATCATTTTCGTGAGGTATTCAAAGACTGCTACTGATTCATTGCTTTGTTATCAATGTCTTTTTTGGATTATTTCTCCTGGTCTGCCCACTCAAGTGTTCTACAGGAACACCTAGTCTTGAATAAACGCAATTTAAATAACACCAGCTTGTGAAAAAGTCAGTGAAACACTGCAAGAATTTCCATGATGCAAGAAGAATATTCCAAAATGAAAGCAGTCCTAATTAGCACCCTAGAGACTGCGTGTATTATGAGTGAAAGGTGAGTAACTGAGCCAGCCTGTGCACAGGTGTTTCTTAAGGTTCCAATGACTCAGTGATGGCCCATGAAGTGGCAGGAAGTGCAAATCAAATGCTAGCCCAGCTTGCTTCTGCTTGACTTTTGGACCCAGCATCTGGCAACCCCAGGCACAAATCTGAGTACAAGTGGCTTGTACAAGTGTCTTTTCATGCACAGTAGTGGGGATGGCCAAATATGCTGTGCAGCCTCCACCCATGCAGCTGTGTAGCCTCCAACCACCAAGCACCTTCTAATAAAAAATCTGGGTAAAAGAGATGGTTACAAACATCATCTTTTGTGGGTCCATAGGTCTTTTCTTAAAGCCCTCCAATATTTCTTGTCAGATAACACTGGTCCAGGCTGAATTCAGCCTTCTAACAAGACATCTCTTGTGCTCTGGATACAGGGGTATTTTCAAATCAGCATTGCCAAGGGCACGCTATTGGTACAGCTCCATCAGGATTGCAATACACTTACTGTGAAGGTACACAAATAAAATTTTAAAATTTAGCCAGTGTAAAATGAGACAGAAATATTTTATAAGAAAACTACTTTTTTTTAAACTTTCATTTTCATGGAAGACAATTTAGAGTTCTATGAATATAATTCTGTCTTCAAAACCTGTACATTTTACTGAGTTTAGTAATAAATACAAAAACCTCGTTAAAAGCTCAACATTGTTGTTCATTGATTAAAATACCATCCATTTTGTGAAAGTTCAAAATTCAGCTTCATTTTACATTACTGTACCTTCATATTTATACTTCAAACATGTTTTAACAGTATAATACATACTGTTTTATACTAAATAGATAATTTTTCACTTTATACTTTTTAAAATGATTGTTCACTACATTTTAACACGGCTGTATAATAAGCATTTTTGTAGGAAGTTCGTCTCACTGGTTCAAATGGAGTGGCACTGTCTGCAAGGTCTCATTTCAGAATTATTGTGCTTTTATCCTTTTTGTCATGCCACAAGTTGTGAAGTCCAAAATATTTACCTTTCTGATTGTCAGTCTTTCCTTCACAGAGATGTCTGAGTGAAGACAAAATAGACAACTTGTTTTGTTGAATCAATAGAGGCATATTATCACAGCAAGATTATAATTCAGGTGTACAATACCTGCATTTTACAGAGCACAAAACTGAAACTGCCATGTGCTGTGTGTCACAGTAGGTAACTAATATCAACAAAGTACCAGAGTCTTTGTTCAAATACTGTTGTATGGGTCTAACTTCAATCCACAAAAGCAAGGCAATTCAAAGTTAAGGCTTAAACTCTATCCATCATCTACTCTCTTCAGGAATTGCATTATGAATGCAGCCGAATTCTCATCTCAGGCCTTTGCAGCTCCATGTTGCCACACAAACAGTGAGAGAAAGCAAACCTACTGTTACACTTACATGCAGATTCCTATCAATTGCTTTACATCTGGTAAGGATACCATCTATTGGCATTTTTATTTACTTGAGGCCAAAGCCTGAGGCTTTGGAGAAAGGATGTGACCATCGCATAAGGTGTTTGGGATGTAAGAGTTTAGATAATTAAGTATTTATCTTTGCTTTTTGGGGCATACTGGAGTTTTAGGTTTGCACAGCCAGGTTTTTGTAGCAGGGGGGCTATGGAGGTGGCTGCTCTGAGGACCTGCCAGAAGCCTACTTCATGTCCACCAGAGCCAATGCCAGCCAGCTCTGTGAATGATGTGCTTCTGGTCAAGGCTGAGCCCATCAGAGATGGTGGCAACACCTCTGTGATAACATCTTTGAGAAGAAGGAAAAAGTTATTACTCAGTTGTAATTGTGCTCAGAGAAAAGCAGAGTGAGAATATGTGTGAAGAACAGCCCTGCAGACACCAAGGTCAGTGCAGAGGGAGGGGCAGGAAGTTCTCCAGGAGCTGGAGCTGAGGTACCCCTGCAGCCCATGGTGCAGCCCATGGTGAGACAGCTCTGCCCCTGCAGCCCATGGAACACTGCAAAGAGAGATCCACCTGCAGACCATGGAACATCACAAAGATCCACCTGCAGCCCATGGAATTCCACAGAGAGAGATCCACCTGCAGACCATGGAACATCACAAAGATCCACCTGCAGCCCATGGAACACTGCAGAGAGAGATCCACCTGCAGACCATGGAACACTGCAGAGAGAGATCCACCTGCAGACCATGGAACACTGCTGAGAGAGATCCACCTGCAGACCATGGAACATCACAAAGATCCACCTGCAGCCCATGGAACACTGCAGAGAGAGATCCACCTGCAGACCCATGGAACACTCCAGAGAGAGATCCACCTGTAGTCCATGGAACACCACAGAGAGAGATCCACCTGCAGTCCATGGAGCACCACAGAGAGAGATCCACCTGCAGACCCATGGAACATCACAGAGATCCACCTGCAGCCCATGGAACACCGCAGAGATCCACCTGCCGCCCATGGAGGAGATCCATGCCAGAGCTGGATACCTGAGAGGAGGCTGTGACCCCAAGGGAGGCCCAGGCTGAAGCAGGCTCCTGGCAGGGACCTGCAGACCCATGGAGAAGCCCATGATGGAATAGGTTTCTTTGTAGGATTGGTGGCACTGTGGGGGACCCACACTGGAGCAGGTCATGCCTGAAGGAAGGGTGACCCACATTGCATCAGTTTGTGAAGAACCATTGCCTGTGGGATGGATTCAGGCTGGTGAAGGTCATGGGGAACTGTTTCCCATGGGAGGGACTCCATGCTGGAGAAGTGGAAGGACTCTTCTCCCTGAGCAACATCAGGAACAACTTGTGATGAACTGACAGTAACCTCCTCCTCCCTGTCTGCTTGTGCTGCTGAGGGGAAGAGCTAGACCTGGAAGGAGGCCTGGGTGGGGAAAGCTGTGTTTAGGATTTATGTTACTTCTCTTCATCCTGGTCTGATTTTGTTAGTAATAAATTCAATGCATATCCCCAGTCTGAATCAGTTTTGCCCGGGTTAGCATTTGGTAAGTGATCTCTCCTGGCTCTTATTCTTCATTATATTTTTTATGGCCCATCCAGTTGTAGAGGGGAGGGATAGAGGAGCTTCAGTGAGTGCCTGGCATCCAGCCAGAGTCAACTCATACATAGAGGTAGGAAAACACCTGTTTTGTGAACTTCTGGCAACAGGAGCAGACAGTCTTGTGTTGATTTCTGCATCTTTTTGAACTGCCATTATCAGGAGACAGGAAAAAGAAGGAATGTAAGTCCACGTTGAAACCAAAATAAACTGGCATCAGTGGTTTTCAAAACCCTTTCCCTTCAGCCTGTGATTTTACGCAAACAAGAATACAGTGTAGGAAGAAAAATGGTTTATTTCCAGCTGAAGATACAGAGGGAAGTATAACTAATGTCATCATACCTGAGGTAAGAAACAGTAAAGATTAGATTTCAGGCTTGGAAACAAAGGTTGTTTGTGAAAACTGATCAACTCATTGTGATTATGTGTTAGTCCTGTGACCAACATTTTTTGCCCCTGATGGATGCATCTGCTACCAGGGCCTTACATCTCCCACTGCACAAAGGAAATTTAAGGAAATCAAATTCTGCTCCAGGCTGCCCTGCTTCTCAGGAGTCTTAACAGTTTGTAGCTTTCCTTTTAGTACTGTCAGGACTAGGGTTTTCAGCTTGTCCACAGATTTTGGAGTTAGCAGAAAGGAGAAAGCTCTGTTTTTCACAGGATATAGTTCTGTCATGGAAACATGAGATGAGAGCACCCTGGGAACTGCATCCTTCTCCCCAGGGGCATCCTTTCCCAGAGACATTCTTCTGCATGCACTATTTAACTACTTTCTTATTTTATTTTTTTCTTTTTTCTTTTCTTTTAAATGCAAGTTTCAATAATATCAAAGCTCTGATTAACTGGTGGAAGAATGTGAATCAGTATGGATAATCTGTAGCTGTGCAATGTATCATAACGAAGAACTTCATAAGCACCAATATAGCAATCTCAAGCATTAACTCACCTTCAATTTTTGACACAAAAAAGATCTGACTCTAGTTTCACACCTCTTCATGAGCTTCTCCTTCAAGCCATCAGTGGAAAAAACAAAGCTATGTTGGGAGCTGAGAGATGACAAGATATTACTACAAAACAAATAAAAACAGAGCTAGAACTCTGTACTGCAGAGGTACTCATTCTTTTTCATTGCCTCGAAGAACAAGCCTATTCTTCTAACCCAAGTAGATTAGTAAACAGTACTTTCATCTTTCAGAAACCTTCACTATGTCTGCAAGTCTTGTGATGTAGAATATTGTAGATAAAAGAAAATACACGGAAATTTTAGTAAAAACAGATACTGAAGTATTGTAGTTGCTTACTTTCTCTCTGCTGTGAGGAAGAACAGAGAAGTCTTTTGTTTCACTTTTATTTTGAACCTATTTTGTTGCCAAATATGGGAAAAGATTAGTTTGCTGCTCATTGTGCCATTGGTTTTGTGATTCTTTGGAAACCCCCTAAAAGTCTGCATGCAAAACCAATGAGTTAGAACATGTTTGACAAGCTTATTTCCAACTTCACCAATGTAGCAGGAAAAGACTTTAAAATCATTGCCTCTCTTCAATAACAATAGTACATACAAATGTTTACAAGAGGATTAAAAGCTGCTTTAGCAATTTGTTTTAAAGATTCCTATGTCAGACAAGTTTTATCACAAAACCTGTTGGAGCACTATGCAGCTGATCAGATGCAAACAGAAGCAAGTTATGCCACTGACTTTATTTTACCTGCTTTAAAAGGATGATCGCTGTATCTACAAATACACACCACGTGTACAATAAGCCATACCTATTGACAGCCTGCCCAATTACAACAACTGCAAAAAAACTCCACAAGAAACGACCCCTAGCACCTGGTAATTAAAATTGCTAATCACCAGCAATTATCTGGCACAGCTTTATAGCCAGGCAAAACAGTTTGACCCTTTGCCCATGGAAAGAAGAATGTTTGCTGTCTATTGATAAGTGCTTAGGCAAAGCTGTGTTCAGCTCACATCCATTAAGTGGCGCCTAATAGGAAGTCAACAAAAGAGCTCTGACATCTGTAGTGGGCACTTCTAGCAGGCCAGGTTTGGGAGCACAGGTGTCCAATGGGCTCCTGCCAAGGACCTGTGTACAGGACATGGGGGCTTTTTCTTGAAAAGAAAACTTGAGCTGCCAATGTTTCCCAATTGGCTCCTCCATAACCAAAGAGTAAATGCAGTATGTTTCCAGAACAAAGATTAAAATAATTACTCTTGTCAGGAGTGGTGGATTGTTTTCAAACTGTCTGCATGCATTCAAACACAAAAGAGGTAAGAAGTCCAGGAAGCTCAGTAATTTAGGTAAAGATTGTTCTTTGGTCTATTTCTGTTCTTATTAAGTATTGAGTTAAATATATATAAAAATGTCTCTCTAGTGTGCTCTTTAAGTCTGATAAACAGTTTGAAACAATAAGGGTTTTTTTTTCCATATGACACTATTATGCTTAAAGCTATAAAATACCTTTCCATTGTTATAGCTCCAGGAAGATGCTGCTAGAGATGATTTGAACTACGATAAACAGCTCCATTAAAGCTTCTGATCCCACCAATGACTCTTCTAAGGTACTAGATAAAAAGATCAGGTTTGGTTTTAGTTGGGGTTTTTTTTGAGAAAGAGAGAAAGAAAGAAAGAAAAAAGAGAAAGTATGGCAAAAATATTGCAAGCTTCTAATAATGAAACGACCTACAAAACCTGAAGGACAAAGCATCCCTTAATCACTTAGGAATGCAAATTGCTCCAAGAACAGGCATCAGTAGAGATTACAGAGCCAGGAGCTGCTGAAATCCAGAACCAAACTCTGTAGCCTCATTCCTTCATGAGGCTTTGGGGGAATCTTGATGAGTTGGAGTTTCAGTGCAAAAGGAAATTTACAGACACTAACAATTTGGGGGTATTCTGACTTGTACATATCATGCCTTTTCCTGCATAAGATGTCAGAGCCTCTGCATGTACATCTTTGTATATGTACATCTTTGTACATGTAAAATATGAACTGCTTTATAAATGTAAAACAATATTGCTGGCATGATAGTTGGCAGTATCTGCTAATCCAAAATAATTAATGAAGTAATTAAAAGTCTTCTCTCCCTTCTTAATTCTTTCTGAAACTCACCTCTCAAGCTGCTTCAAGTTACTGGGTTTGAAGATAACTTAATTTTCTCATTACCATGACATGAATAACACAGCCACAGCTTGCATCTCTGCACTTGTTTGCTTTGGCAAAGTCTCCCTCCTGGCTGGATACTTCTCGTCGGCAGAGGGCATCTTATAGAATGTGGTGTAGCTCCTCTTTAGCCTATATACAAAATTTGCTTTGCTAGAGAAGGAGCAATGTTACAATGGGCTCATACATCTCACTCCAACAGAGACTTAAAATGCAGCTAGTTTGCATCCCAACCTAGGAGCCTGGAAACACTTTTTCGCTCTCCAATTCAGCTGTAGCCCAGGAGTTCTCAAAGAGTCTCTACTCTTTACCAAAGCCAGTTAAAATAATTTAAATAAAATTTCAGATAAAATAAAAAATAGATAAAAAAATCACCAGCCTACTTCTGTATTCCACATAGACTTCTTTGTAGAAGATAAAATTCTCTGCTTTAATTTTGGCACATGCATGGATTATTTTCCATTAGATTCCAATTCATGATCATTGGTATTACCATGAGATTGTTCTCACCTGTGGTTTGTAAGCTCCCGCCAATGTGAAAGAGCAGGATTTCTCTTTGACAGATCTTTAGTGAAGTCAGAAATCAATGAAGTCACTGGAGATGCAGATACTTACAAGCTTGGATTGTAATGTGGAGAGAAAGATGAAATGATAAATCATAAGTTCTGGCATTGCTTGACATTCAGATTCTTCTGCCTGCAAGTCTAATTCAGTAATAACCCACAGCAGAAGACAACGGTATCAGATTTGTTCAGTCTATCCATCACAGAGTAAATTACACTGAATGACTCTTACATGGATAAGCTAAGATAATGAAAAATATGAGGGAGAAGAGGAGGAGTGGATTTTCTGATGCTCTTTGACGTTTGGAGTCCATGAAACACTAATGGATTTCAGAATGTTTTATTCAAATTAGGACATCATGGTCACCCAGATTATGAGAACATATTTTCTGCCAATATTTATGCTGTAGAGTGATTTTTAATGTCATTATCCAAAACAAAATCTAATGGAATGGCCAGTGGGGATAAGACATTCAGTTGCTTTTTGTTCCATTTTTGAGAGGCTGAGACTTTAGGGGTGGTAGTAGCATAAGCAAAGGAATACAGGGAACCACAATTTAATCCATCTTTAAAAACTGTGAGCTCAAAACAAACTAGACAATGGAGGTGGGGAGCTAATATGCATTTTCTGTTACCAGTGATTCAATTTCCATTTTGTGTATAATGTTCTTAGCACAGAATTGATGCACAAAGTTCACCAAATCACCGCTTCTCAATGGTTTTCTCATTTCTCTGTGTGTAATTCCAAAACAAAACCAACTTGTCCGTTTCTGCTTCAGGTGAAAGCCTGTCTGTGCCCCACAGGTCAATGAACCGATTCTGGGTTTCCTTGGAAGAGAACCTCAGAGTCAAGAGTCTTCCATTGAAAGTGTCTTGCTAGAAACTGCTGAACAATTAAATGTGGGGAATCCCTCTTCAAGTGCCTGTTGACCTCTTCTGTCCTGGGGAGGAAGAAGAAATGAGGGAGATGGATTTCAAATCATTTAACTGCTGTACTCCACACAGCAGTACTGTTGAGCTGTGCTAGTGTAGACACAGCCCTGGAAGTGTTTTGTCCCAGCATGGCACATCTCAGCTGGCATACATTCTAGTGGTTTTCCTGTCAGCCCCAAGGATACACCCAGGAAGAGGAAAAACTCCACTCCAGAAGTCAGTAAGGCAATGCCTATCTCACCACACCTCACTGAAGATCGACATAGGGTAGGTAATAAGCACTCCTGTACTGCCAGTGCTTCATGGAAAAACAGGCAAATGTTCACCAAGAAATCAAATCTCTCTTCCCCCAGGGTATACATGTTCCTGCAGATTACTTCTTCAGCACCAGCTCTGGAGCTGCTTGATTAAGAAACTTGCTCAGATTAAAACTTAGAGAGTTTGCTCACATATTCCTCTTAAACTCAGTCAGGCTTTTGATGGGCAACAACGATGATCCTCCTGGACTGGATGAATCAAGATCTACCCTACAAGAAGCAGGACACATGGAATCACAAAATAAAGGGAAAGGTGACAAAACAGATATACATCTTATACCTGGGATAAGGATTTGCCCCTGTTACATCTTGGTTTCTTTGTTGACTGTCAAATATAAGATCTCTGGCATACTGTGCATTTTTCTCAGACGTTGCCCTGGCAATACCCTACAATTCCTGTGGCATAATTATAGAATTTTCTTAAAAACATGTATCTTTACTTTTCTCACATACATTTTAGTGACTGGAAACCATGGATTTGTTACCAGCTGCTTTAGTTGCTTGTGGTTACTGAATGCGTATTGTACAACTCTTTCTACTGGATGTACTCCAGAACCTTCCCTTGACTTGTTCCCTTGTCCTCTTGACTTGTTTTACCTTTGTTATTTGAAGAGACAGAGAGAAAGTGAATGAAAAGCCCCCTTGTTACCTGGTGCTCCCCAGTGCACGGAGTGGCTCCCACCAGACTGAAGCAGAGGCTGATGAGGTAGGAGTTGGACACCAAGATGATTTGGGGGCCCTAATTAAACAGTAAGAATGAATCAATGTCAAAAGCTCCAGTAATGCTGGAATTAGGCAGACCTATGTTTGGCCAGGCATCTGACACAGCTTCCGCAAGTCAGAATCCCATGCCAGCTGAAGCAGGGATTTGGGGCAAAGGGGGACCTGAACTGTAACAGTATCCTGTACCTTCCCAGCCATGGAAATGTATCCAGGGCACAAAAAGGTGGATGATCCAGTCAGGTCACAAGGACAATGCTTCTGAACAGGACAACAGCCTCCATGGTTTCTACCTGTCAAGAAGTCCATCTCTGTGAAGAAGGGTTTGTTAGACACAGGTCAGGATGAGACAGCCCCCAGTACGCAGGCACCTCGTATCCTTCTGTGCCTGTTTGCCAGTCTTCCAGTTCACAGGGTTTCAAATCCCTATGGCTTCTTCCTAGTCCATGAGGAAATGGAACAAGACCCTAATAGAAGGTGGAGGTTAACCAGAGTTAGTTAGAAGTGTGGATGGTTGGACTGATCTGTCTCTCTAGCTCTCTAAATCTGAAAGGAAACCAAACTAGACTTTTAGACCAGTAGTACAAATACAAAAATCTATCATTAGTGTCCCAGGCTCAGCTGCAACATTTTTCCAGTACTTTGTCAGAAAGTGGAAAAGGGCTCCACTGAAGAAGCTTAGAACCTTATTTCTGTTCAATGCAAATTAAATCCCTGGCCAAGAAACAACTTTTCAGCTGAATACGTTTCATTTCAAAGTTTATAACAGGGAGATCCTATGTCAGTGGATGATGGTAAAAAAAAAATTTCTTCAAAGGGCTTAAATGGAACATTGTTATTGTGACGTGGAGTCTTTACTGAGGAATGCTGTGAAGGAAACAGCTCCAGTAAACACTGAAAGAGACTGCAAGATGTGCAAAAAAATTACAAGTGTTGAAATAAGTTAAAAATAAAAATAAATTAAAAATAGGATGTGGAATGGGAAAGACAGCCAAGAAAAAATGTTAATAAAAGGTATTGGATGAAAGCCCAGAATAGAAGTACAACAAATACAAACAACGAGCAAACATACACATAACAGGGTGAAAATTAGAGTCAGTCTTCCTCTTGCATGCAGAACTGAGCAAATAGAGCTACAGGCAATTTTGAAGAATGGCAGCTCTGAAGCATCCAAAGTATAAACATTTCTGTCAGGTCAGCAGCCAGAGAGAGAGCCTGAAGTGAACCTGTGAGGTATCCAGAAGGGAGGTGATGTACAAAATGGTACAATTAAAATACTCCATGTACATCTTTTGAGCATCTCTCAACACAGTGGTGTAATGAAGTCTCAGAACTAGTTGTTTATCTTACTTGCTATGAAAATTCCCCCTCCCTAAAAAGTTTTGTAAAGTATAAAAGGACCTTTAGCCAATATCAGCAAAAGAGTATGAAAACAAGTTTCAGGTGTTCTTTTTATTTAATGGAGACAAATAATTAACAGTTACTAGTTACATGAAGAAATGTGTTCTTTTCTGTCCACTGAATATTTGTAGTATTTCAGATTTATTTGAAAATTTCAAACAACATCGAATATTATTGTTTATGTTTACAGTAAATAATTTGTGACATCTTTAACAGATTCATATCCAATAGCCAGAGTTTGAGTTGTGAGTTTTAGTTTGAGCTTGGTCATAATGCTGTATTTCCAGAAAACATATATAATGTTTGCTGGCTTGATGAGCACCACTTCTGCAACTGAGAGAGATTTAACAAGCTTCTGTAGATAGGCTGTATTTATATAGGATTGAAAGATTTACATAATTGCAATCCCTCTTTTTCCAGCCTAAGCATGGCTTTTTGCTATGCTTAAGAATATGACTATATCTTATGTTTAAGAATAAGATTATATAGTCAAAGGCAAAATGCTAGTTTTAAAATCATAAATAAATATATATACTGATTCAGACAAACTTGTAGAGGATATTTCATGTTTTCATTTCTTCCTGTCAGAGTTCAGGCTGGGATTTGAAAAGCTGACTCCCTAGCAGGTCCAACAACATTTCTCTCACTTTATAAGAAGTTCTACTTTCAGGACAAATACATGAACAAAAAGAATTAAGGTTTCTTATCCTCAAGTATTACGATAGGCATATAGGCATACTTAGGATTATTTTAAATGCAATCTCATTAAGTACTTTAGAACACTTAATTTTAAATAAGCACACATACAGAGATAAATGTTCATATGTAATTGGAGATGGAATAACTTCAAGTGAAGACAGGTTCTTTTTTCACAGCATAAAATACAGACATATAAAATAAAAATTGCTAAAGGAAAAACTACATAGGTAGGTCAATTCCTACATCAAAAATGGAACTAAAATAATGCAGTAGAAAAGGAAATATTGAGCAGGATGCAGGAATATTTCGGAAAAGTTTACTTACACCTTAAATAAATATTTTTATATTTAAATGATATATTTTTAAAAATATATCTAAAAATTCTAGTTCCCAGCTTTCTCCACGTCTCAAATCAGAAAGGCAAAATCTGAGATACGTGAGATGAGTCACCACTTTTGATAGACCAGGCCCATGACAGAGAAAATTGTGAAGTTCTTCCTGTCTTGTTCTGATCCATACACAATTTCATGGGGCAAAAAGAACCCCTCCTTATTCCTAGATCATGTCTCATGACAAACTGAATACCTACTCAAAGCCATAAAAATGGTGAAGAAATGGACATTTCTATAAAAAGAGTTGAAAGGGATCAGAAAAACCTCTTCTAACATCATTCTCAGGAAAGCCTTGCCTCTCTTAAAAGTATTCAGGGACTTGCAGAGTGCACGCAAAAAAAAATATTTATACCAAGTCACAGAAACTTGGAAGAATTATGGAGAGAAGAAAACAATATCATATAATGGAAAGAATTCGGCAATCATAAGATGTAATGCTGACATCTCAACATCATTAAGTGAAATCTGCTTCAGAAGGAGAGTCAGTCCCCTTTCCAAATCCTAAATTCCCTTTCTTTCCAGTCAAGACAAACAACAGCCCCAAATCCTCCTGACTCAGTATTAAACCACTGACAGGCTGGTCTTTCCTTGCAGGATCAAAGCAAACAAAGTCCCAAATGTCCTTTCTGTTCCTCAAGCTGTACAGAGAACCTCCTGCTCTCTTTACTTCTGGCTTCAAGAGCAGAAGTTCCAAGCATCTTTTGCAAGGGTTTGTTGAATGGGGTCTCAGGCAACTTCTTCTCAGCAGATCTTCCATCCTCCATCAAGAAGCCAAATAAACCATGGTGTTGGCTACAGGAATGTTCCTGTTAAAGAAATTTTAGTACTGACCTGATAATAATTCTGGGAGGAGTGAACTCTGTGTTTTGAAAAGCCAAATGAATAGCAGTAGTGAGGCTTCGACCATCCAACAAGCAGACTGTTGGCCTCCACTTTACACAAGGGAGCTCAAGTGCATTTTAAAGCAGGCAGAAGTATTTCGTGGAGCTGCACAATGGGAAGCCCAGTTTGGGTTTACAGTGATTCTCCAAGCACAGCTGCAAGTTTCAACTACATTGTACCAATGACATATGTGATATATATATATATATATACACATATATATGTATATACATAACGTTCCTGGGGTTTGGGATCAACAGATAAGATGGACGATGAAGGCTCAGAGGCCTTTCAAAGAATTTGTTGCTAAAAGAACTGAAGTTCAGCCATTTCAGACTGAGAGGCTTAAAGAATTTTCCTAACAGGTTTTCCAGCAATTTGTAATGTAATGTTTGCAATTTTGTTACTGACAGTGAAGTCAAAACTGTACTAATGGAGTGTTTTAGGAGAACTTTAAGATCCAAGATGTGGAGGTATTTTAGAACTCAATGCACCTTTACCACTCTGTTAGCCAATTTATGATTTGCTCTAATGGCTGCTTTCAGAGTATCCATGTGTATCCATCCTGCTGGTGTAAAACCCTCAGCTCACTGAGGATTTAACAAATGGTGTATGGGGGATTAAAGGAAAAATACCTCTTTTTACAAAAAGAGACCATGTGTGGGTGTCTAAAACCAAAAGGACTCTTGAGAAACATTGAGAACTGACATTAACTGCTTAAATTTTCATACTACACGTTATTAGCCAGGTACAATAGATGGTGTTCAGAAGAAAAGATGGTAGGATAAAAACATTGTTGATCGTTTTACCCAAAGAATTGCAGAAAATTAATACCAAACATAGCATATTCCACATGACAGGAAAAAATATAGGTGTGGAAGGAAAAGATTATTGGTTAAATGGTTGGCATGGCCTACTCAAGCCAAAAGCTTTTGGAAGTGGTTTAAGTCTATGTCATTTAGACATTAGGCACTGCTGGAAGAAAATCAAAGCAATAAAATTCTTAACATGCTCCTCTTCAGAAACATCATGATTTGATTTTTCCTATAAAACATTAGTTTAGGTTTTACAAAGTGGGTAATTAAATGTTTACAAATACTCTGTCCTTGTACCTGGAGTGGCAGCAACAGTGAGATTCCCTTTCAAACTGTACTTATAAGTAAGAAGAGAATGTATTTGGTTTGGCGTTTCAGAGTGAAATGAAGGAAGTTGTGCCAATTCAGTCTGAATATCCAAGGCTCTACAATCACACAAATCCCATGAAAAAATATCCCAATAAGACTAAGATATTTTGCACTGGTTTGAAGATGCCAGTATCTTAAGTTGCTCCCAATTTAAAATATTCAGAAACTACTCTTTATCACAGTTATCTCCAGAGGATTTAAACTTCTTGTATGATTGCATGGATGTGTCAGGACACAAGTCTTTTGATACCTTCTCTGTAGCCCTGCAACCCCTACCTCAAAAGGACAGCCTGTTTGCACTCACTGTGTGTGAAAGTACTTAGGCCACAGTGAGTAAAAAATACAATTACGTTTGAAATCAAATCAGACCAAATAAGATGCATCTCATTTTGTGTCATAAAAAATGGAGAGCCCATCACTCTTCTCCTTTTTGAAAAGGTGAGAGGCCATTGTTCCATCCTTTCACTCACCCAGTACATGAATGATGTGCTTGAATTTACTTCTGGGCAGTGAGAAAGCAAATCTATGTGTTACAGAAGAGTTGCAAACAAGTGTCTCTCTGTATCTAATCCAGGTGACTAGCTTGTCCTGCATTCTGATGGTTAGAGCAGTATTTTGACCCATATTCCAAGGGCTGTGACAGCATATTAAACAACTAAAGGACAAAATATAATTCCAGATTCATATGCTAAATTTACTGAATGATGAAGTACAGGAGACAGACAGCAAAAATCTTCTCTTTGATCCTCATGGAGTCAGAAGTCTGATGCCTACTGACACTTCGTTTCGACAGAGTGTAATACTTTGGGTTGGGGGTTTTAGAGGGATTCTTTTGTTGTTGTTCTGAGCTTTTTCTCTTTTCATTCTGACAATTTGTGTCCAGGAAACAAGACAGAAATGGCGTAGGAAGGAATAGAAACCAAGTATACAGAAGTGATTTGTAATGGTGCAATTTCCCATATGAACTGTAAAAGGCTGTGGAAAGGCTTGGTCATTCTTTGCATATTGTCTAGTCCTGCATTAGAACCTTCTAAGGACAACAGAAATGAAGAGTTGCTGGTTGTGACTACTGCAGATGTGGTCCACCATGACCAGCACCAGCTTCAGTGGTGGTGCTTATCAGATTATAAGGCACTGATAACCATTCTTTAGCTTCTCCAGGCAGCTCATACTTCAAAGGAGCAAAAACTTTTGGCCTGATAACTATAGGAAGAATTCCTGTTTTGCTTATTTTTTTGGTCCAATATGGTCTTAGAATTCCTTAATAGCTATCAACATGTGTACATGTATTAGTGTAGATTTCCCACTTGTGCACTGTGACCCTATCAGAGAGTTTTGATAGATGATCCATGCCTGAGGATGCCAAACCATCCTGCCCTTCCACTGATTGTATGCACTGGATGCAGCTGACCACAAGGGCTCCTACATGCACATATCTAAGTATCCTGTTCCAGGGCTGAGCTCCACCCAGTAAGTCCACGAGAATACAGTAGACATGACATGCAGATGAGGAGAGAGTGACAGTTTCTGCACCATCTGAGGTGGTGGTTTCAATACACTAGCATCTTAACTGTGTTCAGAATCTTTGGAGATATAACAGAAAACCCCCCCAAAAAATCTGATGAGATTAACTGTAAATTTTTAGGAGGAGCTTTCTGCTGAAGTGGAGAGAGCTAGAAGAAGCTTATTTGAATATTATGTGAGTAATGAGGGCAAGAGCTCTCCTAGCAGTCGCAAGTGAGGTGTTATTTCTTACCATAGATAAATTACCTACCCATAGAAGGTGCAAATCAGAATAGGGACAGCATTCCTTATTCAAGATGTTCAAGATGCCAGCTTTTCAGCAGACTACATGCTAATCTTTGGTATCGTTGTTTTCAATGGCAAGGAAACAGCTAATCCCTTGGTACAAAGACAGCATGTGAGGTTGAGGATGGGTATGACATGCAGGGAGATACTGAGAACTAGAAGATACTGAGAAGATAGTTGCTGTAGTGCTCTGGAGGCCTCTGGAGGAAATACAGGAAAGGTCAGTAGAGAATCATACTTGGCAACCTGCCCTGGATCCCTCTAGAACTACAATATGTGCAGCTGGACCCATCCTTCAGATCACACTCTTCAGCCCAGAAAACTGCAGGTGGGGCCACAAATCCCCTGTGGACATTCCAGAAGTTTTAAGAGACTTTGGGGTGCACACTGAACCCTGTGATCTCTCTCCTAGATAAAGCAGAGCCCTACAGGGATACAACACTACAGCAGGCTCTTCTCTGTGGTGCCAGGTAATAGGAGAAGGGGCAAACGGGAAGAAACTGATGCACAGAAAACTCCACCTGAATTTGAGGAAGAACTTTACTGTGCAGGTGACTGAACACTGGAGATTTTCAAGAACCATCTGGGGATTTTGTTTAAGCAATGGGGTTGTACCAGATGGCCCACTGTCCCTCCAACCTAACATACCCTGTGACTTTGTGACTCTGATTCTGTGAAGTGCCTGCTGGCATTTCCCACATATGACTGTTCAGACTGCTCCCCACACCATCACTCAAGTTCGGATTGCACATTTCCCACCTTTCTAAAGATCATCTTGGTATCATTTCAGTTCAAGTCTGTAGCACTGTGGGGATCAAACCCACCAGGTAACCTCTGGATGGGACTTTTGAGACACATTGTCATATCTACATAGTCATGGACAAACATGCTCCATTATGGATCGCCCCACATGCAGGATCCACTCCCAGTCTCAGACACAGGAGCTGCATCTCATCCCATGTCTGAGGAGAGGCTGGCACAAAGCAGGGGCACAAAACACCCTGCTGATGTTCAGGGTACTGCTGTGCTTCCATGAGCTGCTCTTGGCAGATGAGAAGGGAGCAGTGCACAGCTGCTGCAGGTCAGAGGAAGGTACAAGCTGGGTGTTGTGGGGCTGATGAGCTGTTGCCAAAGCTCCCCTGGGAAGTGCTGCACCTGTCATTCACACGGGGACGATGTCACACACCTGTGTTCACAGGCAGGGATGGCTCAGGAATAAGGATACAACAGCCTGAGGAGGACTCTGACATGAAATTTTGGTGCAGAGAACAGAAATGCTCTCACTAGTTTTAAGAGAGCCCTTAGCTGCTTAAATGAGGGTGACAACACATTGCAAGATGGCTCAGTGCAGAGCCAGCAGTGAGGAGACCTATTGTGCATTCACATCAATTTCAGGGACACGGGTTTATTTTAGCCTGGTGAATAATCCTGATGTGCAGACTTTGTCTTACTCACCAGTTGTTCACTGCCAGACATTCCATAATTTTTACACAGAGTGGCAGTCTCCTGAAGATCCTTTGTCACAGGTAAGTCAGGTTATTATTGTGACACATTAACGTAGCAGCTTGTAAATTCCGGTTGTTTATATTTTACATCAAACCATCGTGCAATAATATCGGAAATAAATGGTTTTAAGATTAAACATGTGAAAACAGTGTATTGCCTATTATTTCAGGGTTTTCTTTTTGTTTCCCATATTTGCATGTTTATACAATGCTCCAGGTAAATGCTGCCCCATATATTTTTTTAAAATCAATGTCATATTATCAGGGCATGCAATATAATAAATAGATCTGTTAAAGCACCAGTGATGTCTCTATTGGTAGGCTTATAAAAGAGCTCGGCGACCTTGGTTAATTAGCCATGTAATAAAGCAGAACTGAAAGAGCCTATTCCCACAAACCACAGCACAGCACCCCTCCACCCCCCGCCTGCCAGAGGGGCTCGGAATGGGAAGTCAGCAGACGCTATGCACAGTGCAGCCACTTAGCCTTAGAGCCCTTTGGAATGTATGCAAAGATTCACAAAGACATTTCCTTCCAGCCGCTGATTTAAGAAACAATCTTTAAAACAAAAAGATAAGCTTTCTGAATACTTATTTTATTGGCTAGTGTGCCTAAGTTGTGTTTAGATAAACGTGTATCTTCTTGAAACCTCACAACGCTTGTGTTGAAAAACAACTTAAAACTCTTCCATTTCACACGTTTTCTATGAATTCTCTGATTCGTTTTGATGTTTATTTCAGATATTCCTAATAGAGAAAAAAAAAAATCCAATCCCTCTGGTAAAGAATAGCTATTGAATTGATTATGTTGAATTCCTTGAATGGAATTTATTTTGTATCTATACAGTGCAGCACTTTTAAATTGTAAGTCATATTCAACAAATTATATTAAAAACTGTTACATAAATTTCTGTTACTCACCTGATTTCACTGAAAAACACACCTAAAAATTTAGACCTGTACAATAAAAATAAAATTGACCTTTTATCTGAGGCCAGACAGTAAAATGGATACAAATTTTTATCAGATTCTTTGATTTTATCCTATCAAACTCTTAAGAAATAAAATCTTTTATAAGTGCAAGCAAGAATCACGGTTTTAAATTTCACCCAGATGTGAGTTCATAACAAGCATAACCACAATCAACCACACAGCCACAGAGTTAGGCTTTTCTTCTGCAAGTGCAAGTGCAGCAGTTTTTCTGATTGCCACAGGAGTTAGCTCTTTTTGAAGTACATGTATGTGAGGTCCATGACTGCTATCCTTTCGTGGCACATCCCTGAGCTCTGGCACAGCACAGAAACAAAGGAAAAAACCCTAATAGAAACTAAGACTTTTTTTTCACTCTTTTTCAGCTGTCACTTCCTTACAGGATAGTGATTTTCAATTCTCAAAAAAAACCAAAAAACAAAAAACAAAAAAACAAACAAAAAACAAACAAACAAACAAAAAACAACCAAAATTAACAGCAGCTATTTCTTTAAACAAACTTTATTTTTTTTCCAGAATACCTTTTGTTTTCCTAGTGGACTTGAAATTTATGGTATTCCTATGCAGTGAAACTAATGAATATCACTCTGGTTTTAATCCTATACATCTGTTCATCCATTCAGGATTGTTTTAGCTGCAGTCATTTCTTTCAGTACAGCAGATCACAGTCACTTAACATGAACAGAGAGTTTCACTGGGTCTGCCAAACAGCCCCCATTATTCTGGGGAAGTTTTAGAATATCAAGCACAACAACATCTTCAACAAATCTGAGATTACAGCTGCTTGAAAGCAGAGTTCCAAGAGGAAACTTTTTCCTTGATACTCTTTTTTTGTTGGATCCCAGAATGAAGTGGGAGATATATTTTAGGCAAAATATATTTATTAACTCATTCTCTGTGTTTTCTAATGTGATCTAAGAGATGTCTGGAATGTATCTGAAGGCTCAGGAAGCTACATAACTGCATGGCTCAGCAGTGAATTCGACAGACTCTGTGTGTGTGTGTGAGTGTTTGTTCGCATTCATAAAATTGAAATTTTTATCCACGTGCTATAAATACAAATGTTAGTACTCATATGGGCTGTAAGCAATGCCCATGACTTCCAATAAGATTCTGCATAAACAGTTCAGGATCGGACACTACAGCTGAATTTTCCAGTCAGTGTCCACCTTCAAGGGTGAACACACGCATACCAAAACAGTTTAACTGAACAGGGAGAGGGGTAAGTACATGCAGATAAAAGGGGCCATTATAATTCAACGTGAAGTTGCAGAAAATAACACCTAGCAGACAAAGAGGAAGAGAACAGGGAACTGTGATTTAGTCACTCTCAGATCTGGATATTGTACACACTTCTGCAAAACAAACCAACAGGACCTTTCCCAGAAACAAAGCTGGGCACAGGTTTACAAGTTGGTAGAACTGCAACTCTCCCAATTTTAAACTCTTATGCTATATAAGGTACAGTTTGTTGTTGGTATGGCAATCCCACTGAGAAGACTCGGTTGATACTGAAAATACAGATGTGTACTGCAATCTCCTCTGGCAGCCTCTGGTCCTACCACATCTCACCTGTCAGTGCAACCGGGCTGAGGACAGAGTGGTACATCCTCAGGCTGTGGTCTGGGGCACAGGGACCTGGGCTGGAGGTGTCCCAGATCAGTTGGATGAACAGAGAAATCCCAAGGGCAGCACTCTAGAAGCCGACTCACCTCCCACAGACAATGGCCACTGCTGCACAATCACATACCCAGGAGTGCACTTTCCTGACTGCCGAAAGCCTGTGCTCCAGAAGAGAAAAGTTTGGAAATACCAGCCGCTGCTGCTCTCTGATTTCCAGCTGCTTGGGGCCCGCAGTTGCTAAGGCTGGAGAAGGATGCCCTCCTCTGGCTACACATGCTCCCTTTTCATCAAACCTCGCAGGCTGAAGAGAAATCACTTTGAACACTGAGGCGGGGAGCTGGAGGCAATTACTTGTGATTGATAGCACTAAATATGAAACCACATGTACCTCATCCATGAAGCATGGAATCAGCAGCATATTGTTAGTGGGGGAGATGAATGGGGCTTGAGATAACCTTGGCAAATTAGGCATATGTTAGCATTAAGCTTTGTCAGTAAGCAGGCTATAAATTACAGACATATTGTAACTCCATAAACTCATCTAATGAATTGAATGACAGTGGTAATTTAAGGCAGAATGGAGCTGTTTAACCCTTTTAAGAATTTAGCTTTATTTCTATATTACACAACAATCCAAACTGTACTAAAAGGTTGGTATTTCATATATACTGCAAGACACCATAACCGTAACAGGGAAACAATTCTTCCATGTTTCATGTACATTTTAACAAACAGTTGGCAACCTGCAAATTATTTCACTTGTAAGTTGGTTTAGAAAGAATGGAAAAAGAATGCAATAGCTGGGGTGGGTTTCTTGCACATTCTCCTACTTTGTCATTATTTTTCCATATGATCAAGCTAAATATATTGAAGCTATAGGACACAGCATGCTGTCATTTCTGGACTACTACTGAACTCCTCAGGAGGTGTTATAAGACACAAGGCTAAAGGGCAGGTCATAAGAGAAGTGCAATAATCCCTTCAAAATGCATGGCCTGCAGTGTCTTATTGCTATTCTGAAATGGCAGTTATAAATAAATATAAGAGGAGAAAGTCAGTCTCCTGCATTTACTGGCTGCTATTGACAGACTTATGCCATTAGTGACAGCTAATCCAGGATTCTGAAGCCATTTTCCATCTTACTGTGTATTTCAGACAAAGTAACATTTGAAAATCACTGGCACACCAAAGGCACAGAAGGGCTTAAAATCTAAACCAGAAAATTTAATGCAATATGTTTTTAATTCAAATGTATTGATATAATAAAAAATACGTTTACCTTTATTCAGTAGAGCAACTGAAGAAATGAGCACATAAATTATGCCATAGGTTTAGTCCACTTCTGAGGAAATTTTAGGAAAGCATATTTCTTCACACACTTTAGGCAATTGATATTGGCACTCATACAAATCCTGGGAAAATTTCTTATCAGACCTTTGTAGAATATTTTCTTTTATGCCCATTTTTCCATTTAAGAAAGATACAGTATATGAATCAAACAGGGACAGTCTTGTGAGATGTAAGGGTGGAAGGGATGGTGGGCAGGATGGTAAGCAGAAAGTGAAATCCTCAACATATGTCATTTTGTATTATGTAAATAGACATTAGCTCTGATGCTCACCCAGGACAATAAAGCCACATAAGAATTAAAATTATAGACTTAGTGATAACTCCATGTCTTAAAAGAAGGAAGAAGTGTAGTCACAGATATTTATTTTGTGTTTTTAGTTCACACATACTTCTATTTAGAAAAAGATTATGTTTACCTCAGCCTCAGGAAACATAGGTGCTTTGCTAGCCCTGTTTTGGCCAATGAAGGAACAAAGCCTCCATAGGACTTACCTGGAGTTATGCAAGGACTCTTCTGCAGAAGAGTCAGGAGGAAACCCAGAACTCATCAGTCCCCTTTTTTTAACACATTCTTGTAACACATGTCAACACCATGCCTGTAAATATGTCTGAGATCAAAGAGAAGCTTGCAGTTGACAAGAGCCACAACAGAGTAAAGTCAGGAGTGCAAGCAGGATAACACTGGAAATTGCTTGCATAACATGGGAAATTCACAGCCCATGAGTGGAAAGAAATAAGTTCTTTCACACTTTTCTATTTTCTGTTGAGCAATGTCATGTGTCACAATTGTTGTATATCAATGAAACTGTGTAAACGCTTAAATAATGACATAGTGAGAGTGTTGTAGACTTTTTGGTACAAATATGACCTCTGAATAATATTGGTTCTTCATTCCAGAAAAGATTACTGTGACCTTTACTACTCCATTTTCCTAATGGTTTCTTCACTACAATAACAAAATTGAATGACTATCTCAGCCATCTCTAGTATTTGGAATTAAATTTACCTAGTGCAAATCAATAAAGTGGAAATCAAAACTAAAAGCCTGGGGTTATTTTAGCAATACTCTGCGTGCAATACAACTTTGCATTTAACCTCTGGACTAAGTGGTGACTCCATAACTAAGTCAGCCACTGGGCTCATGCTTTACATACTTCAGTAAATCAAACTGTTCAGATCAGCAATGATTAATGAAAAGATCTGCCAAAAGTGATTTAGAGAAAAAATGCCTACTCAATCCCATGAGTTTGTTTGGCCATCAAGACAGAAAACGTGCTTGAGGTACATATAGCATGGTCCTTTGCATGGAAAATAATGTGATTTTTTTTTTTTTGTTTTGGCTGCATGATGATTACATGGCCTGGTTCTCATGGAGGCACATACATGGGGGAAGGAACCCCCATCCCAGCACTGCCAACAGAATGTAGGTTAGGACTGCAGCCATGTCCTCCTGTTCTGGCTGTGGGAATCCCACAGCTGTGGACTCAGGTCTTCTCCTAATGCCAGTCACCTTCTCAGCAGCACTCACAATCTGCACAAGGAACACCCTG
Source organism: Cinclus cinclus (assembly GCF_963662255.1). Taxonomy (NCBI): domain Eukaryota; kingdom Metazoa; phylum Chordata; class Aves; order Passeriformes; family Cinclidae; genus Cinclus; species Cinclus cinclus. The sequence goes on along the minus strand of NC_085047.1, from coordinate 92,578,910 downwards.
TTCCCGGGGCCACCACTGAGCTCTTTATCCACAGACCTTGGTAAGACCAGCAAGCACCACAGGGCTGCTGTGTTGTGATGCTTGAGAACCACAGCAGCCAGATGAGCAGAGCTGTCATGCAGCCTGTGGCACCAGCACTCCCCATCCTACCACTCCTTCCCAGTGATAAGAGAACCCCATTTACCTTAAGGTAATTGGGGTCAGGCCCAACTGAGGGATTCCAGGATGTGCTGGCAGGTGCCATTTATTACATTTCCTCAATAACCTGTTGAAAGGAGCCAGTCTGTGATATCCATCCTCAGCCTAAGAGGAAAGCACATCGGTAGCCACTCATTTGGATCCAGGGCACAAAGTCCCCCCAAGAGAAGCAAATCCCCACAAGAGATGCTGTGAATCTCCAGAGCTGAGGTGCCACACGCACCTCCCCAGCACCAGTACACACTGCAGCCCAGGCAGAGGGACAGGCAGGAGCAGAAAGGTGCTCACCCTTCTCTGGTGCTGCAGGGCACCACACAAAATCTGCCTACTCACCACCCTGGGCTGTTTGTCTCCTGCTGCTGGTGCCAGCTCTGCTCTGGTTCCTCAGCAGCACGGTACAGAGGGAGAAAGCATCTGTGCTTTCCCTGCTGCAGCTGGGAGCCTCTCAAGGACTCTCATCTGCTCACAGGGGCTGGGATTGCTCCTTAGGCTGGGCAGATAATGGGCAACCAGCTTCATACAGGTCTCTCCCCACTACAGCACCAGTGTAATTAGTCAGTGTTCTGCTGGAGGTAAATATTAATTAACTGAGATGAACCTTCTTTTTACCTAAGATTTCAATTTAATTTTTATTCCTGCATCTAGGATACATGTCATACAAGAATAACACATTAATGCATTAAAATTGAAAATTAGTGGAGACGATGAAAGGATGAGAGGTATAATTAACTTTCAAATAACATACAAGTGCAAGTAGGCAGTATGATAATATGCATAACAAATAATAATAATAATATCACTGCTTAAGGTAAAACCACCTATTTTAACAATGGACACAATTAAGATGATTTCTCAACATGTTTTTGGGAAGTGTCTGTTCATTGCAGCCTTGCCTGAGCCAGCCTCTACATGAATGCTCACATGCTCTCAAGTGCCAGTGTAGCCATGTCCTGTGCTACGTCAGGGGTAAGACCTAAGCACAATGTCCTCTTTCTTCCCACCACCTTCACTTTGATATCCCCTGGAACCACAGCTCAGGAAACCAGTTTGAAAGGAAGCCACATCTTTTGGATTAAAGTTATTGTGGTTTTAGGTCCCTGCCTTACATTAATCAAAAGCTCAGCCTTACTCCTGCAAAGTAATTTTTTGCAGATATGTTGATCTGTGGCACCTCCTTAAGCCCTCAGTAAAAGTAGAGTGTTTGGAAATTCTGGATGAAAATTCTGTTTGCCCAAGCCACAGTAAAGTGTTATTTTCTAAGCACAGTTAGACCAGGAGTAAATCCCCTGTAAATCCCAACACATTTCCCCTGACTCCAGCTCCCTCCGTGCAGATGGCAGCCTCAGGTGGCTGAGTTTGGCTCTTGCCTCACGATGCAGGAAGCTGGACCAGACCCAAAAGTGTGAAGTTAAGCTTGGGTCCTTCATACAAACTTCTAAAATCTCTCTTGTGTCCACTTTAGCAGTCCAGTCATGGCAGAGGTGACATTTTCTGTATGGACTGGACTCTTGGTCCCTGCTGACTTTGGTGATCTCACGCCTTCATGGTGCTTTCATGTCATTCAGTGAATAGCAGAGCCAAGCCAAAACTGAGAAGGCATGTTCTGAAAAGTGGAAACAACTTGTCAATCTTTGATAAGATGGATTTTAGATTACAAAGAGAGAAACTCTCTAATTCAAAAGTTCGTGTGAGCTAAGATTAGTAAACCATAAAAAAGAACAACATTAAGTAAGTGTTTTTGTAATTTCAAAGTGCTTCACAGGCATGAATTAATTAGCTGTAATAGGAGTTAAAACGCTGGATGTCAAAATGTTCTCGGATTTCATAGGTGCACCGATGCCTTTAGAAGATAAACCACAGATAAAATTGATTGCAACTTACTCCATAGATGCCTCGAGAGCATTAAAGGAGTCACATCCCATGGGGAAGGGAAGGGAAGGGAAGGGAAGGGAAGGGAAGGGAAGGGAAGGGAAGGGAAGGGAAGGGAAGGGAAGGGAAGGGAAGGGAAGGGAAGGGAAGGGAAGGGAAGGGAAGGGAAGGGAAGGGAAGGGAAGGGAAGGGAAGGGAAGGGAAGGGAAGGGAAGGGAAGGGAAGGGAAGGGAAGGGAAGGGAAGGGAAGGGAAGGGAAGGGAAGGGAAGGGAAGGGAAGGGAGAATGGCTTGAAAACAACAGCTCTTTTGAGCATCTCAACAAATTTTCTGTATTTATTTTCAAGGAGACAAGTGAAAAAATATTGCAAAAGTTTTTAAAAGTGAAGAGGAACAGATGCAGCTAATAACTCAGGAAACAGTGATTCATTAATTAAATTAAGGATCAGAGTTCTTGAAACAGCATGCGAAGAATGAAAAATTGGTCTGATGGATGACATTAAATGTCAGATAATTAGGATCACTTTTGACAGAACAGAGGTTTAGCAAAGACACCTAAAGTTTATAAAGAATACTGCAGTTGCTTCTGAAAATACCTGCATTTCAGTAGATTTTATTAGTAAAGTAGATGAGGACAGAGCTCTGTCAGCAAAGGCAATTTTGAAATTCATACAAATTAATTTTCAAGATTGTTTTAATCTCACTCTATTAAAACGCTTCCCATAACAACATACTCTACCACATTTTCTCTTTTGCCTCAAAATATTGCCTTTTCAGACATAAATAGCCAAAACTCATAGTCTTGAAGGCTTCTTTCCACTGTGGTCAGAACACGACTGTATTTGGCCTGGGGCTCTGTAGTGGGGCATCCTGACTTCACCTACTGAGCCATAGCCCCAGACTTCATGTGATCCAGCCAATCCAACACATTTTATTTTCTGGACAGAATATATATTCTGGCCAGAATCCAGATCCAGAATCTGATCTGAAATCACTGTGGTAGGGGAAATATCAAGATCCTGTTCTCCACTGAAAAGTTTTAATTGAACAAAGATTTTAGGCCAGCCCTGAAAAAGTGTTCTACACCAAGCCTTGAGATGTAAACACAAGCATCTATCCAGCAATGCTCTCATTGCACCTTCACAAGATTTTCTTAAGTTCAGCACTCACTTCAGATGGGTGTCCCCTTTGGGTGAATTCCTCACTTCACCAAAAGTGACAGGAGTCTTTCCACCTCCTCCAGTGAATTCCCCTTTTCAAGTGAAAATTAATTTTAGTGTATATGACTCAATGTCCCTATAATGAATTTATCAAGATCTCCCTTAATTTTCCATCAGACTTTTAAACCATTTTACCAAATAATTTTAAGGGGAAGTTCCTTTTAGTCTCCAGTGCTGTGTATTAAACAAGTGATCTTTAAAATAGTGGCGAAAAGTAAGCTAAATGACTGGTTAAATACTCTTAACTACATCTTGCCATGTTAACCATAGGGTGTAGCACCACTTCTCTTTCCTTTGTCATACAATGGGACTGTCCCATGTTTATATGTTGTATAAACAAGTTGCATACTCTTGTGTCCACAGACTGCTCCTTCTGCCACCCATGTCCTGTGGATTTTCACTTCCACTTCCCCTGTCAGCAACACTACAACTTACTCCAAGGGTGTGTTGCTGTTTACAAGTATAAATGAGTAGTACAAGAAGGGAAATGGATTTTCCGGTCTTGGAGTAGTTGGTGGTAGCGCCTAGTAATTAAATATTGGAGAGTTTTCTTAATTGCATCCTTCCTTGTGCAAGGCAAGATCTGAAATAAGGGCAGAGGAGATGAACTCTGTCTGTGCTGCCTTTGTGGATGCTGCTAAGATTTCATGGGTCCTGCAGCCCTATGTCTCAGCACTCCCCCAGAAATGTTATGGACTCCTGGATCTGTTTCTCTAGAGGTACACTGATCCTTCCCTGCTCTTGACAGCATTCCTGGAACTGGCCTGTCCAAAAATGTCTCCACAAAATCCCAGCTAAGATAGGTGAGTTCCACAGTCAGATTGCTCTGCTGGCCTTCAACCCATGCAGAGTTAGTCCACCACAAGCTTTCTGTTTCACTCTTTGCTAGAAGGATGGAGAGGACCACGTGTTTTTACTTTTATATTATGTGTTCTCATGTATTTTAAAAAACTTTATGGAAAGCTGATAAAAGCTCCAAGGCACCATCTTGTAGTTCAATGCCTTAAAAAAAAAAAAAAAACAAGATGGGATACAAAATTAGTTCATACAACTTATTAAGAACAAAACCCAAAAACCATTATTATTACCTGGCTAATTTGCCCTAGTGCCACTTTACAAGCCATCTTACAAGACAAAAGTAGAAAGGACAATTGCACAAACTGCACAAAGATGAGAAATAGAAAGTAAAAAAAGCCAAGAACAATATATCACAAACAGCTCAGTAAATAATAGTGCAATTTTCCTTGCTAATAGAATGGTTTAACACCTGAATACACTCACATGCCTGATTAAACACTAACAACATAAGCCCATGAAAGAAGATTATAAGTTGTAATATCTCTTTGCAAATAATAGCATATTAGCCACTGTTGCATACTTCTCCAATTACATCCCTTTCATTCTTTTCATCTGGAAAACAGTTCACATTATAATAGTCAGCACCATTTGTGTTTTTAAACAAGCTATTACTTTGTATGCAGTGTATATTGCCAAATTGCAGGTCTCTTTCTCCATATATCTAAGGATACTCTCAAAGTTAATAAAATCAGTAATTGGCAAAGTAAGTTATCTTTAACTTGGCTTTCTAAGAAAAAACGTTTAAACTTCAACAAATACTTACTTCTTGTCACACTGGGCACTTTTTTCCTGGCCTTCTTCCCTTTTCTTATCAGAGGTTTCCAGGAGCATGAACTGTACCTAACAGCAGCATGCCCACATTCACCAAAATTCATGAGCCTATCCACATTCACATCCATACAGCTGTGTTTGGTTCTGCTCAGTTGACTTGAAACAAGTGTGGGGGTCTTGACAAGAAATGTGGACAGTGAAAACCTCTCGTTTCAGTTACAACAATCTCAGTTCACCAACTTCTCTAATCAACCACTTTCATCCCTTTCTATTTTCCATGCACTTCCAGCTATGCAATTCACTGTCTCTTCTTGCTTGGACATTCAAACACTGTAATTTACTGACCTTCAGGCCTGCCCTCCTGTTTGAATTACTTAGAAATCCCTGGTTGGTTTGAAAATCCTCCAAGTCAGGCAAGAGAAGAGAACACCTGGAGGTCTAAGTGAGTAAAAAACTTTACAACCCAATGGCAGAACACTGGAAAAGCGCAACACAGTGCACTGTAACATTTTTATTGCTGAAGGTCTTTAAAGAACAGGATAAACAAAAATTTCTTAATAACAGTTTGGGTATGATCCATTCTGTCTAAATTCACCAGGTGAGACTCCATCACCTGCTGCATTTGCATGATTCCTTTACAGCACAAAGCTCTGTGGTAAATAAAGTCTGGGGCTGAGCCAGTATGGCAATTTATGTGCTTCAGAGAGTGTTCAAAATAAGGAAGAAGATCACCCCAGTCTTTTTTAAGCATGATGTTTGATCAGAGGTGATACTCATTTAGGAAAAGTCGTTTAGGTGGATGTATCTGTTAAGAAAAAAACAGCACAGTCTTCAGATAATTACTTTATCTTTTCTTCCTAATTTTTTTATTCCAGCTCTTAGGCATGTAAAATGATGGTTATGATTTATTCACCATCATAGAGGCAACACTGTGCTTTAAGATTTTTCCATGATCTTTTAAACCATCAGGTACTGACTGTTTACTAAGATAGACCAAGGAAATTTTGGACCAGTCTTCATAACTGATACAGCTAATTCTAAGTTTCCTACCAAGAAAGTTCAAATTGGTTAAAATTTTTCCTTTTGCTTTTTTTGACTACTAGAAGATTACAATTTGCATGGTCTTTATAGTTAATCTACCCACTAATATGCCCGTGGGTTTCACAATAAGGTATTTTTAAACTGCTCCTACAACTGAGACATAATCAGAAATTATAACGCTACTGTCTGCAGTGATCATCTTTCCTAGACACTCTCTTGGGGTGGGTTATCCAATGTCATTCTGATAGCACCTTATGCCTCTCTTACCAAAGAACTCTTAGTATGTTAAAAGGTTTTATAGGACAAAGTTCCCTTGGAGATAAAGACAGAGGGAAAAAAGAAAATAAAAAAAGAAAAGCGTAAATGTAAACGTTGGCAGATACACAAGTGAATTTAGCACATTTTGGTGGCATGCAAAAAGAAATTGAACCTGGCTCTAGTCCACTTCTACCACATCTACAGGAATGAGGATAATTGTTCAAGGAGACAGATTAGCTAGTTTTCCCTCACTCTTATTTTGCATTCCTTTTTTTTCTTGTGCAGAACTATGGGTTTGTACAGATACAGTGTTAGAATTGAAAAGCAGGAAAAACAAATTGAAGACAAAAAACCCCAACTGAAAAAGTAGGAGAACCCAGTGTAACCTCACACCTGGCACATATCTCAAGAGTAATAACAATAAGTAATGGAGAGCTGACACTGCCAGAAAGCTCATCTGCCACAAACTTGTAGATGCTCTAGATTAGTAGGCTGGGAGGATCTTTTATTGCTGTTATTATTAACAAAGGTGGATGCAAAGATGAGACATCTATATCTACAGGATCCAATGAAATTAGAAATTTTGTTCACCCTTTGCTACCTGCTCAGCTGAGAACTGTTTTCAGTTTCACATTTCTCTCAATGGTTCTGGGTGAACTTATGTTGACTGTGACCACCCTAGCATTTCTCAGGATAAGCACTGACCATGGGACCATGGACATCTGACTTATTGCAGTAATTGAGAGCTGAAAAAATGATGTTTCTGAAATATCAGTGTCAGGTGGCAGATTCTTCAAAAAGTTATTTAGTCTATTTCCCATGAGCTGCTATCAGATCAAGATTGGACTTTCAGGTGGAAATTGCTCAGGCATATCCATAGCATATACAAATGAAGTGAAAGCAGCAGGACTTTGAGACCAAGTGACCTACACCACTCTAGAGTTCAACTCAGCCGTCATCACCATCAGACCACGTTTTGACAGACTGGTCTTAGAAAATCAACATGGCTAAATTATTTTAGGAATTTTGGATTTGCAATTAGGTTATAATTTTTATGGCAAATTAAACTTCTTGACAACTTCCACAGGCCAAGCCAGAATAATCATCTGTCCTCTCAGGTACTACAAGACCACAGTCATGGCAGTCTTTCTTGCTTACATCTTTCTTGAAGTTCAATGTGCAAAGCCAGTCTTAGGATTCCACTGAAAGCTTTCCCAGAGTCTTCCCATGTCTTACATTTATGTTCAGATTAGGCTACTAATCCTGGGAGTCTATGGTGCTGACACTAGGAAAAAAAATTATCCACTCTTGTGCATTGATTTCTTCTTCTTACTTGCAGCAATATGCACTGTGAATTCATTTTTTTCTTCTTCTTTTTTTTTTTTTTTTTAATATCTGGTCATCTCTTCAGTGTACCAAAATCATTCTGAGTTACAAATCTGTCCTCCAGAGTGCTTGACAGACTGCCCCAAATTTAATCTGATTAAAATTTTATGCTCATATACTGTCTTTCAAGGCAGTTGATGTAAAGGAGACTGAGGGGAGACCTCACCACAGTCTACAGCTTCCTCATGAGGAGAAGCAGAGGGGCAAGAACTGGTCTCTTCACTCCGGTGACCAGTGAGAGGACCCGAGGGAATGGCGTGAAGCTGAGTCAGGGGAGCTTTAGGTAGGATATCAGGAAAAGATTCTTCACCCAGAGGGTGGTTGTGCATGGGAATGGGCTCCTCAGGGATTTGGTCACAGCGCCAAGTTTGACAGAGTTCAAGAAGTGCTTGGACAATGTTCTCAGTTGCATGGTGTGACTCTTGGGGTGTCCTGTGCAGGGTCAGGAGCTGGACTTCAACACTCTTTGTGGGTCCCTAACAATTCAGGATATTCTGTGATACTATTATTCTACAATCACATTAATATTGGCTGTGAATATAATAACTGGACAGTTAAAAAACTGTTTACTGAGTACAGAAAAGGTTGCAAAGTGTATCTGTCTGTATAGTTTTATATAGCCATATGAAGTACTTCATTCTCCTGACCATTATCAGCAAATTCTAGTGGTTTATGATTTACACTAATTAGTAGTCAATGACATAGATAAGATGTGTGTTAACAACCTCCACAGGAAAAAAATCACCGGGAGGTTGTTAAATAATAGCAGTGGAAAGGTTAAACTGCTCACTATGCGCAAGTCTGTACCCTACAGGAAATCATTTCCTACACAGGTCTAGTAAGACACTGCTGTCTCAAGCACTAGTATTTAAGACCTGTTCAAAGCATATTGTTGTGGTTGTGGCTCCAATGGCTCCTGGTGGTGCTATTAAAGTTTTCTTCCACCTAAAAATTAACTTTAAGAAATACATCTTTAACAAGCGTATCTTTTTGTTCTTGCCTGTTTGCTGCATTCACTCGCACTTGTGCCAGCATTGCTGGCAACGTGGATAAACTCCAAGGCAGATGACTAAAATGACCTGTACTGAAAATAAAAAATTAAAACATGCCACCCCCGTGATCTTTGTCAGGACTCTGTGGAGGGAACAGCAAAACACTTGCTTCACCACTAATATAGAAGAACCACAAAGCTACCAAAGTTTGCACTTGTAGCTGGAGCAAACACTATCTACACTTGGTACTGGGGGAATAGAAGTGCCAGTGAGAATAATGCTCCCAGTTGGACCCCTGATAGTCTTTGAAAAACAATGACATTGAGGCATGGGATCAGAAGGACCAAATACTAACTGAATTGAAAAGTAGAAGTAATCATTCATCTGGAAGGCATATTCTAAAGGCATACTTGGGACTCAACCAAAGCACATGGCATATGCCTCTGCAGAGGAAAAAAAAATAGAAAAAGAGAAAGAGCAACGTTTTGTTTGGAAAAGTTGCTCCATGGGAGTTACCCTGGGTACGTGTCACAGGAAGAGTCAGGAAGCAGATCCAGTTTGTGTCTGAACTGAACCCCTCAAACTCAGTTCATTAAAACAGGAAGTCTCCTGGCATGTTGGCAACTTCAGTTTTATTCAGCTGAGTCAATTATTATTCACAATATTTGGTGTAATTACCTAAAAGAGGAAAATATATATATATATATAAGTATACACACACACACACACACACACACACACATATATATATATATATATATATATACACTTTATGTTCCACACATATATGGTATGCCTCCCTACTCTGGAGGCAGATAACTAGGAAAGACAGCAGGGTAAGAGCAAAACTCTAAGCAGTCACTGAGGGTTTGAGCACCACTTCAAGCAGCTCAAATCTCTTTAAATGAATGGGGGCAGTTGCACACTAGAAGAACGTCTTGCACAGAGAAATGCTGTGGTCCAGCTCCAGCCCACAAACTCTTCCATCAGCCCTGCTCTTACACGCAGTGTCAGATCCCTGGTGACAGAGCAGTTGCACAAGTTTTCATGTTCTTTATGTTCACTTTTTAATAATGATTTTCTCTAGGCTTCACGTTCTTGCCTTGTGTTTAACCTCCTGCGGTGGGGTGGCGCGGTTGGCAGGGATGCGTTTCAGGATCCTTTCTGCAGGGCTCCTCGCCATCCCCGCATCCCTGGGCAGGGATGCGCTGGGAGCGCCGGCCGGGAGCCGGCGGTGCGGGCAGCTCTGGGTGTTGTAAAGCTTGCTCCGGGTGTGTTACAGCTTGTGCTCGCTGCCTGCCTCTCACACTGCTGCTGCTGCTGCTGCTGTAATTACGGAGAAGGCGTGGAGTGAAAACAGGACTCGTGTGATGCAGCTGTATCCGCTCTTAATCCTTCATTAATGCCTCATCAAAAGAGTACTGTACTTTTCATTTGTTTCGTTTGCCGAAGGTCAGCATACTTGGAAGCTATTGTCATACAGCATTGCAGACTTTTTACATATTTCTCTGGTATTGTTCCAGGCTATTGTATACGCAAATGAGTCAATTGGTATGCAGATTGTCTATCATTAAAACCGCTTCAAAATCAGCTTTGTTGTGGGTTTAGCGTAGAGCTTGCATACCCTTCTTGAATGTAATGTGTGGTTCTGCATTGGTGCGGTGAGGTGGCTGTGGAACCGTACATGGGACCAGTCCTCGTTTCCATATTGGCAGAACTTGCAGTGAAATCGTGGGAAATTTTCCCTGGGAACAAGTCTGCCAGCTGAAGTCCTCTGCTTGCCTCATCCTCACTTGCAAACAACACAGGCTACGTGTGGCCATATCATGCCTGTGCTTTCCTCTCACCTCCTTCTTTTGCTGGGTTGTATTTTGCCTCAGTGTGATCTCCTAAAGTCTGCAAAACGTCTTTAGTCTTCTTGGGAGGTGCGACAGCCCCCCTGTCCTGCCTTCCCAGCAGGCAGCATTATCTCTGCAGCTACCAGCACTGCCTGTGCCAGCACCTGCCTTGCTGCCCATGGCACTGAACCCTCCTCACCAGCCCGACACATCCAAACTTCACACACACCCAAGGGCAGAGTGCTCTGCTTTGTTTTTACTATTGAATTTCAGCGTGGAGTGAGAAACAGCGCTTCAGAAGATAAAGGCGACTTGCCTTTTCTGTCACCTTAACGCAGTTATTTAATGTTTCCTCCGTGGTTGTCTAGCAGTTCTTACTCAGATAACACAAGCTCTGGGTGCAGAACCTGGATTCACTTGTCCACAAAAACTATTTTAATGACTTCTATGTGAAAAAAACAAAGAACCACAGAACTACTTTTATTTGCAGCTTCATTATGTCAAGCAGCATGAAAGTCTTCTGTCTGTAACAAGGGAACTATAATCACAATAAGAAAAAGAAAAGAAAGTTAAATTTAAAAGCTACATTTTTATATAAAAAAATCAATTACAGGAAATGTTCATTTTAACAACTAGCAATTTATCAGGAGGTTTAGAAGAACAGAAAATGTAGATATGCAATTCTTACCAGAACTGGAGAAGAGCTAAGTTAGGGACTGTCTGTGCAAACCCAGTATTTATTATTTAAGGCTATGGGACCTCATAATATGCAGGAGCTCCCCCATAAGATGAAGGAGCTGAAAATGTTGGTTGACCTCAATGCAAAACTGCTTTCTACTCTCTTTGAAAGATCATGCAAGTCACAGTGCCAGACAAGTAGGACAAGTCTAATTTATGATCATCTACCAAAGAAAGATCTGGGAAACTACACACCAGTAAAGGTCACACTTCCCAAGAAAAGCTGTGCATTGAGCCCTTATGGACGGTATGTCCAAACAAATTAAGGTCAAGAAGGTGACTAAGACAAACCATATTGGATGATAGCCTTCTATGATGAAACAACTTGTTTGATAGATGAGGTGAGAACTGTGGAGAGAACACTACCTTGATTTTTAGCAAGCATCTCCTAAAAAACTGTTATTGACAAGCTGGGAAGTTTTAGTGAGTATGGAATTTCAGCAACTCTTGACTACTGAAACCTGTTGCCAACAAGACATATTTTTCTGTCTTGGTTTCCAAAGACCAAAGTTAAAATAACAAGCATGAAGAAATTTTCCATTAATTTTAACTATTTCTTTATTTCAACCTATACAGATGCAAGTCAGCTGCTCGTATCAAGATTTGTCAATTGTCTTTTTTCTATCACATCTGAAGAAATCTGTTAAAATCAATTCCCAATCCAGACTTATTAAAAAATTGGCTCTTAGCTGCAGAGAAACCACCTCCTTCATTCGTCAGCATCTTGGGGAGAGATGTTACTCTTTCACATCAGTGTTTGTGGCACAGGTGATGGATAGAGTCACCTTGGGGATAGTTTGCTAATGTCCATTTGAAGGCAGAGTTTAGCTCAGTCCTTAAGCATGATTTGTGATCTAGTGCAACTGCATGGACTTGTGTTATTTATTCCAATCTGTGTTGGATTTCAGAGCAGTTTGTGTTTTCTGAACAGACTGAATACCACACACTTGCTTATAAGGGTACTAGCAGAAGCAACATCTTTTGCACAAGTGATTTTTGGTCTTTTGACTTGTGTCTTAAAGCATCATTGCACAAAGGAAAGTTATAATTTACATTCTGAAAGCAATCCTCCCCTGGTGTCAGGTAAATTTGTGCAGATAAAATATTTACAAACTAATCTTCCCAGCCAAGAAAATAGCAGTAAATATACATGGGCATGTGGTGCCTAACAGTGTTGTGGCTGGTGTAAAATGGAGGAGGAGAAACAAGGGCAATCTTGCTGTTTCATTCTCCCCTGACAGGCCTGACATCAGAGATCTACTCACTGGTTCTCCAGGCATTTTGAGCAGGGAGAATTCCTTTATGTTGCCTACCAGCAGTGTTTATCCTCCTATGGTTTGGGGGAAGAATTGGGCTGCCAGGAGTTTCCACTAGCTCTAGCTAGTCCTAAATAAAGGCAATAACTTAGATAACTTAGCAAGCAGCAGTAGCACCCAAACACATACAAAAAAAAGGTCATTTTATGATTGTCAGTTCCAGTACAGCAACCTAGCAACTCTGGAGCCCTGGCATAATGACAGGAACCTCCTTCCCATCATCGCCTCTCACCCACTGTAATATCACAGCTCATTTTAGATATTCAGCTGTATTGTCCAAGGTGAATGGTCACCAGAGTTAAATGGGGAATTCATTCAGTAAATGTGGAATATGGTCACCTCCAAGCCCAATTCACCCCAACTGAAATACTAAAATTATTAATCTTATTTCTGTTTTCAAGCTCTTTCTGCTTGAAATATTCCTTGCATTTCACTGGGCAGAGTAAGTATTTCACAAAGTAAATCCAGTCAAGTCTACTTGTCTGCTAGCAAGGGGTACAATTTGGTGATACCAAAATGGTCCTGTTGCTCCTTAATTTAGTAAAATATAGCTATACTTGTGCTGGTTTTGAACCCTTGCTTTGGGGAGCAGAGTTGGGTCTTACTCACCTGAAAGAGAGTAAACAGTTTTGAATTTCTATATGACCTCAGCTGCAGAGACACTGCTGATACAGTTGTTATTGAGTCATTTAGAATGCAAAGAAAAAATTCTGGTAAGGCCAGACATGAGAAGTCAGAGTGAGACGCTGCACAAAAACAATGGTTTTCTGCATTAATTCTGAAATCCAGCTGTGCAAATCTGGTTTGAGAATTCTTCAAAAAGACCCTAAGAAAACACTTTACAAATTAAATCTCTCTAGTAGGTCTAAGCAATACTTTTCAGCTGGAATGTATTCTACAGAACAAAGAAAATAAGTGCAGTAATACTGCTGTTATTATTGTTGCTGTTGTTGTTATTATAATTATTATCATTATTATGGCATAGTAAAAGCAGAAGATTCATAATTCCCTCATGCAAAACATCTTCAGTAGGAAGCCTACAATATTAAGTTTGTAGGTAGAAGACTACAAAGAGACAGGCAGAAGCATTTATTGGACAGAGGCATGAGGAGCACAGTAGAAATGCTGCTTATCCCCCTATTGCACTGAGATTTCTTTTCTAATACTCCTTTTTTTTAACTCATAGAGATACAGTTTGAGGGTGATTTTTGGATGCCATAGGAATATGTTGTGTGGAGTATCAATGGAGGAGGCTGGCAGCAGTGGGTGTGTTTGTGCTTTATGTCTGTGTTGTAGCAAACCCTTAAGGGTAGTAATCACTTACTGAGAAACACATCAACCCAAAGAAATGAATGCTATAATGTCTCTCTCATTTCTTTCATTTTTAAAAGATGTTGAAAAGGGGAGAGAACGTAATATCAAAATAACAGAGGGCATAGAAATGAATAAGGAAGCCAGAAAGGACAGGTATGGAAAGAAGAATGAATTAACATGGAAGTGGAAAGGAGGGAACTGTAGTCTCTGCATTTGCAAAGAAAGAGTAGGGCTACGTTAAAGGAATAATAATTTTTTTTACGTAGTTAACAAACTAGGAAATAAAAAAGAGAGTCTTTCTTGTTTAAAACTGTTCAAAAATGCTTAAAGGCCAAAGGCCAGCCAAGGGTAACCATGGCTTTGTGTTGTCTTGTGTAAAGACAAGAAGGGAAGAAGAGAAACACACCCTTCAGGCTGATGTTGGCAATGGAACATATACATGTACACTGCCCATGGAAGAAGTTTTTTGATGAATGTGATGTGCAACCATGAAAGCAATTCAATGGCAGATGGGCAGATGATCTCTTTTAGTGAGATCAGTGGGAAGAAGCATCATTTGCTGCTCTGAGAGTCAAGCTCACAGAATCATAGAATGTCTCAAGTTGGAAGGGACCCATAAGGATCATTAAGTCCAACTCTCTGCTCCTAGTAGGACTACTTAAAACTAAAACACGTCAAAAGTACCTTCTGTAAACTGTTTGGATTCTGAGTCCACTGAGGAAAGAAGATCCTTTAACACAACAGTAACAATTGGATGGAAGCATCAACAAGTTCTTTCCAGGTCTGTCCTCTAGCAGCCTCCAAGTCCAGACAATAAGTTTCCCTTTGGGATAGCAGCTTTGATCCCAGACCTGTGCTCTAGAGCCCAGACTGCATGTGCAGAGATAAAAAAAATGTTAAATACAATTGCAAATTTAAATCATTAGCAAAGCTTGTCAAGTATCCCTTAAATGTTGAAATTACAGCTCTCCAAATCAGTTCCTACTACAGGCCCAGCTCCACACTGTGTAGCAGGAAAGCTCTGAGCATCTGACATGTGAAAGAGATATGTAGGAAGACAGCAGTGATCTCCCTCTGGTTTGATCCTCTCTGTAACTGTGGATAGACTGTAAGGACCAGAAGGAATGTGGCTGCATCTCATGGAATCAGATAATTAAAACAGTCAAAACTACCACAGCCATAAAAGCAGTTCTAGAGACAGTCAACAGAGATACACCACAGCATATTAATTTGCAATGACTTGGAAGTTCCCTTTGTTGCTGCTAAAATCAAGAAAATGTTACTGTTGCAGGATTTTCTCTCATTCAGAGACACTAACAAAGTGAAAAAGAAAGTTTGCTGTTAATGTCAAAACAGATTACCCAAGATTACACAACAATGTCGAACACTGTGGGATTATCAGCAATGCAGGGTCTTCCCCTCTAACATACAGATTGCATGATTCCCTCCAGACAGGAGGAACACTGAGGCTGCAGATATGTATGACGACACCATATTACAGTCTGTGTGTCAGTCTCTGATTTCATTGTGGTTGGCACAGTGTTGGCTTCATTAGTTGCTTCAGCGATGGAGAAAACAGCTGATTCCTTCCCCACCACACATAATTCTTTTAGATGGTTGATTAATTAAGTGTAATTAAGTGCTTGCAGTCACGAGATTCACCACTGAACTTTGGAGTACAGCATTAGCTGGTACCAATACTGAGATCTTAGATATAATTTTATTTTAATTGGCCTCTTAACTCATATCCGTGAGTATCATAAAACTGAAAAGGATGAAAAAGACCTCTCAGACCATTGAGTCCAACTGTTGTCCTTTTCTGAAACATTTTTTCTCATATAGAGGAAGAATATTAACTAATACCTATACTGCCTACAAAAGAAAAGAATCAAAATCAGGAGAATACAGACAAAACTCAGGAATATAAGCAAAAGGAGGATGTGATTACCATACCAAATACAAATCTTAACAATAACTGCAGTCAACTATCCATGGCTTCTAGGACAGAAGTCCTAGGACAATGGTATGTATTCAGTGATTTTGGAAGAGCAGTCAGATCATGAGACACACTAACTCAGCACCAAAAGTAAATGATAAAAAACCCCAGAATTTCTATAATTCTACAGTACTCCAAAATCATAAGCAGCTATCACAAATACTTGTTACCCACAGCTTCTGTTCAGAAATGAAAACTTAAAAGAACCATAGTGCCTGCCTCACAACAGTGGAGTTGGTAATTTATTGGTCATGATACTAACTTAGTACAGCCAAAGGTGCACTACAGTCAAACAAACTGTTTAGTATAGTCAAACACACCAGCAGGGTAAATTTCATGTTCTCTAACCCAGATTATTCTGGGGAAAAATGCTGGGCACATTATGTTGGAGCTGGGAGGAGGAGAAAGAGTGTCTTTGCCTCAACTACAGAATTTGTGATGTCTTGTCAGCAGATTTTTTTCAAGGGATTGGCAGCCTGCTAAGAAGTTAATCTACCCCTTTTGATTTTGATTTAAAAGGCTCTCTCTTGAGAGTGATACATCTAATTGTCCAGAAAGAAAATGACATCACAGATGAATCCCCATCTTTTTTTCCCCATGTCCAACCCCCACCTGGGACTGTCTCACTACCTGAACATTGCCTCTTCTCCACACTTCTATTCCTCTCACATCAGCAAGTGCAGTTGAAAGGTTTGTGTCCATCCCACCTGGGAAAGGCAGGTTACCCTGGAGGATAACCCTCTGGGAAGCACTGCTTCCACTCTCAGCAGCATCTGGATGGCCAGAGGACAAACCTCTTAGTCTGGACCTGCAGGTTTGGAGCACTGTCCTCATGAGTCAGAGCAGCTTCACCTGCATGGCCTGGGAGGTGTCTCTGAGTCCCAGGGGTTCAAGCAAAGTAAAGGAAAAGTGCACAAAAAGTCACAAACGTGGTTCCTTTGAGAGCAAATTTAATTAAGGAATTCCACACAGCTGTAACTGCACTTAACACTAGTATCAAAACCTTGTAATGGGCCTGTTTGCTGGAGATCTCTGCAAACCACCTGCACTCTGAACTGGAGCCTTCTTCTTGCTTACTCTGCTCAAAAATTAATGTCTTTCTATTGCAAAAGGCAAAACAATTGTTTGAAAGATAACTGGGTTTTTTTCTAAATTGGTACTTGTTGAACATAATGAATGGTTGTCTCAATTATCTGACATAATGGCTTTTTTTTTGCAAACAAATCCAGAAACATTCCATCCTCCAATATCTGGATAGAAATGTATAAAATATATAAAAGGAAAATAAACAAGGAAAGAGAAACAAAGTAGATCGTGTTTACTCAAGATATTTTCTAACATCAGTTTTTGAAAAGAAGCTATACTTTCCTTTGAGATCATTGGGATTTTAACTTCAGTTCTTAGGATATTTCATAAGCAGTAAGGTCATTCCTGATCTGCTTCTACAGTTCGCTTCTGTACAGTAAGCACAGAATTTCCCTACTAAATGACTACTCTTTGTAATACCAACCTTGAAAACAAAAAAACCCAAACAAAAAAAAAAAATCCCAGAGAAAAAAAAATCAAAGTACCTAAGGTTGTTATAAATATATGACAGTATTGAAAATTATCATAACTCAATGTTTTATATAACTTCTTAACAAGAACGTTTGGTCTGAATCCAAAATTCCTGGCTATAACCAAATTGATTTAAAAGAGAACAAGTATGTATTAAAAATTATTTATATTTTCTTTTTAAAAAGGAAACAACAGAGACTCTGCCCAAGTGCCCCAGCCAGCTTCTAGTCATTTCAAGCAAAACCTAATTATGATGCCTGGAAAGGTTAACCTGGAACAGAGACTAGAAAAAGCAAAAGGAATAAATAGGTATTTATTGAAAGGATACACTTTGGGAAGTGCAAGATCCTGGCTGGGGCTACATCCAAATCAAATCCAAGATAGATCCTGATCAATTACAGTCTAATTATTGCTGAAAGCTGTCCTAAAATTTCACCCAAGATTTCCCAAGGAGGGAGATGTGCAACATTTTGACCCAGCTGGGCAGCAAATTTCTGACAGGTTTAAAGCCCCAATGGCAAAGCCTAGGATCACCACAACCTCCAGGAAAGGACACTAGTATTTTTGACTGGGGGACACTGTTACCTTTTCCATTAGTCCTCAACATGAGGAAGTGAGCGCCTTTTGACAAAGCAGCTGCTCATTTAGTGAGGCCACAGCTTAGCTTAGCCAGATGGAAAGTGGAATTCTAATTGATAGAAAAGACTACAATATAATTAAAAATGCAGTGCTGTTGGAAGTCACAGCCTTGTCTTGAAAAACACAGTCTATGAACAACACACATTATTATTATTTTGTCTACACTGCAAATCAGAATTCATAATTCATAAAAAACCAAAATATCCCAGAGGAGGAGGCCACAGCTGAAAATCCACCATTTGCAATTCTCTGCTGTCCTCTAAAGGGTGCTTCAGGAATTTCAGTCTCTGAGTTTGAAAAGCAAACTCTGTATCCACGTCCTGGAGCACAAGTCAGCTAACCCAAGAAGTGTGAGAGGTTTATGAAGAGCTTCAGCTGGAGCTTTGCAAGCTGCTGCAAAAGGTTGGTCTGACCAGGGACACAGTGACCACGTCTGTGACACGTGTGATGCTGCAGTGGCAGCACCACTGGCTCTGGCAAGGTGTGGGATCTACAGGATTTCTGTTCTTCAGCATCCTGATACAGTTCATTCTGCTGGTGAGCTTTGGAAGTCCCTCAGCATGGCCAGGTGCCTGCTACATGTAGTCACGTGCATCCAAATCAACTTGTCAAAACTGAACCAAAAAATTTGGTTTTGTTTGGTGCCTTCCTACCCCTTTAAATGTGATTTTATTTTTATTTATAAAAGAAAAAGGTTAAGCTTAAAACAAGCTTGCAATTATACAACTGTCAATTAAGAAACCCTCTAGTTCAAGCCACAAGCATCTGTAAACTTCTTCTACAAGGCTATTTCTTCTGAGTCACTTAGAGTATTGCCCCTTTATAGTCTTAAATGAGCAAGTGGTAACATTTATTATTTCATTTTTCTTCCTGGCTACCATCCAATTACTCTTTTAACTATTATTATTATTATTATTATTATTATTATTATTATTATTATTATTATTATTATTATTGTTATTATTTCCTGTTCTCTTATTAATGTCTGTTTTGATCTTTTCATTTGAAGGAGCTTTCTTTGAATTTCCAGAACATTTTGCCTGTGAAATACTGGAACCTTTGCACATGTTCTACCTCTGGTATAAGTCTGGATTCGATTCTGGTTTTGTCTTAAAATTTAGTTATGTTAATAAAGTTGCAATGAGTGGATATTGTGCTTTTCTCATTTATCAAAAATAATTTTCACCCCACATTTTATGTTCTCATGTTTCAACACACATTTTATATTCTCTTTATGCTTCCTGTTCACCACTAAATGGCGCAGTTTCACTTCTCTTCATCTGATGGTTCAATTGCTTGTTTTCTAGAGAATTTTAGTTTTTTTCTCTTTCTACCCATCATGATGTGCTCCATATTTATTTTTACACATCAGGTTATTGAAGGAAAGCTCCCAGTTGCCTCTTTAGTTACTGTTGCAAGCCTGCCTGTAATTTCCCTCTGTTTCTTTATGCTCTTCAGCAGGTTCAACACAAACAAGAGGTAAAACTCAGTACAAATACCCTCATTTAAGGAGTGAATGCAGTGCCTTCTTAGAAAGCAAAGCAGAAGACTGTTCTCTACCTTCCCCTTGATAACTTTCGGAAAAATGTTAAAGGGTGATGAAATGGCCTTGAGCAGCTTTAAGAATGTTCCATTGTAGAAATGAGAGGCATCCTAGATGCCCAACTACCTTGTTCTTGTGGCAGGTAACTCAAACGCAAACATTTCATTTTCTGTGGCACTGGAAGAATTCATACACAAGGTAATCACCTTGTGACAGCTTTTTCCTGCCATATCTTTTAATATTCAGACTGATGGTAATAATCACTCCAATTGCATTCTGTGTACCCCAATGTTTAGCTAACTTAATTGCTGTTGTGATACCTTCTGAAGTAAAACATTTAACATCATTTGCTCCACAAAGAACTAAAGTAAATTAACTGCACAGTGATAGCAATTTCACCTCCTACACTCCTCAGATTTTTCTTGATATGTTTTTCTTTCTCTCCTGTTTCCTGAGCATCTCTCTGGCCACCATTGGTGTCCTTCAGGCTTCCTGCTCTCTTCTCTGCCCTCCTCTCCTTTTGTGAATGAATATCCATCCACCGGTTTGGCTTCTTTGACTCTCCTGACCTCTGTGTTCTTTCTGACCCCATACACCTCTGGTCAGCTTCAGCTTTTCACCAGCATTTGAGTCTCTATTTCCGTGACACTCAGGTTTTAGTCCAATGATATTATGAAAGAATGCACAATACTGGGTTGTCAGTGTATTAGCCAAAAGCTAACTATGGAACAACAAGAAAGAAAATAAATACTGACTGAGGTACCTTTGCTGTTCTTCTGGTGAAAGAGAATAAGCACCAAGTTAATCCTTATGAGTGATTTTCACACCTTAAGGACTGCATTGAACCAAGCTAAAAAAAAAAAACTAGGTTAGAATACTACATCAGGGAGCTTGTTACTTTAGGGAGCCTGAGTGGTTCATACCTTAAAGTCATAGTATTCCTTGTCAGCATAAAAATAACATGCTTTCATTACATTTTAAAATTGTGGCTCAGCAAGCCCTCAGAATGATACATATTAAATCAATGGCAGCAGAAACTTTTCATTCTGAACAACTGCAGATTAAGAATGAGAGTATTATACCTGTAATTGTTTATTATTCTCCTTGGTATTGTAAGTAATTTTTTGTTGTTGTTGAATAGGGTAGAGCAGGCAATGGTTACAATGTCCTGGTAGAAACCAGACAGAGTTATTTCCTCTGACTTCTGAAACAGCAGGTTCTTGTACCTGTCCCTGTTGTACTTGCCATTATTTGCACATCTTGTGCAGCTCTCCCAACTTTTCCTCTCTCCAGTTAGCAGAATCTTATTAGACGCTAAAGTGGCATTTTAGGTTTCAGGTAATCAACAGATGATTTTCAAAATTAATGAAGCACTTTGGAGAAGTCCCTGAGCACCCTTATGTGAGTGTGAAATACATTCTGTCATCTCTGAGGCTGCTCATTCAGGTGAAAATTGAAATGAGTAAAAATGTGCACAGCCACGGCTTGTTTCTGTGGCCACCATTAGGAAACATTCATGCACGATCACAGACTAAGTCTAGAAGTTTGAAATAAAGCTTCAATTTTCTGTCCAAACACCTCCTTTTTTTCCCAATCATTTATTACCTTTCAACTCTTAGCGTGTATAAAAAGTTACGTATGTACTTAAAGAGTGTCCTCAATACTGAAAGTCATTGTTAGATGTAGCAGACTGGAAGTTATAGCTTCACACTGACCAAAGATAATTGGTCATTCTTGATAAGAATGCTAATTTAAAAGGTTGAAAAAGCTCTTGTCCAAAACATGAGCATCTTACATACGTGACACAAGGAAGATAAAGTCCTTCCATAACTAATTTTAACGAAAAAAATCACGTACATTTAAGCTTTTAAAATAAATAGTATGCTCCTGTGTAAGGCTGAGAGACCTTGGCATTTATTCACTGCATCTGGTATAAGAGGAGAAAATACATAAGTCCTTGACTGAATAGAATCACTTAAATAAAACTGGATTATGATTATATTCTGTCCTTGATCTCCTATCCTAAGCCTATAACTAATTCACTGGAAAATACATTATATCATGAGCTTCTGCATGTTCTAGTGGATGCTTCTAAAATACTAAACTACATCATACTGTACCCTGGTGCAGTCAAACTGTTGGACTTTATAGAGGGAAATTAAATTTTCAGGGGTTGTTTTTTAACTTTTTCTTCTTCATAGTTCATATCGGTTAAGATAGTATTTCCCTTCACTTACCAGAATAATATCCCTTGTAGTTTAAAATAAGAAAATATTTTCCAAAGCTTCTCCTTCTAAAATACTTATACTGGTAGCACCACATGGACAGCCCTTCACCCAGAAGAGTGTGGCATATTGTACGATACCCTAAGTTGGGTGATAGTTCTATTCTCGGTTTCTGCATTTCTACTTTTACTGCAGTTTCTCCAAAATTTCTTTAGGTCTTGGCAACCCTGAAAAGAAAGGGGCAGAGTATGCAGGCTCAGTTAGCAATAGCCCTGGGACAGGATATTGTGAGGAGGAGCTGGGCTTGTTCCAGCCTAGAAACATGGCTGGAGATACAGACACATAGCTGTATTTTCAGACACCATAACTCTAAGAAAAAGAACACTGAAAATATCCTGGCAAATATCAGTCAGAAGTGTGCATTAAAAAATAAAGAACATCCTTGTATACTAAATGTGTTGTTAAGAATTATTCTTTAGCATTGGCTGCAGTATACAACTTCAGTGTTGAAAAACAGAGGTGAAAATCTCCCACGTTTCTACTCAGAAATGTACCTTAGTGCTGGTGCTGCCACCCACTACAAGAAAAGCCACTTGTGCAGTCACAGCAGCAGAAGCCTGTCACTATGTGCATATATGTAGAATTCAATATTGGTCTTAGGGCACAAATGAAATATCATTTCTCTCCCACTTGTTCAGTATTGTCGACAGAGGTGAGGCTGTCACAAGAAAACCTGTGTAAATTGAAATAAACATACCAGGTGCCAGGTTAGTTGATAAGAGACTGGTGTCCACCACAAAAAAAGCATGGGGAGGCCCCACTGGTCCCCTCAGCCAGGCAATCAGAGCAACTCCTGCAGCAGTGAAGACTTTTTCCAGATCAAGAGGTTGCTGTAGAATCACCTGAAAATGATCATTCCCAGCATGGCCACTACTCTGAGTTTCCTAGATACTGTTGGATTTGTTTTAGCAGCAAAGAGAATTTAACCTTTCTCTGGAACTTGTCTTTTAGTTCCAACATTGGTGCTGCCTCTCTGGCCTCTGACTTGTCTAGTGATGTGATCATATAACACATCTCTCAACCCAATGGCAAAGAGTGCTCGTGCAGCTAAGTTTTTTTTCTAATTTTTGATCAAAACACAAAACTTGTGTTCTTCCAGCCTTTACAACAATATGCTCCCACCACATTGGCAAAAGTTGAGTTACTCATGCCTGTCAATGATCCATGACCTTATGATGCCAAACTCAGCATCCTTCAGCTTTCCCTTGGCTCCATCCTTGCTCACAGCTGAAATGCCTGCACACTACATCCAGTGACAGCATCTGCACCAGCAGGGCACAGGGTGAAAAGCTTTATATGTTTTAACAAAAGCAAGGATTCCAAGGCCTGCACAACAGGAATCCTGGTTTTCAGAGAGCAAACCAGCTAGTCCAGGGCTGCAAGTCAACACATGGTACCCATCACAGCTCACAGCCATAATGACTCACAGCAGCCTCACCTGCACAGCCTGGCAAGTGCCTCAGACTCCCAAGGGTTCAAGCAAAATAAGGGCAAAAGGCAAAAAAGGGCCCAGACCTGGTTGATCTGAGGGCAATTGTTAATTAATGAACTGCATACAACTCTCAGTGCAGGTAAGACTAGGACCAAAATCCTGCAATGGGAAAGGTTCTATAAATTAATATGCTTATAACTGGAAGCTTCTCCTTTCTTAACCTGTGTAAAAATCATAAATTTTCCATTACAAAAAGCAACACACTTGGGTGAAAGATAATTGTGTTTTTATTTTTCTAAGCTCGCACTTGTGGAACATAGTAAATGACCTGATATAATGACAACTTTGCAAAAGAAGAATCCCCCTCTCCCCAACATCTGGACAGCAATATATAAATATTTACAATGAAAAAAAAGAGAAGAGAATGAAGTCAACATTAGCCAAGTCAGTTTGTTTCTACAGATCTGATTTTGAATACTAAGTATTCAAGTTTAACCAACACTTTCCTTCAGTACTGAGGCTTTAAGTTAATTTTTAGACCTTATGTGCAACAGATACACTCCTGACTCTGCTTTTATAGTTTGCTCCTGTACAGTAAACATAGAATTTCCCCACTAAATTTTAATTCCAGGTTTTTAACTTTGAAAACAACAAAAAAATTAAATATAACTTTATGTCTCCTGATACAAAGTTTCTCACACAAACACATTACAACACTGAAAACCAGCATAATGGAATGCTGTACAGCTTCTTAACAAGGACAATAGGTCTGGGTCCTGATCTGTTGGCTTTAACAAAAGCTCTCTTCAAATAGAACAAGTACATATAGAAAAAATAACCTTCTTATCTTCTTTTTAAAAAAGGAAACGGTGCCTTCTATAAACAAAAGAACATGTGATTTCTTGGACACAGCTGTAAGTTACAGTGGAAAAAACTCAGAAAGCTCCAAATAAAATTGGCATTTTTAAAAGGATGATTTAACAAGTCGATTGGATGAGGTTCAATCAGCCCATACAGTCTGGTAATTCTAGAAACATCAGTGTAAAAAACCCTGCTTTTTTTGCTTTCTGCTCTCCAGTGTCACACAATCACTGAGTGAGAACATGTTGCCTGCAGCAATGGAGACGGTGATCACAGAGTCTGGCAGCACGATGTCAGTCACCAGCGATGGCCGTGTCCAGCGAGGGGTGCCATCCCTGCAGGTGCCCGGGTGTCCCCAGCAGCTGTGTCACATGTGAGAGCTCCGTCTGCCCCGCGTGCCCAGCGACACGCGCAGCCGCGGCTCCCTGGCCTTGTAGTGCTCGTTGAAGTCCAGCCTGAAGCTCAGGAACCGAAGGCTCTCGTCAGAACTGGTTGTCAGCAGGACCAAGAACTGCTGGACGATTCCCTGAAGGGGAAAGAAAAACCCAAGAGATGGCTAAGAAAACATCCCTGGTGTGTTTTGCGCAGGAAGATCAGGTGGTGCACAGACCTGGTAAACCGGCAGAGACAATCTGGGAAAAGGCAAGCACAAGGGTTCATATCCAAGAGTTAGCAAATCAGTTATGCTGGAATCATTCTTTCCGTAAAAACCCGGAGATTCATTTTTATTTTTCAAATATCTGCCATGCATGCCAGAGTCTCCAGCTTGGTCTTTTAAAGCACTCCCTGTGTCCTGCTGGCACATTCCATCTGTCTGAAGGCTCCCAGGCTGCAGAGCAGCTGGCTCTGTGTGCCACTGCCTTGGGTCAACACTCAGGATCCAACAGGAGACCTCACCTTGAGTCCATGTTGCAGGTACAATGCCACCCAGGCCAGCATTAGAGCACTGCTTGCCTCAAACATACCCACTTGGTGGGGGTTGTACAGCAGCAGACAGCAGCCCAGAACAGCAAAGCATGAGCCCAGGAGTGCAGTCAGTGCTGCAGACCCAACTAGACTGAGCATTTGGAGTGATCTGAGGGGGGGATTTGCACTTGGCATGTGGGAGGCACACTTCTGCATCCCAGCTTCCCATTCAGCTCGAGCCACACCACTGCAGGTGCCCCACAGGACACAGGAAAGTCAAGGACTTTGGGAGGATGGGATGACTCACTTGAAGAGCTCATTCCTAATCTCCAGTAAATATTAACATGAACACACCCACAACTAGAGCACTCCATTACCTCCAAAGATGACCAAAGCTGGTCAGGGAAATTCTGTGTGGAAAATCCATAGTAGGGCTCAGCATGAATACAGTCTAAGCAGGCAACACCTACACTGCCAACTTGTAGCAATCTTGTAGAGCACATAAACCACAATTTATTTACAACCTACACTGAAACACCTGGGCTCATTTTTCTGGGGAATGGTAGCTTTAGCATCAGATAACAGAAACTAAGAATAAACTACTTACAGAAGATAGCCTGCACATGTTCCCCCCAAACATCTTATCCACTGCCCACTCCAGGGAGCTTAAAATTAAGTGTTACGCCCTTAATGCGAAACTTTCTGCAGTCTTTAATAGCAAAGACTTGCAAAGACTGTGAGGAAAAATTGGAATGCAGAAGGAATTTATCTTTTTCCCCCATAGACTACACCAAAAGATAGCTATTACTTCGGCTACTGGAGGAAGATGGAGGAAGAACACAACTTACATGAAATTACTCTTGTCCTTTGTCAGAGGAACGTAAATGATCACAAAACCTCTGGCTACTAAGGAAGAGTGAACACAGGTTTATAAGCAGAGAAAGAAAAAAAAAGACCTAGCTCCATGAACACACATGAACGCAGAAGTTACACGTACTCAAAATTTGAAATTAATTTCTACAAAAAGCTCAGTGTATTTCAGAAAAATATAATTTAAGAGGCACCTGGTAAAAGTGAGTGAGTATTCGCAGCTGTGAGCACATCTTAGGTATTGAGTCTTGAAATTCTTTCATCCTCTTGTTCTCTTCTTCCTCTTCTGATGCAGTTACACCCCACTTGCCCTACACAGAAACCAAACAAGTTCAGAGGTGAAGCATCACAAGATCAAAGTTGCTAACTCTACCACCTTCTGCCCATGAACCACTGACATAGACAAACACAGAGCCTGCAATAAGGAAGCTATCAGAACCCCCCCTAGGTGGCTGTACAGCACATGGAAGAAATAAGAGGTTTATCAGCAAGGCAAGTCTCACACCAACACTGTTTGTCAGTCTCACAGCAGGGAGGCAAGACATGGAGCTATAGCATTTTTTGCAAAAGGGTCCCATTTACTTTATCTAAAAGAGCCCTAAATTTCTCATCCTCCAAAGTCCACTAGAGAAGTCAACTCAGATTTTGGGCAAGACAGATATCAAAAACACCACTCAGCAGTTTTGCCTGAAGTCACTGCTGATGACTTTTACATCTGTCCCAACTACATTTTTCATTTTTACTGTACCTCTACATGGTACCTAAAATCCTTCATAAATCAAAAGCCCCAATTCTTTTTCACATTCTAGAAATATCCTTATTGTACCTCAAGCTCACGCTGTTTTTTCCTCTCTTCAAATTGCAACCTCAGCTGCAGCTCCTCCAGAGCAGCTCTGTACATTGCATCTTGGGCATTCTGGAGCTCAATGATCTGGTCAAAAACTGCTCGAAGCTGGTTGAGAAGTACCTGTGAAACAGGCAACAAAATAATTAAACAACTGCATAGCACTACAGTTTTATTACCATCCTTCTCCAGAAAAGAAACAAAGAAGAAAGTAAAATAAGTCTTTTTTTACACAGCTGGAGAGACTGTTCTGCAAAGCCTTAAGTCAGCTGTTCCATAATCACACAGCTTCTTAGGACAAAAAGCAACTGGCCCACACTACAGTAAGTTTTATTATCAACATGTGCCACTACGTCTGGGCAGCAGGTACAGAACCTACCATTATAAAATCTTGTATCAGAACAATGAAAGTGACTTTTCCCTTTGCTCCTACAATGTCAAAAAAGATCATTCCTGACATACATGCCAAGATCATAAAGATACAATTTCATGCAAAGGAGAAGACTTACCCTGGAATCACTATCCAGCAAGCACCGAGCTATGATTGTGTCCAGAAAAACTTCATGAGCTGCAATGATGTGATCCAAGTCCTGGGCTTGTTGGACCTTGTTCCAGAGTTCATCCCATGAACATTCAAGCACCTAGAGCAATGATACAGGACTGGGCTGTTTCAATTTGCTAGATGACGAGCTCTATGAAATTTAAAACACATAACACATACAGAATATTGCAAGTGCTTCATTTTCTACCGAACTAATTTTGTGGGTAGAGTATACCTCAAATGTAATGTAATACTGCATTTGATGAATGAAATGGACCATTTCTGATGCCAGAACGTGACACTGATGCAGCACCCCAGAAAGCTCTGTAAAAAATCCAAAGAGATGACATGTTAAAGATTGCAAGGACAAGCACAGCCAACAAATCAGCTTGGTAATTTTTTTTTCACCAGATTGAATACTTTATAACACACTAATCTTAGATGGTAGCAGCAGTGACCTTCTGAGGCCAGGTGTCATCTCCCACCCACCAAAAGCTCTTAATTATAAAACAATAAATTTGTAAGTATTACTATACTATATGGATGTACAACTCTCAATAGTTATTTTTTACTGAAAGAAATGTAGATAGATTAAAAAAAATTTAAAGAGTGAGACAGTATAGATGCTCACAAACACAGCTACATTCTCTAGCTGAGAAACAGGATCAAAGAGTCCTGGGTCATAAAACATACACCATAAGCTACTACATTTCAGAGCTTTCCTATTTCTTCTCAAACATCTTTCTCTTCTTAGCCTCTTCTGTTCTTAGTAAACAAAAGCAGAGGGAGTAAGTGAAGGCAAAACTAGTAAATTCAGAACTGTGCATGTATGAGACTTAATAGAGAGCATAAGAAAAAGAGGGAGACATGGGGTACAAATAAGAAGGCATCAAGGAAGATGCATACAAAGGAATGGAAGAATTACAGTCTCACTACTGGGCCAGCATAAAGATACTTATGTTAGTGGAACTTTTCAAGATAGAGATGAAGGATTAAATAAAACAACAGATAAGAAACTTCTGTTTACAATTGTTATTTTACCTTGATCATCATCACCATCATCTACCATTAAACAGCCAGTCAAGAGGAGCACCAAAATACAAAATTAATCTGAACATCATTCATCAGACACCTTTTTCCCTCCTAACACACAGTTTAAAATAAGATGCAGTCATCTATATCAATTTTACAAGCATGTCATCCACCTGGACACCTCTCACCTGGCATACTTTTCAGAAGCTTTGCATTGCACATGTGCCCTTTCCATATATCAGTAAGAATATACTCCATTCTCTTCGCTCTCCAAAGGAAATTAAATACTCTTAGATAGTGGCTCATGCACTCACGTGTAAATACCTACAACACAAAGAAAATATCAGTACAAATTAACAGACATACCATATGCCCTGAAGTACCAAGAACCTCTTCACAGACCATCTTATCTGATCCATGCAGTTTATTGGAAAATATTGCAAAAAAACTTTCCAAAAGCTTTGGGATTTCCAGGAAAGATACTCCCTTGAGGGTTGAACAGTTACCTAGCACTCAAGTAGACAGAGGGCACTGCTGGAATGTAAGAATGGGTGAACTTAGCAAAGCCTAAGTCTCTTTTAAAGCTGAATATGAAAATTCCTTCTGCTGGTCAGACTCAGTTTGTCCTGCTTAAAAATGAAGTTCTTCAAGTTCTTTATAGAGGCCAAACACATTCTGATAAACAGTGCAACTACTTATCAAATGCCATTTAGATACCATAAATAAACTCTTCACAAATACATTCCTTGCAAATTTTCCCAAATTACTATCTACAAACTAGCAATTATCAAAGAATAGGAGCATTCAATTTATTAAGCACTTGCTAAAAACTGTGCTGGAACAAATGAATTACTGATTTTCAGTAATAATTGTTTCAAATGTAGCTTTTCAGCATTCACAGTTAACTGTTAAAAACTGAGGTTTTTGCTTAACTGATACAGCAGTTAAAAAAAAATAAAAAAATATAAAAAATATAAATAAAAAAAATCTGATTTCACACTCCAGAACAAAAAAAGGTTACTTCAATAAAAAAACCACCTAACAATTTAATTCAGCACCCAAAACACATTCAGAGCCAGCAGAATATGACATTACCGTTGCTATTGGCCCATCAACATGATAGTCCAAGCTGAAGACATCCCATCCAGTGTCCCCAGGAGATACCTGCATTAAAAAGATATACTACTGTCAGTGTATAATCAGAGCATACTAAAGCTGAAGAAGAGCATTACTTGCTTACTTTTTCATTCTGAAGGGCCTATGAGCAAACAAGCATCTGCATTAACAAGAGATACAGAAGTTTCTTGTTTAAAGTAAAAGATTAAGTACAAGGAGGCACACACCCCAGTCTGCCCCTTCCCATCCCAATTCTTGTAAGAGCAACAGCATTAAGATCTGGTTGGAGAACCTCAAATCAGGGCCACCAGCATCAATTTCTATCAGGCCCTAAATACTCATCCTTGTATTGTCAATGGCTGTAAACCTGTGTCTTGAAATACAAATAGACAATGGACAGGGAAAGCAAAAACAAGATGACTTATTAAATGACCTTCATCTTACACAAAGTAAACTTCAGTGGAAAGGAAGTGGGGAAATGTATTCATATAGGAAAATTTTGTTTTGTACAGATGTCTTCATGTGTACACACAAACAAAGGTATGTTTCAGATCGAGTCACCATGATGCAACAGACCTCCAGAAGTCGAACATCCAGTCGCTTGAGAATCTCAGGATTATCAAACTGGGCATTTGTGGCTCTCACTGCTGTTTCCAGGATTCCAGTTAGATTATGCTGATACAAGGTCGTAGCTGGTCGTGCAAGCTCTGGCCTGGTGGTTATGAAACAGTCATAGCACATACTGAAATACTCTGCAGCAGCAATTCAGTAGTAACTGCAGCACACAGCAAAATCCTTTTCTAACAGACATTCAAAACTTCTCACATTACTCTTTCAGATTTAATCATGAAGAAAATCAGTGAGCAAAATATTTGCAGAGTATGAGCAGAATGTCTGTTTTTATGCAGCTACACTCCTGAATATTAGCATGAAGAATAACTTAATCCCCATTTAATGCCAGTAATTTGAAGTTACAAGATTGCTAGTTTAGCTAGCCTGCAATTTGAATTGCATTCCTATCTTAAATGAGGCAGATTACATCATCAGCACAACAAACCAATAATTTCACTTCGGTTTTGAGAAACTTACTGATAGCCATCTCACAGGCTCAGAAGTGCTGTGCTCAGAAACCTACACCCTCTATGTTAACTTCAGTTTTCCAAAGAGTTGCAACATGCACCTCTTGTACTACCTCTCCCCACCTCAGGACCAGTACTGGAAAGCCTCTCATTCCTTCAGCCCCAAATGTAATACTGATTCCACAAACCAACCTCATTCTGCTTCATATTAAAAAGCATGGTCATGTACCGTTGATTTTGATCTAAAACAAGTTAATGAAAGCTTTATTACAAAGCTTGCCTTCTAGATCAAAGAAAAGCTTTGCAAGCCAATGCTTCTGATTGAAGAAGTTTCATCAGTAGCAGCAGCATGTAAAAGTGAGCTTGCAGATACTCTTTTTAAGAACTGGAATCACTAGCTGTGGGTGCACCTGGGTTCTTGAAATGGAAGCCAGTGAGGAATCAATTAGATTTTTAAAATTGCATTGAAGGGTTTTGACACAATGATTTGGACCGAACATCTCCAAAATACAGAGGGCCTAATAATTCCAGCCAAGCTAATCAGTGGCAACAAGAGCAGAAGGTTTCTGCTTAAACTTGCTGACAGGACCAAGAGAAGTGCCAATATCCTTGAGGCTGTCACAGGGCCAACATAAAGATATCCAGAATAGTACAACTTTTCAAGACTTTGTCAAATGGTACTGTATGTACCTCTTATTAAAAAGGAAGAACAAATTTTGAGCCTCAGGGTAAAAGAAATTAAATCCAAACTAGAATTTCAAAGTTATTACTCAAAGATTTAATTGAATAAGGAAGGTACTTAGAGGGTCCTCTTCAAAAAGCAACACAGCTTCTGTGCTGATCATGCACAGAATTATCAGAAATTCAACATAATTACCCTTCCTATTGTCTTACTTGAGCAAGTCCATTAAATGCCTGATAAAGTCTCCTTGACCAAGTAACAAGTAGCGTCTCATGGCCTGCATGTGTTCCAACAAATTGTACTTCTTATTGAGAACATCCAGCAGGTATTTGCTGGTTTCAAAATAAGCTGCATCAATTTTCTCTTGAAATGCATTTTCCAGATCTGTGAACAAATCAGCAGCTAAAAGAAAATAACAAAATTAAATTAGTAGTTTTCAAAAACTGAGGCAAACAAGGTTTGGAGTTGAAACACACAAACAGAAAAACTGCCATTTCTTCTGATCCACTGTGTTATACATTTGCCATAGCCAAAGTGAAAGCAAGTCTAGAGCAGCCTACACCTCAACAATATTACTTCTAATCTGTGCCCAGATTATACTTTCCAGTAGAAGCTCAAGTTATGTAATTTTTACATTAAAAAGTTGGGGATTTTTAAGCTTGCTGAACTGAAATGCTGCAGTTTACAAATCAAATAATTCATGGAGATCTAAAAGCAAAGAATTAGGAAAAACCTTTGTAGGGCAGAATCTAAATCAGAAGGCACTTCTAAAGGTATGGGGGAAAATAAATCAAAGAATCTCAATGTTAAAACACTCAACAGACAAGAGTTTCTATAGATGAGAGAATGAGAGAAAAGGGAATATGTCTGAGTTAGCTGGGGGACAGCCTGCAACCTGCTATCTTCTCTCCATCATTCATGCATGGCAATTTGGGGAGAGAAAGCAGGAACTAGTAGAAAGTAGTAGGAAGCGTATTTCACTGTTTTCTACAGCTACAAGTTCATTGAGAAAGAGACTCCAGTAAAACTGTTATGAGATAGCAAGAACTGTGGCCTCTTCGGGCAACATGGAGCAATACTCCAAATACTGGATTGCCAACCACCATCACATTCAGACCTTTTTCAGCATTAAAGGATATATTCCCACTTTAACTACTCAATTAATAAAATGCTTATGAATTGAAGAAATAAGCAGTGGCTCTAATAAATAAGTCACACTTAAAGAAGGGAAGCCTAAATGTCTGGTTCGCTGACATTGCTGGAGTTTTCCAAACTATCATTCAATAACTGGTGAAACTCTCCAGAAGACACAAAAAGTGCAAGAGATGTCAAAAGAGATTACAGTTTGCTGTGTTTAAAATCCTCAGACTAGAGAAATACTACTTAGTCAAGCAACACACATCAATCCTAGGGATGTGAGAATTAATACAGCCTGCAGTAAGTGCAAGTGTATTTCCTCAAGATGCTGCGAGCCTTACAGGCAAAACAAGAGAAGGAACAAGCCAATCCAGAAAGAGTTACTAGCTAATCTCTTCAGCTCCTGGACACAGAGGCTGGGCCTAGTAGTACTGGCTCAAGGCACAAGCAAAGCCAGCAGGCAACCCCCTGGCTTGTCTACATCCACGTCACAGTGCCAGGCATGCTGGTCCTGTCTCCACTCACGCAGGGGTGAGCGTGTCTAAGCAGTAGCTCTGAGATACACGGACCAGTCTCAACTTCTTACTGTCTCAAGCAGAAAAAGCAGCCTTACCCCTGTCCATAGTACTGATCCTCTTGCCTTGAAGGAAGTGACGTGGCCACAGCCCTTCACCTCAGACTGGAAAGTCAATTTTACATATGTAGCTGTAATGCACCACCTCTGCATACACACACAGTCCCCAGCACAGGCAAAATGCAGCATTCCTGTCTGACATGCAAAACTGCTAACAAAGGTTCTTTACATCAACAAACACAAGGCTTAGGCACAAGTTTTGAAAACTGTGCAAAATTACCTCAGAACACTGAAAAGCCAGAAATGGATACAGAAAGGGCCAGACTAGAAGTACTGACAGGCAAGTCCATAAGCTGCTACTGAATATATTGCCATTCCTGGTCCAGAAGTCCCCAAACTACACACAACTACATGTTGGAGCTGAGGTCACTTTATTGGCCTTTTTTACTGTTCCTCTCTCCCAAATGCTACAATTCCCTGCCAGGCAAGATGACCAACTTCTACACAATTATGTCAGACTTCTTGTTTTCAG
This sequence comes from Cinclus cinclus, assembly GCF_963662255.1. Taxonomy (NCBI): domain Eukaryota; kingdom Metazoa; phylum Chordata; class Aves; order Passeriformes; family Cinclidae; genus Cinclus; species Cinclus cinclus. The sequence continues at coordinate 92,545,486 of NC_085047.1, read as the reverse complement.
GCATGTTCACACAGTTTTCCACATGATGATTACTTCAGCATCAAAAGGAAACGTGATAGTTAAGGCTCCAAAGCAAATGAAAGAAATAAATAATACAGCCAAATGCATGAAATGTTCAGATTTAAAACAAGAAAAAGCATCCATAACTCAAGCTGTCATCCTAGCTTTCCATTATCTTAATAAGTAATTATCTAAAGGGACTTTCAGGATATTGTTAGATGCCACAAACAAGCACAGAAGGAAGCATTTCCAACATCCCTGACACAGCATGTTCTTTCAGGACTAAATGGGTAAAAGCCCTAAACACAAATGCAGTTTCATGCAGAATTAAAGCAATGCAATACTGTGAGGTATTTCGGCTGTCAGGCGTAAGCTCAGCATGCCTTCAGCACACTGCAGATAGAGTAACATTTCTAAAACTATGCTGCTGTCTGTTATTCTCAGCACTTAAGATAATGTAGATGCTTTGAAGCTTTCGTCCCTTACATAGCAAGAAACCCGTCTTTGTACAGATCTTCCATTCAATCAAGGATAAACAGGGAAACAAGTGCAAATTTAAAGAAATATTGGAAAAGCACGGCTGTAAATACAGTATAAAGTGGTGAAAGTAGTGCAGCCAAAGAATTTTTTTTCCTTTATTCCAGGAGTAGCTGGCAAGATGATTGTTCAAATGCATTTACAGCCCTTATTCATTTAACCCTGACACCTTTCTGCACTTCAGGCTTATCTTTGACTAAGCAAGCACTGAATGTGGTACAAAACCCACATTATTAGAAGACATATTGTTCCAGTTATGAATGATATTTTATTACTAGAACATTTTTCATGGAGGTACTCATGCCAGAAATCCATACTGTGAAGAGTTAATATTAAAACTAATCCAAGGTTACCTGGAGGGGAAAAAAAACCCCAACAAATCCAAACCCAACAACCCCACATACACAAGCTTTAAAAATTATATGTAAGCAATATTATGTTATAAAGTGTTAAGAAGTATGTTCTTCAAAAACAAGAATTTGACAGAAAAATATTTAGATGATTAACATCAGAAAAGGTATCCCAGTGAGCTGTATCTCAACAGTTAGACTATCTTTAGTATATTAAACAAGTTATCAAAAATGTTACAGTAGCAAAATATCACTTCCACCAGAAGGCAGCAATCTGTCCTTTCTCCAAAAGGTAGCAGCATCCTACATATTCTTTGCTTAGTATTTAGACAAATTCTCTTTGTTTTAGATGTTTACTATTTCCTATCTTTGATCACAACTATTCTAATTTCATTTCAACAAATATGCTGCCTAAAAATAACCACAATCAGTATATAAGCTGTCATTCATTAAAACTGAGATCTACTCTAAATAAAACAAAATAACCTGAAGGAATCCTAATAGTTAAGCTTTGGTTCCATGGTCACCAGATGGTAATCCCAATTTTAAGTAATCTTCGAAAATAATTTTTCTAACCTTCCACATACTTATTTTTGACATATTGATATAGCACATTTACAGAAAGGCCTCTTTTCTGTTTCTATTGCTTATTCTTTTATTTACAACCAACTGGGTATTTTTATTTTTCAACTACAAAATTAATTCAGTATTATGGAATTGTATGATGGAGTATATTTGATGAGAGGTCAAACACACTACATTCTTATTGCAGGACTCAAGAATATCCCTGCTCCCACCCCAGCTGAGGCAGCTGAAGCCGATTTTAATGAATAGTTCCATTCACAAACTCAGTACATTAACAATCATCCAGCAAACCTATCAAATTAAGAAAGTGATACACATGCATCAACATAAATATGTTTTAAAAAACAAGTTAATATATAGATAATTAAATTATCTGTATTTTAGGGCAGATGGGATTTTTTGTACTCCTTGCCACCCCACCATCCATGAAGTCAGCTTACAGTCTAAACCACGTACAGTATGGGATGTCACTTCAAAGGGGAGATACTGAATAATACTGTACCATCTTTTGAAGACTCTGCAGATTTTGCAACAGCAATCATCTTTGTGGATGGAGTTTGATCATGACAAACTTGATGCAAGAAGTTTATGGATTTTCCTATTAAAAGGACCTGAACAAAACAGGATTTCTTAAGAAGCTATTTGCTTGTAAGAAAAAAAATAAAATTCCAAACAAAAAAAGCCATCCACAACCACCAGGACAAGAGGATATTTTGTAATTTTTCTGTTCTTAGTTTCACAATCCCAACCATAGCAATCCAGAATAGTAATGCTAATATGCAAAGGCTTTAAACAAACCTGTTTTCCCCCTACTTGAGATCTCCTCAAGTTAAACAGTTGGAGAATAAAAAGGAGAAACAGTCCTATAGCCTTCCTCAGCAAATAATTCTAAAATTCCTGAGACAATTATTTTTTTGTTAAATTTGGCCTCTACTTCCTCAATAGAAATCTAAGCATCAGCACAGGGCAAGCAAATTATCATGAGATGAACTTCTAGAACCATACCTTTTTTGATTGCTCCATTGTAATAAAAGATGGGATCATTGATTTCCTCAAAGTGTATTTGTCATGCCACAACCGATCAGTTTTAACTGTAGGATCTGAAGCTACAAAAAACTGAAGATTGAAATAAATATTAAAAGCAAAAGATTAATGTAAACTCTAACCTACAGTTTCACCTGTTTTTCCTCTTATTTTAACAGATGCAGAGAGGAAAAAAACAAAACAACAAGAAAACAAACAAAAAAAATTGCAATTGATACACTGATCAAATGTTACAGTCTCTCAACTCCACACAAGAGAATCCTCTCATTTGTAAAACTCTAAAACTACTTTATTAGTTCTGTTGAAGTTTGAATGGATTATATCCTCATCCTGTTAAATAATATACCCATTTTCTAGACACAAAATTTTTCACTGCCTCTAAATACCATTTTCCTCAAGAATGGCCAACTATCTTTGTTCAAAACTCTCTATCATATGAAAATTATAGCTTTCAGTACAAGACATCCAACAATAATTTTCAATATTAAGAACACTCTTCCAGTGCACTTGCAGAGGTTAGAGCTAACAAACTACATAAAACCCAAAAAAAGACAAAGCCTCATATCTGGGGAGTAGATGGGTAAAAAAAGAGTCTATTTCACACTTCTAAAAAAAGCTTCCTAGACATTTTACAGAATTCTAACCTTGAAGATCAACTGTCACCATCACTCACTTAAATTTTGACCAAAATAAGGACATTCCAAGAAAACAGACAAAATATTTGACTCTCAAGCAAAATTACTCAATTTGTCTCAGAAGCACTCTACTAATTTTAAAAAATTATTCTATGGCTTCTTGAAACAATTTTTTTTTAATCGAATCACTTTAAAAAGAGTGTACTGACTGGAGACAGGAAATATCTGAAAGACTTTAGAAAACCATAAAAAATATTTCCAAGAAGAAAAAGGAGAATTACTGGAACTTGATGTTACAGAAGTCACAACAAGTAACTTTGTAGAGTTTCTATTCTGGAACTATAAACCTCTTCTACCCAGTCAGACAGACTGAACCTATTGATCAAGGATAACAGTTCACAGTCAGAGAAAAATATTCTAATCTTCATACCAAATACAAGGCTTGCATTCTGAACAGTTACAAAGAACTCTGCACACAACTGTTGTTACAGTAGGCAATAAAAGATACAGAATAATTGCTTTGTCTTCAGAAACAAGGACCAATTGTCAGTACACCATTCTGACTCTACTAACCAGACCCAGCATATAATTTGTTGAAGACAACACATTTCAACCTGCAGATATCAAATTCATGAAGAATTAATGGAGGAGAGTGATATTTCAGGTTGTTACTGTATGTACTGCTTACTCATGTTACACATTTTCATCACACTCCACTTTTCAAATTCTCCTCTAAGCTTCCCACAGATTATCACACCAAAAAGCAGAGAGATATGTGCTGTAGCTCATACATTACCTCATGGTATGTATCCTCCAGCTCTCCATCATAAATCCAGCGATAAAGGAAGTTCAGTACAGGATGGGAGACCAGGCCAAGAATATGCTGAACTAGAGATCTCATGTAGGGATCTCCTGTTTTAGTATAGGCATGAACTGCTGAGGCAAGTTCACCACCTTTTCTCCCTGTATAAAGAAAGGCAGAGGAACAGAAGCATTTGAATGAAAACCATGTGCACCTCATTTAAATTCAGCAGCCATTGATGTTAGCCATTGATGTGTCACATCAAGCTTGCTAAGCAGCAATTTTAAGCGTAATAAAAGTAGATTCTTTTTAATTGCTAACAGGGAATTCCTAGGTTTTGAGGTGTGAATTATTAATCTCACTAAAGCATTAAGCAGAGTTCTCTGTCTACTTTATGGCAGCTTAGAGGAATGCAAAATTCAATCAGATCCCACACAGGTTGATGTTATGCTTCCAGAGAAACATTAGAGGCTTAGAATGTTTTCCTTCCCTCCCGTACTTGACACTCTCAGATATTCCATGTGCATACATGCACATAAACACAGTTTTCCTGTTTATTGGTTATAGATGCCCCCACAGCTCCAATAGGTAATTTCTCCTGTCTTCCTGCAATTGAAAAGAGGCTATAAAAAAAAAAAAAAGTTTAAAGAGAGACTGAATATTTGATTTTGCTGCCATGCTCCACAGCTTACTACTTCCTTGCAGCAGAGGCCATGGAACTCAAAATTCTCATTAATGTCTTAAAAGTAAAGCCCATTTTAAAAAAAAAGAAATTGCTACCAAATCCAATAATCAAGGTAAAGCAAGTATTTTAGGCTTTTTTTTTCCTCTGCTAAGATGCTCTTTCTAAAGGGCTACAATCTCATAAATCTAAAGTACTAGCAGAGAGAAGCATCAGTTACTGGTCAGTTTAGTCAGCTGCTGGCCAAGGCTCTGGTAAACTCCAACATGACTCTCCCCTGCATCTTCTTGTGGATTGCCAACAGAATCACAATATTTGCAGATTTGTAAAGTCTTGTAGTGCCACATAAATCTGAAGACAATAATAACTAATAACTCCTCTAAGCCATCATAGATAGAGAAATTGCATAATAGACATACATAGCAAAGAAACTAAGCCAACCATTCCATAACATATTAGTAGGGCTTTTTCAGTGTATTATTCTCTGAGAGACGACTGAGTACCTGAAAAATCACATGAAAAGTGCATGCTTAAAACTGATTTTTCAGAGCACATTCTACTTTCTTAAAAGTCAGAAGTCTGAATGTATCAACACAGCACTGTAATTTTTCATGCTGTTTAAAATAAAAGAGGGAGAAGCTGAACTACCTACTGAAATTTTCAAAAAAAATAAAAAAGTCCAAACAAGCACTAGTATTACTGATAGCCACCTCTAGCATGCACAACTACTCAAAGTTATATGACATTCACAGAAATATTAAAATAATATTAAACAGACCTTGACAGTGATCAACAAGTGCTGCAAGGGTCTTTAACCTTATTTTGGGGTCGTAGGTCCAGACTAGAAGACGGCGAAGTGTTAAACTGCTCTCAAGTCCCAAATTCACACCTTGATCATCTTCCAGTTGTAACTGACCAAGTCAGAAACAGAAAGACATGTCAAAGAATAAAAGTGAAGCAGAACTCTGGTTTCACAGTTTGTTTTGACATCAGATTTTTACTAATATACTTGAAATACCCAGTGTTATGCATTCTCTCATCAAATCACTGGGCCAAAACATGAGAGTCAGTTTTTAGGGGAAACAGAGACTTGTGCACAGGTGAAAGAACAGAGTGCAGTAAGTGCACTTATTAGTAACTGATAATTTAATAATTGACTTATTAATAACTTTTAAGTGCAATAAGGCAGACAAAGCACAAAGACCAAGTTAAAGACAGCAAGGTAATAGTCCTGAAAAAAGAGAAGAGCAAAGGAAAAGAGAGAAGAGATTCTGAAGGACAGCAAGAGATACTCAAGAAAGAGTAAAGAAAAACATCTAAAGGAAAGGCATACTGTAGGAGACAAACTTTTTATTAATGCACATGCAGCTTATTTTAGTACAATATAATGAGATTAAGGAATTGCTATGTTGAAAGAGAAACACCAAACTTGAAAAGCTACAATAAGAAAACTCTATAAGAAAACTCTATAATAATGTGACCACCCTGAGTCTTCCAACACCATGGAAAACAAAAGCCAGGTATTTGTATCCAAGGTGCAAATGCAAATCTTACACAAGTACAGATGGAATAAGCAGGACAAGAACACAACTTAAGAATAGCGAAGCAAATTCCTGGAGCAGTACAAGGAGACAATCTCTTAGAAAAGATGCTATTTCTGGTATATGACAGCCAACCCACCCTATGTTTTCCCATCTAGCACATTTTTTTATCCAAATGCAACATAAAATAGTTACATTTAAGACTAGTGTCATCCACATTAAGTTCAGCCTCAGAGCTAGTTAAATTCATTTGCTTCTGAATGCTCCTTGGTCCATGTCTTGAGATTTTTCTTTGGTGTTTTTGGAAATCAGCAATAAGAGAGATACCTAAGGCAACCTTTGGCTTTAGGGAAGACATGGTATATCATCATCATGGAACTGCATTTTTAAATGGGCTAACAATTTGAAAACAACCTGCAAGAAAAAGATCAGAGATGCTCATGGAATAGTAGACAGTATGCTCAGGACTACTCATTCAAGGGCAGAAACATGCTCAGAAGCAGCTCTGAAGACATAATAGAAAGTTATAAAGAGAGTATAGAACCCCTTGATAAGACCCCGTATTTCTCTCTAGAACTGCAGTTAACATCTCCTAAGGTGGCAGCCTGTACAATCTGCTGAATCAAAGAATGCCACATACACTCAATTTCAAGTCCATTTTGTACATGTTTTCCAGAAGCTAAAAGGTACAAGTTTTTTTGTCCATTCTGCAATGTGACCTTCAAGCCCTTCTACCTTTCAAGTCATAAAAGAATCTCTTCTCCACTGCTGGATCTCCTTCCTTTCTTTCATGTCTTTGCGAAAGAATGTTGCCAGAAGCTTCTGAAAATCCAAACGTAACATGACTCTGGGAACCCCTTCAATTAGGTGCTGAGGGACCTATATTCCCCAGAAACTCCAGTCTGCTGCTGCAGCAAAGCATTGCCAACACTGCTCCCCATGAAAATGCATTTAATCAACATGCTCAAATGCACTCATGAACTCAACACTGAAGATGAATCTGGCAAGGAACGTGAGAAGCAACAAGAACAGCAAATGTGTGTCCAGCTACTGAATGATGCTAGGTGAGGGATGACAGGAAAAATGGAAAAATGCTGAGGTACTTAATGCCTTTTTTGCCTTGGTACTTTGGTACAACGTGCTGCTGGGGATATCAGATGTTGAGATAAGAAGTCTGGAACAAGAAAGACCGAGTTCAGAAAGATCAGGCTAAGGTACACCGAACCAATGAGACATGCTTAACCTATGGGACCTGGTGGGATGCACCAACAAATCCTGGGGGAAGGAGCTGGCCAATATCACTGCAAGGCCACTCCCCATGATTTTTGTAACAGCAATTCGAGGAGGTTTCTGATGACCCTGCAAAAGCAAATGTCACTCCTCTCTTCAAAAAGAGAAGCCATAGAACTACAAACCAGTGAGACCCACTTCATTCCTTGGGATAGCAAATAGTCCTGGAAAACCATTTCCAAGCTTGCGGAGGACTTAAAAAAAGAAAAAAAGAAAAACAAACAAACTCTCTCAGGAAAAAAAGCTTAGGGAAAGGAGAAGGAAATAGGAACATTTGTGGTGATAGAGTCTGTTTTCCCAAGAGAATGTTAAGTGTCCTGAGGCTCTACTTGCCAGAAGCAGCTGGACATCTGCCTGCTGATGCAAAGGAGTGAATGAATTCCCTACTTTGCTTTGCTTGCACGCATAGCTTTTGCTTTCCCTTTTAAACTGTCACTAACTTGATTGACTTGTCTTTTTGTCTTCCTTCTATGTTCGCCCCGTTCTTCAAGAGATGGGGGAGCAAGAGGCTGGGTGGGTGCCTGGCTGCTGCCTAGGGTCAACCCACCACAAAGGCAAATGCAGTTTGAAAATAAGTAGACCCAGAACTTTTGTTTTCTCCTTACAGGTCTTCCCTCCCACCCTGCTTATCTCTTCTTTTGAAAGGTTTGGTGGAGCAGGAAAGGTAGGCAAAACTGCATTTCAAAGTAGTCAAACAGTTTCATTGTCAAGAAGTTTGAGAAGACAGAATAAATCAAAGCTTCAGCAAACTAAGAGAGAAAACATTCTGTACAGAGCAAGAAGTAATTACAAAACGAATAACTGGATAATAGGCAGGAAAAACAAGAAAAAAGTATAGATAATAGGCATTCCAAAAGTCAAGAACATTCAAGAACTGCAAGTGGCTTAAAAGGAACAGGTGCTTTGAAAACATTAACAAAAACCTATGACAAACTATAAAGATTTTATTGAAGTTAGAATTTTAAAAAGCAGTATAACTTAGCTTTAGGTCAATTCTCAGAATAAATTTTTCACCATTACAAATAATGAACCCCTTGAAAAACACCTTTAAAAAAAGCAAGAAGCAGAAGAATGTTTATTTCATTTTTATTTTAGAGACAGCATCTAGATGCACATACCTACAAATGTTTGTGGAAATGCTGTGTGATTATCAGCACTGAGCTGGCCTGTATGTTACAGAAAAATAGTAAAACACAGGTATCTGCAGAACAGATGTCTTTACTCTCAGAAAAAAAAAGGGACAAGAAAAACATACAAATTTCCCCACACAGAAATAAAGATGGAACTTATTACAAGCTGCTGAATCACGCACTACTGGAAATAAATAGGTTTGTGGTTTTTTTCTTCCTCCCCTCAAGGACGTGTGACATTGTTTGGGATTTGAATGATGAAGATATTATGCAAGATGAAACTGACAAAAAGGATGCAAAACGGAGACAGAGACATAGAAATACACATTGTATTCCTTATGTAACACATCAAATACCAGTAAATTCTTAAGAGAAAAATATTCAAGGGTACATATATTTAAAGAGTAAGAAATGTACAGAGAATTGTGTTCACTGTCAACAGAAATTGCTATACATCCTTTACATTCTAACAGAGTATGTAGGTATAACCTTTTTAGGAGATATTTAGATAAAGTAGAACAAAATAGTAAAGTTGAATACGTACCACTTAACTTACCTGAGAATGTAAAACAGACAGAAGTCGGTAGTATTCTTTAAGTTCCTGATGTAAGGCTGCACAAAAACTCTGTAAGAGAAAAAGAAGAGAAAAAAAAAAGTAATCAGGATAAATCTTTCTAATTTAATTCTATCACCACACTTCCAACATAGTCAAAAATTTCCTTAAGAGAATCTTCCCACAAGTTGCAGCATAAAAGCCAATTCTTAGAGAAATAGCCAAAGTGTAATTGCTTCCCTAAGAGGGAATATATCTTCTTCAAGAATTTATACACATTATCAAGTGACCTTGTTTCTTGCTACCTTAGCTCTATCAACAGATTAAACTATGACAAGTGTAACTCTTCCAGTAGATATATCATCTCAGTAATGGCATTAATAATTAGCACAGGAATGTACAAATTATAGCATGACCCAGTTCAAGATTTTTTTTAACAATCATGCAAAATACAGTATACAGTGAAGTAAAAGAGTTCAAATTTCAGGAAGGCCTCAAAAAACAGAACACAAAGTTAGGCAGCTGTCATTATATTGACAGTATAGACTATATGACATGAACAAGAAAATACAATGCTCAAAAAAATGCTCCCAGTAAGTGATGCCAGTTCAAATACTCTAAATTTTGACCTTCATCAATTCACAGTGATATAGGATTTTTCACGTGACATGGAAGAAATGAACAACACAAAGTCTATCTTCAGAAATCTATAAAATGTGCAGAAATCAATTCAGGCCAGAACTAAAGCAAGAACTCTTGTTTGTTATTCTAATTATAGCTACTTTAAGTTGTAAATATTTTCCACAGTTTAGGGTTTGGGGGAGGTCTTGCTTTACTTTTGTCATGTTCTTAACCTAACATACAGACTAAAAAATGTCTGCAACTCATTTTTCAAAACAGAACTAAAAATACAGCTCATTAATTTGGGACTAAGGGAAAAAGACTTTAAAATCCCCCAGAAAGGGCCCAAAGTTTTTTATTTATTTGGTTTCTTGGATGTATACTCTCATGCACACACATATTATTCAGGACTTTCTAACCACTTCTCAGCTAATGAATTTGATATCTATTTTGATGGATTTTTTTAAACAGAAATTACCCAGGGTTTTCCCTTCAAAACCTTTTAAAATTACAGTCAAAATTATTTGGAAAAAATAAGGAAAACTTCACAGAAAGAACCCAAGAACTCGAAGTAAAGTATTTATTCACTGGAGTATGTAAAAGTCAGAAATAATTTCTAGAAGCACAAGGAGAAAATAAATCTTCTTTCCTGCTAAGCAGCTAAGAAGCCTAGGGAAAAAAAAGTCATTAATCTTGCCATTGTATCCTTTTTAGGGAAAGGAAGTTCCTTTCTTCAACTCAATGTTGTAAATTGCAAAGAAATCTGACACTGATTTTATTCCAGAGGATACTGAAGGGCAAAAAATAAATCCCTTTATGTGTAACTCCACTTTTCATTTCTTCTCACTTGCTTCTCCAGTAAATTTTTGAACCTATTAAAGTGGCACTTGCCAAGAGAGAGGTCGGAGCAGAGCCTCCAAGAAAACAATCAAAGGCACTGTTCTGCTCAAAAAGGAAGAACACTAGTTAGTAATCACTAATTTTAACGATTTAGTAGCCAAAAGGATTTAGAATCTAACTGGTCACAAATTTTTCAGAGAAGCTTTACCAATTAAAATTTACATCCAGTACCAATTCCTGTGTCACAAACCACAGACTTGTGCTTCCCAAACTGTTACAGAAAAACTGGACATTATCCTAGAATTCTGATTTGGTCTGCTGCAAAAGAGAATTGAGGAGGAAACAGAATGCTTGTTCAAGAGAAAAAAAATAAAATGCCCACTAGCTCAATTGGATCTAAATGGGCAAAACGCCAAAGTACAAGCTAAATTATAGTTAACTACTGGCTATTCTTTATATTTTCTGAGGACAAAGTAAAACTTTGATATTAATCAGACAAGGTAGGAAAATATAAATTGTAATATATTTTTATACCTCTACTTCTAATGTCAATACCTGACATTTTGTGTGGTAAAACCATGAGAATCATAATAAAAGAGGTGACAGACATCTTATTCTAACAATGGTTTAAACAGGGGTTTACACAATCATTCTTTCAAAACATTAAGTGAAAGATGTGTTATAACAATATACACTGTTGTGCTAAATTCCTTAATGCACAGAGTACAGCATCTGAAATTCTGAGCTGTAAAAGCTATGAAGAGCATGAAGGCATACTCTCTGTACCCAGATACTGACAGCAAGAGTAGAATGTAAGTTATTAGTTGTATGCTTATGTCTTAGAAATATACACAAGTGCTTGCCTCAAGCAAAATTAGCAGTATTAGAGCTATGCAGATTCAGATAACTTAACTGCACTGTGCCTTTTGCACAGGATCTGAAACCTGCATATGGAAGCCAAGGCACTGCACATTTAAATTCACTGAAGAATTCAAGTTCTCCCCTTTCTGTAAATTTGAAGATTAAAGCCAGAGACAGTAAAAATAAGCACAAGTAGGAAGCTTCTAGATAAAGAATAAAACTTCACCCAGATATAAAGGGGGAGAGTCTAAAGAAAATGCATACACAGTAGAACTACCATATAAAACATGGAAATCAGCATTGGATCAGTAGAAAATTATTTATATGTAACTATAAGGGTTACTTAGAATAAGAGACAGAATGGAACAGAATAAAACATCAGAAAAGCAGGAAGCACTACAGTGTCTCTACTGACCTCTTAAGAAAAAATAGATTGAAGGGAGAAGCACTTCAATTTCTTGGCAGATTAAGTAGGATGTTATGGCTAGAGGCAAGGACAACATTTCTGTCGACTCAGAAGGGATAATATCCAGTTTTACAGAGGGAGCAAGTGAGAGGAAACGGGAATGTCTTAGCAGTAAATGTGGTTTTGGGTATTACAGCAGCAGTGAAGTTACTGTAGACTATAAATCATGATGATGAAACCTATAAAAACAAAAATTAATATTCTTTTGATGCTGTATTCAAAAGAAATGGCAGAAGATAATGGACTATTTGCATTTTATGTAAGCCAGTGCAGTACTAACATATGAACATCAACAACAGCTGACAAGAATGTCTCCTGCACAGGTCGCCAAAAACTGAACTGGTGATTAATTACCTCAGGAATTACATCATCCCATTTAAGAAATGTTTTTGTTTATGAACATGCATGAATAATTTTTAAATACTGGGGTTTTTTTAAAAAAAGGGAGACTAAGAAATGGAATGTATGAGCGTTTCCAGCCACCAATTACTGGGACAAATCCTTAATATTAGAAAGAGCAAATGCCTTTTCTTTGCCTTCTGATTATGACCCATATCAAATGCAGCATCCACAGAAGGAGGAAATCAAATGATTAATAATTCAAGCTCCAAAAATTTATGCATCATTCTAGCACTGCATTTACTCAGTAGTTTCTTAGCCAAACAAGATCAAATACAGTAGTTAGTTGTTTTTTCTAATTGACCCACCTGTCCCACAAGTCCAAATGCACGATCCAAACTCCTCTGGTCTGTGTATTTTCTTATTTTGTTATGTAGCCACCCCAGCTCTGCAAGTCTACTTGTAGTATCTCTGAGAGATTTGGACAAGCTCACCTATAAAGTTAACAGAAACAAGTTTGCAATTAAGTCAAATCTGCCACACCAATACCAGTTTTTTCACAAAGGTTCCTCTTTTCTCATAAAAAAAGCCAGTCTGAGAAACAATTCATTGTACATTCTACAGTACTGATACTGCAAAAAAGCAGACAATCACATAATTAGCATTATATTTCCACACACGTGTTGAATAAGCAGCAGCAACAAACTACTGGCAACTTTAAGACCTTCTCTTTTGGAAATTTTAATGTAACAGGATTCATACACTCTTTTTACATTAGGCAATTATGGCAATAACAAAATGATATTCAGAAGAAAGGAAGAAATCTACATTTTATGTTGTAATATCAGACTTATCCTGACAATCAGCAAGACTGAAAATATGAGAGTTGCAGCAGAGGTGTTAATGACTGAAACTAATGAAAAAGCTTTGACAAAATAATTAGTTATTGCTACATGTGAAAGAAATCTTTAATAGAAAATAAATGACACCATGCCTGACTAGGCATCAGGAACACAAACTTGCAGACCACAACTTCCAAGGTTAAGTCCAGCTTTTATAGGTTATTTAATCATATGCCCTTTTGAACTCCTCTAGTCTGCTTCTGGTTTTCTTCCAGTATTGCACTCACCTTGCAAGTCTTAGTCCCAACACCCTATTTAGCTACCACTACTATTTTCATCTGAATTGGCACATTTCTTCCCCTAAATTACCAACAGATAAGACACTTTCTACTTGATATTTTCTTTTTCCATATTTCACCATATCACTCAAGAACACTATTATTAAGTATTCACAATTTTAGTGAATAAAGAACCCCAAACAATCTGACTGATAACAAAGACCATGAGGCAGAGACCGACTTCTGCCCACAGCAACTGGGCCTATCTCACCTCTACAGACAATTTTAACTTTGACAGCCAGCTAGAACAGTCAAAACCAAAGAATTGTTCTAAGAAGTTAAGCTGCCAAAGAACTAGCAATCTATCTCCTTCATTAAATCTTTTAGTTAACAGTACAGGCATTCTCCAAGATAACAATTAGTGTCAGACTGTGTTATCCACACCAGTGTGGGCTTGGACCAGGCTGCAGCACTTGGTTGTAAGACCAGAGTTCAGTCCCTAGCCTTCTTGTTTACCCACAGAGGTACAGCTTTAACTTCTTCATCAACTTCTGTAGAGTAAATTCCAGCCCAAACAAGCATAACTGGACAGAGAAACCCTGCCCACAGCTAAAACAAAAGAGATGACATGATAACTAATTAGAATTCTGCAAGTACAGAGTACTTGGCAAAGACTGAGCACAACACACATCCGCTGGAATTAAGTGAGGAACAAGCAAAATTGGCTTGGTGTTACTACATTTGCATGTCTTAGATCAAACCAGAAGCTGCCATCTTATACAGTGCTGAATGTCACCACCAGACCTAGTATTAACACTAAGATTAGGAAACATTTCAACAAGAACAGCACCTTAGAAAGTGTGTTTTATTCTGGTAAAAAAAACAAACCAAACCAAACCAAAACAAACAAACAAAAAACAAAACCAAAAAAAAAACCACCTAACAACCCAGACTGTGTACAATTGTACAATAAGACTGTCAGCTGAGGGAGAACTACATGCTTTGACTACTATTTTGCCTAATGTGCATTCAGTACAGCGGGAGGAGGTATCATCTTGGCCCTCCTTGGTTGTCAGCAGACGCTCCAGCTGCAGCTCTGGTGAGTCAGACAATCTCATCCTCACTGGGTCTGGTAGCTCAGACCAAGCACAAATAAGTAAGAATGGAAAATGACTGCCTTCACAAAAATAACTGAAGACAAAGTTCTCAGGCAAAGATTATTCAGATGGCTAGTGGTCAGTAATTAAACTCCCTGAATTACAAGTTCCAAGTAAAATAGCTTCTGACCTCAAATCGGCCTATTGGATATGAAAGCTACACAGAAAACCAGTGAAACCCATTGCCAATTCTGTAATCACAAAGTTTTTTTCACATTCCTCTAGAAAAATATATTATGCTACCCTTCTTTTGCCATATATAAACTCATTATTCAGTGAAAGTGTTGAGGAATTACAAACTTTGCATAGTCTACAGGTAGAGGTGTATGAAGAACCTGTTAATTAATAAGACTTAACTAATTTAACAAGTTAGGTTTTTCCATTTATCCCTCCATTAAGCAGCCATAGATGCAATTATAAAGCAATGGTGAAAAACTATACATTTCACTTTTTGCTGCTACTGTCAAGGAAAAAGGGAAATTAGCTCAGTATCAACATAAGACCCGTCTACCAGGCTCTTGGCACATGAAATGATCCAGAAGTAATTTCTTTGAAATTTAAGTACTATATTGTCATAGCAGAAAGCAATATTACATAGTAATATAGTGCTGTATTGCACATTCATGGTTTTATACTGCACTGGAAATGGTTTGCTGTTTCCCCTCTCACTCTGTAGCATGGTTCTCCCCTCCCCTTAACCCCTTCCCTTTTTCCCCCACTGGCCAGACCTGATTGCTGTGACCTGGGGCTCCTCCGCCCCTTACCAAGGTTTGCAGAAGTCCCACGTTTCCCATGCTCTCTCTCTCTTTCTCTCTCTCCCTGGAACCCTTCAGGATAATAAACTTGGATTAACCCGGGAAGGAGAGCCTCCTTTGGTCTTGTACCTTTGTCCATGCTGGAAAACCCCCTCATCTCTGACCCGGCGCTAGCCGAGGCAGGTCAGAGAGACCAGGGGCATTGGCGCAGCTGGCGCCCAACGTGGGGCTTTCTCACAGAACTTTGGAAGCCTCATGCTCTGGCTGGAGTCCTGTCTAAGGATTCATTAAGCCTTTTGGATTGCTCAGCTCCTTTCCAGCACAAAACTGCTTTCTGCGCAAATTCTGCTGAAAAGGGTCGGACCGGTAGCTTTTTCTAAGCCCAGAATGAGTCTGTCCAGGACAATGGAGACTTTCCTTTGCAGCAGTTTGGAGACCCAAGCCTCCAGGAAGGGGTGAGTGACCCTTGCAGCAGGTGGGGACACCGAAAAGGACCCCAGTTACAGCCAGCATTGCAGCAGAGCGTTGGGGAGGCTGGGTGTTGGCCGGACCAAGTGGACAGCAGCACAGCTGGCGTATGGCCCCTTCTAACCTGGGGTTAGGGGGGGAACAGCTGCCTGTTTTCTGGTTTTTTCTGATGGCAAAGAAAGGTAGACAGCTTGCGTAGTTTGCATTATTACTATTATAATAGTATGGGCTCTAAGCTTTCTGCACAACACAGGAGTTTATATTCCCAATTTTTGGAAATTTTGGGGAGTGGAAATATTAAAACATCTAAAAAACATTTCAAGCATTTTGTGTGTTGGCTATCTATTCAGTTCCTTCAGTTTACTCTGCAAAATGTAAATTCGAGCTCCTTTGGACAAAACTGGGGATCTTTTAGCATCAAAAATAGAAAATTGAGAGGAAACACTTTCTCAGTTCCTCCCAATATTCCTGAAAATTCACAAAGAATTGATTAAGGGAGAACTGAAAAGACATCCACAGGAAACCCCTCTGACTTCCCCTAACCCTTCTCCTCTCTTTCCCTCTGCCCCCGAATTGGCGGGGACACGTGGGTCTCCCCATAACGTGCAGGAAGCCCATTACAGCTGTGGTTTCCCAGGACCCACATGTCTCCCCAGTACCCCAGCCCCGCCCCCGCTGGCAGCGACCCCGTGTTAGAGGTCCAAGATGGTGCCGGCCACGTGGCCGATCATCTGGGGCTCACTGGCCCCATCGAGGGGGTCCACAATGGTGGAGATCATGTGCTCTGTCCACCAGGTTACCTTCCTTCTTCCCAGAACCCCTTTTACGCGCTCGTACCCGCCCCCTAACCCTTTCTCCTCCCATAACCTTTTCCGTCCCTCCCTCCTCCAAGTGCCCGCCCTGCATGGCGTCACCCTGCAACCCCACCCCCACATGTTGCAATCCCCATTCCCACAGAAAGTTTTTAATATAAGTAAAAATTGGAAGTGTTGTCTTCCCATCTGAGTAAGAATATGAAAACCAATTAGCAGAAACTGAACACGGAAGCTGTACTGTTTAAATGCTGAATGTGAAGATGCTAAAGCAACCAAAGCCACTTTTGCTCAGCTGACCCAATCAGACTCTTAGGGTTTTTTTTGAATTGCAGACAGGCTTAACATCTCACCACCTTAAAGCAAAGTCTGTCAGGCATCTCTTCTATTCTTTTGTCTCCTGCTTGATGTCTTCAAATTCATATCAGATCTTTCTTCAGTTCTACCACCAGTCCTTTCTTTAATAGGTAAGCTGCATCTGATCACTTAAAATTGTAATCAGGCCCATAACATCACATGGCAAGCATCCATTCCATACCTCAAGCTGTTAAATTTAATCAATAATAATGTAGTCAAATATTTGCATCTGCTTCATATTAATCCTTATATACTGGAGAGAAGAAATGTTGACAGAAATCCTAAAGCCATAATTTACGAGTCCTACTGGATTAAGAGTTGGGAGGCTTTTCACGTCTTGTGAAATGCTACATTCTTCTTTCTGGTATTTAATCTACCCCATCAATTTCAACAACTACTGCTGAAGCTACTCTGTTGTATTAACAAAAGAACCCCCCAAAACAAAACAAAACAAACAAACAAACTCAGCACAAAACAAAAGCTGGTAGAGGGAATATATACTTCAATAATATTTTAACCTTTTTACATGTTTCTCACAGCTATTTTGCCCCATATACTTCTCTGCTCACATATGAAATACAAGTCACCATACAGTACCTTCCCCTCCACTTTATAGCAATTTTCAGAATTGCACATTTTGATGTTTTTGCCATCTATTCCCTGGAAGACATATAAAACATCTCTTACAAGATTTGCTTCTGTTATTTCAACAGAACCTAGAAAAGAAAGAAACAAAAACAAAACAGGCATTTAGATTTATTGATGCAATCAGTTTTGATTACAACTTTGAAGAGCTATTTAGATGCATAGCCAAAAAAAACCAAAACTATAGAAATTATAAAGCCTGTGCTTGTAACCTGTAAAGAAGTGTTTTAGGTCCTTGTAGTCAGAGGAATGTCCAAGATTGCCTTCCAAGACTGCCTTTACCCGCCTCTAATGCTACCTGTGGTTCTCTCAGAGCAGTCATCTTGTATGGCACAGGGCATGTCCTGTTGTAACTGACTCACTGGCCAGTTCTTAAACTTGTCATCTCTTCTGATCCAGCACCAGTGCAGTTCTGAAGCAAGCACCACAGTAACTTTATCTTTCTTTGAACAAACAGTTTCAGTTGAGACTTACAGAATAACCTCTTCTACATTCACATAGGAAAAGAACAGTTAATCCAGAAGGAAGAGCTGATTGTTTCACAATGGCTTTCAATTACATATGCCACTGCTCAGTGAGAAGACTGATCAAACCAGACTGCAAAGCAGCCATCAAGCTAGAAAATATTTAAGGGCAAACACTGTTTTCAAAGAAATATTTATCTTTGATTTAGTAAAGCTTTTGCTATTGAAACATATAGTTGGCTTCTGGTTCTTACCTCTAGTCAGAGGTTAGATTGTGTTAGAGATGTAAGGTATTTATGAATTTAAAGGAAACACAAGATCAAAAAAGGCCCTGTGTAGGGCACTGAAACTGTCCCCACCTTCTCTGGGGAAACTGTCACCATGTGCTTCTGTAAATTCATTTAGGATTTCAATAATTAAACAATTTTAGCAGCAAGTATCCAGAAATTGAGATGCTACAACACGCATCTCCCAGTTTACACAGTACTCTCAGTCATGCCAGTTTACCTCCCCAACAATTCACTTTCCAAGCAAATTCTACTCTTATTTCAGCAAAAGTAGACTTCAAGATACCATCTAAAACTCAATCCCCCCCATAACAATAAGACGTGCATGGCTGCAGGTTGTCCCTCTTAGGAACTTGTAGTAAAATGGTGCAAGACAAGCACACATTTCTTTAACTGATATATAATACAATTATAAACATCAACCATACATTCTGCCTTTTTATACTCTGTGTGTAGCTGTAACAGTAACAAAATTTCATATAAAAGCAAGCAACTTAAGGAGAAAAAAATTAATTACAGAAAATTAATATTCATAGAAATTCATCTTCCTGACAGTAGACTTACATATTCTGAAGGTAGTCCTACTTCTATTTCTACACCAGCAAGTGACTACATTTAAGACAACTGTCAGTCCTCATACCCATCCCACACAGGAACCAAAGTCAGAGCTGCTGGCTGACTCAACAGAAGTATTGCTTTTCATAGTATCAGTATAATAAATTAAGAGGCAGTGCTAGATTTTATATGTTTTTCTATTTCTTTCTCCTATGTTTTTTTCTACTCCTTTTTCTATTTTGTACATATTAAATCTACCACATATATAAAACACATATTTACATTATATAGATACTCACACACACACATCTTCTTACATATAACCTTCTTGTTAATTAGGTTCTAAATCCCAAATGTTGCCCTCAGATACACCAGTACAACTCTGACCTATAAGCCATTGCTTTGTACACTGCTACTCAAAAGATGCAGAGGCTGGCAGACAGGCTATGTTTTAGTTCTTTAATATCCACACTTACTTGTATAGAAGTTAAAAACAAATGAAGACAAAACACCACAAACAAAAGGCTGCATCTCTCGTCTTTCTTTGCCAGAGAATAACAGTGCTATGGGATGACAACATCTGCCATCAGTTCACTTATTCAGAACTTACTTTTACAGTAAAAGTTGCCAGAGAGATCACCTGTTAAACAATTCCTTAGCTACACTTGTGTAAATTCAGAATAGATCCTCTAGGCATCAGCTTCAAGTTTACAGGCACTTCATTATAGACGTAAATTAGCAATATTAGGAATTTAGGAAGAAATTCTTTACTGCGAGGACTGATGAGGCACTGGAACATGTTGCCCAGAGAAGCTGTGGATGCCCCATCCCTAGAAGTGTTCAAGCATAGGCTGGAGGCTCTCTGAGCAACCTAGGCTAGTGGAATGTGTCTCTGTCCATGGTAGGAGAGTTGGAACAAGATGATTTTTAAGGTACCTTCCAACTCAAACCATTCTGTGATTTCATAAGACTATATATTTTTTATTTTATTGACAATATTTTATGTCACTTGTTCTAAATACAGTCCCTGTAAACAGTATGCTAATCTAAAGAAGAAACAGGTTTAAGAACTCTATATTCCTGTTCATATTTCCAAATTCTGAAAGACACAGAACCACAAACAGATGAGTATTTCAACAAGTTCTGTTTACTCAGCTGCTCTCTTTCTGACTCTTAAGAACAGTAACATCTTCTGATCATCAAAAGAATGATCATGTCTCACATGTCACATTCACAACTATGACAAACACTGGAATGCACTCCATCTTTTAAGAGAACTAGATCAGAATCAAACTAACCAGAGCAAAAGGAAATTAACAACCAGCCAAAGAGACTGTGGCCAAATATACTACTCTTGCATATTTACTTCTATCCTTCTATTAAGCACATTCTAGAAAAACACACTTCAAAAAAATCAACATTCCAAAATAATTTAAAATATAATAGAAGATATAGATAACTGCAAAAAAATTAACAAATAACATCTTTGCTCACCACTTGCATCCCCTTCTCGCCTAGACCTTGGCACACCACGAGAGACAGCATTTGAAAAGCCTTTTGAGGTAGTGCTTTGTAAAGAAGGCTGGCTTGCAGTTAAAGTCCATGCAAGACGTGATCCTAGCTGCTGACGGAGGCAATCTCCAACACCCGGAGCTTGATAGGATTGTCTAAAAGGATAAAAGGAAGAACCACCTTTTAAAACTTTGATTCTATACCCATTACATGGCGTGGTGATGCAAATTTTGAAAAATGTCCCAAGGTTTTTTGCGGATATTTCATTGGGGAGGGGGACTTAATAAAGGATCCTAAAAAAGGGTGGAGAACACACACACAATTTACTTCTTCCTATAAGCCTACACTTTCAAAAACCTGCAAAAAGGGAAGTAAAAGTTTGATATACATGATTTCATATCAAAGATTAACTTTGATGAAATGTGCAATTATGCTGGAAGAGGTTACAAGTGAAGGTACTATAAGATTATTAAACACAGTCATAGTGAAAAAACCTAAATATTTAAGTTGCTATTACCTGAAGCTCTAGTTACATGTCAAAGAATTAAATGAAAATGGAGAAAGAGAAGAAAGTTCACTTCCCAGCTACTCTACTCTTTCAGATAACTAGTATCAAGGGCCTGAAGATATAATCAAGGAGGGACTATCCAGATAAGTTCTAATTTCCCTTCCTTTCAAACCTGTCAATTCTTCTCACAAAGAAAGTATTAAATGTGAAAAAATGTCACATTGGCCAAGTTCCAGTCATCCAGGACCTCCCAGTTAGCCAGGACTGATTCAATGATGGACAGCATCTTGGTGAGCTCTTCTGGCAGCTCCTTCATCACTCCAGGACAAATTCCATCCAGTCCCACACAATTGTGAGCATCTTAAGTGGGTCAGCAGGTCACTAACTTCTCCCTCCTAGATCAGAGTGTTCCCTGCCCACATCTACCAGCTCTGGAGGCCACCTGTCCTGAGAACAACCAGTCTCAGTGCTGAAGACTGAGATCTGCTGTGTTTGGCATTAGTAAGGTCTCAGAGTACAACACTGAATTTTGGCTGCTCAAAATAATCTAACTCCAGAATAAAAGGAAAACGGGTATAAAGACAAGTTCAGGAGGAATGAAGCTCACAGAAAGCTTTAATTTGGGTTGTTCAGCTCACAGTCTATAGAACTAAAGAGCACAGTGAAATTGCAATAAAATGGAACAGTATGAACAGGTCAGAACAACAATATGCCAGAAAGAGGGCATGTTCTGCTGATTTTTTAAGCAAGCAGATATAAGAAATAACCTCACTGACATATCTTTCTATAGTGTATCAGGATAATAAAATGATTGAGGCTAGAAGTGACCTCCAGAGATCATCTCCTACAACCCTTCTGATCAAAGCAGATCAACTAGAGAAGGTTAGCTGGTGCATTGTTCAAGTCATGTTTTTAATATTTTCAAGCATGGAGACTATACAGCCTCTCTGGGCAACCCATTTCAGTGTTTCACAAAATATGCCCCCGCCCTCAAACGTACATCCCCATCTTCATGCAAAAAGGTTTTTTTCCCCCCTTTTGATTAACTGCGATTCTCAGCTCACAAATTCTGCCAGTTAGTTCTTGTTCTTTCCCTGACCCAAAACAGTCTAGCTCAGTCTTCTCTATGCCCCTTGTCATAGCATTACATAGGTAAGACCCCAAGACTTTTCTTCTCCAGCCTGAACAGCTCCAGGTTTCACTCAGCTTCCTCTTGCACATCAGATGCTTCAACCCCCTTAAATGGTTTTGGGCTTCCTTCTCCAGACTCCTCCTTCCAGCCTGCCTATATCTTTTCTTTGTACTATAACTGGACCCAGCGTTTAAATGTGTCCTCATCAGTAGTGAGCAGTAAGAAGTTTTATTTGTCTCACCCTCCTGGTGATGTACCTCATAACACAGCCCAGGAGGCTCTTAGCCTTCTTCACCACACACTGCACACTCACATTCAAACTGGTGTCTACCAGGAGTCCCACAACATTTTCTGCAAATCAGTCAGCAAGCAGAATGTACTGGTGTGTACATTATTCCTTCCCAGGTACAGGACTTGGAACTTCAGCAGGCTCCTGTAAGCCTGTTTCTGGAGTCCACTGAGCTCCCTCTGAGAAGCAGGCTAATGACCTCCTTTAACAGCCACTCCTCTCAGCTTTATATCATCTGCAAAATTGCCAAAGATTCACTCTGTGCCATCAGGTGGGATAAAGGATGCAGCTTCGGCTTACAACATTAGGAACTAGGCTCCAACTGGACTTTGTGCCACCGATCATAATCCTTTTGAGTCTAGTAGGTTCAGTTCACCTCACCTCACTGTCACCCAGTCCATATTTTATTAAGTCTGTCAATAAGGCTGTCACCAGTAAAAGTCTTAGTAAGGTTGAAATAAGCAACAGTTACTGTTCTGCCCTTGTTCACCAAGTCAGTTATACCATCACAGAAGACTATAAGATTGGTCAAGCATGCTTCCTGAACTCATTGCTGACTACTCCTAGTCCCCCCCTTCTTCTCTGGACATGCTTTCCAGAGCAACAAAGACTTTCCCAAGGGCCTCAGTGTCCTGCAGTGACTTTACCAGCACAAAGGCAAAGCAAGCACCAAGTACCTCAATTTTTTCCTCATCTGCCACCTAAGTTTATGCCCCCTTGAACAGGGGCCCATGTTTTCTCTAGCTTTCCTTTATTGCTTATGTAGCTGCAGAAATACCTGCTGTTTCCCTTCATGCACCTTGACATATTAACCTCTAGGTCATTTTAGGATTTCACTGCAGTCATTCTGCCCCTGGATGCTCCTTTCCACTTGGCCCTGCTTCCATCTTTTGTACACTCTTATGTCTGGGTTTTGTCAGAAACAACTTGCTTCTCCATGCAGGCCTTCTGCCACTTTTAATTCCTCCTTGCCCATTTCTTAAGCTTGCAGGAGGTGATCCTTGAATATCAACCAGCTCTCTAGTCCGGCAGTTGAACCAGATGATCATTGTAGCTCCCTTCAACAGAATTATCCTATTTTATTCTTTCCTTAATCCCTCTTTCCTCCAGGATAGCCTCTCAGGGGATCTTTCCAAGAAGATTCCAGAAGAGCTGCAAGTCTCCTACCCTAAAGTCCAGGGATGAAATACTGCTTTTTACCATGCTTCCATTCCAGAATCCTAAACTGCATCATCTTATCACTACTAGTGATACAGTATTTGTATTGCAAAGCCTATTAATAACAATAAGATCCAGTGCTGTCAGCACTAATTCCATAATATCAATTTAATAACTCATGTCAAATACACTCTACAAAAAAAAAAAATGTCTTCAACTCCAAAAAAAAAAAAAAAAAAAAAAATAAAAGCCTTGGTCGTTTCTGAAAACGCATCTTGTGACTTGATGTTTGTTTCACAACTCTCGGGGGTGGGAAGAAAAATTACAAGACAAGAAGACTGTGATTAAAATGGACACATTTGGGCAGCCATTTATGGCTTCATATGGTCATATGCCAGCACCTGACACTCTGAACTGTTCAGCTCAGGAACTCAGTTTCTCTGCACCTAAAGTGGAATTTCCAATGGCATACAAAAGCAGAGGGTGGAGGAAATAAAGTAAAAAAAAAAAAAAAAAAAAAAAAAAAGCAAGTCCCCTCCAAACCTATCTGTAAGGTGAAATTTACCCTGGAATGAGTGATTGTGGAGTTGGAGTTGGCCCATTTAGGGCATACAGGCTGATGCTGCTGATCCCACTGCTCCCCATGCTGCAGGAACTCTGAGCAGACTGAGCATTGCGGTCTTGGTAATTCAATGGAAGGGTCTGAGGCCTGGCATAGTAATAAGGGGTTGAGTGAGCATCCCGTGGCAATGCTTGAGCAAAAAGTGTAGCATAACTTGACACCTGAAAAGGAAGGAATAATAATAAAAAAGTGGGAATTACTTTAACACACATCTTCTGTTAAAAGGAGTCTAATATCAAGAACACAAATATCTGAAGGCCATGTTTATGCAAAGAAAAATTTGCTGATGCAATTATCATGAGTTTAAAAAGTGTTTTACAGTGAGCAACAGTACTTTTAGTGATACAACTTCTTTTTGCCTGCAAATTGCCATTTGCAATAGCTGCAAAAAGCACTTTGCTGTCAGCAGAGCTGCAACTGCATTTGCCTTTCCCTACTCCCTTTAAAACTCATTATCATATGAGCAGACATCACACTAACAAGCTGAAAGCAAACATAAAAACCACCCATGTAATAGACTCACAATTCCAGTTATATGTTGGACAGCTCACATTTTTACATTTATGTAGTGTAAGAAAACTACACCAAATATTACAGATACTTAAGTGTTTTCTTCCTTTCAGCCTCACACACAGATATCATGAAAACAACCTGAGGTACTGGTTAAGTCCAGATAATGATTCTTGAAGACATCTAAAGTAAGTGACACAATTTTACTATTTCTCAGAAGCAACAAAAGTCTCCTCACCTACCTTGTTAGACTGTTTACGTGGATCTTCACTAAGGCTAAGAAGGAGGTAGAGTATTGACCATCTGTTTTTCAAAATGCCCTTCAAAGAAAGATGAAGATAAACATAAATAAGTTTAACTCTTGATAATAACAGAATTCTTTTTAATTATCTAATTCCCTAATGTATACACATACAAATAAACTTTCCAGATAAATACAACTAACTCGGAGCCATGTTCTTGAATAAACTGGGAATGTGTAGTGCAGCCTCTGTATTGCTAATTTTATTAATTTTTTTCCACTATACTCAAATCATCAATTCCCACCTGCTATGAGATCAGCAAGCAGGCTCAATTTAAAATTCATAGCTACTAAGAATGAGGTTTTACAGAGCTGAATTGTAAATGTTCCAGCATTCCCACACACTCACCACTTAAAACATCTCAGATGTAGCCATTAATTTAACCTAAATGTGAAAAAGGAAAACTCTTGGTGAAGTTTTAAGCAAGGAACTGTCTTTTCTCCTTCTTCCCCTCCACTCTCCTTTACAGGGAGGCCTCGAAAGTGAGGGTTTTGATTTCTATTACTCTAAATGCCATTTAAGCTATTAAAATTTTGGTAGCTCTGCTAAGACAGAGACACTGTTAATAAGAAACTTGAGGAATACACAATATAGGCTTTAGTAAACAGACACATACTGACTTTTAGAATAAGACTGTCAACAGTTTTAAATCTCAGCAGAAAGCCAACCAACTTCAGCTAAAGCCCAAGCTACAAACAGAATACTTTAAAATGAAGGCAAGTACTAAATTCATTTATTTTAAATAGGCACATTCTTAGACACATTACACTCCATAGTTCTGTGACACTAATACTTGCACCTGAATTTACCAGGGGCAAAGAACCTTATGATGGACATTAAGCTGAGTCAAAGAAACTTATATAAATTCCCTCACAATACTGATCAGGCTATGATCTGCAATACTACGCAATGTTAAATATAAAGCAGACTTGAGTCATATCAAGATTCCACACAGACTCCATCCCTTATACCAAAGCTCTACATTTTTATCTAAGAGTAAAAGGAGACATTCTATATTATGTAGAGAACAATTCTATTTTCATCTGCTTTGATCAAGAACAAGCAAAAAGTAGAGGTATTGCATATGTTGCAAGTAACTAATACAGCAACTGATTAACAAATGGTGAAAAAGGAGCAGCAACTGCTTCTTCTACTGGCCAGGATAGAGTAAATCCAAGTGCCCCAAGAAGTGTGGTTTGCTCAACTGCAGGCTGCCATAAAAATAAGCACTGACCTCCTTTCCTGTTTGGAGTAACAGATGAAACAAAGTTGAAACAGATTCGCACACTTTTTTTTTTAACACTCCCAATTGCCTTCAAGAGAATTGTTGGAAGTGCCTCATTGATTCAGAAAACGTACGTCCCTTTTAAGCCCTTCCCTATGCTCATGGGAAAAAATTATTGTACACCATTAGTAATAAACCTAACAGCAGACTAAATAATAATTGGTTGTATGAATTTTAAAGAAATTATGCCATTTCACATACCCAAGATGCTAGTAAAGGAAAAAAAAAAGGTTAGAAGAACTTTAAATGTTTGAGGAGGCAGTAAAATACCAGGAGATAGCTTGCATTACATTCAGAAGAATAAGCAAACATATAACACAGGCAAGGCATTTTGTTCCAAAGATTAGTCATCATGGTCTGCAGCACTCTGCTTGCCAAATGGCAATGCAGTACATAAGCTACAGAAAGATGTTACACGAGGTCTGTATTAAGAGTTCTCTGCAAATCAGTGCTCTGCTGTACAAACTACTGCAATTAATATACAAACACACAGGACACTGAAACCAGGACAACTTACTCAGTAACTTGAGCTCCAAACACTAACAAAGTAATGGTAAGTCAAATATGGAAGAGGGGAAGAGGAGAACCAAGTTCTGACTAGTCATACTCTCCACAGAATACCTTTTTTGTAATCTTAATCTTAGCATTATCATGTTAAACTCAGGTTTTCTATGCACTAACATCTTTTGTCAGAATATTGGCATGTAGTATTCTATGATTAACACTAGAGTTAGAGCCATCTGAGTCAGCAAACCCTTAATATTCAACATTAAAGACCTGAAGCACTTAAAAATTCAGATGCATGAGAATACCAGATCAGTAAAATCAATACACTGCAAGGGATTTCTGTAAAATAAATGATGAGAAAATTCACTAATTTTACATATAAAGTGAACACTTTATTTTTACAGTGTTCCTTTCATCACATCACTTGAATCGAATACTAAAAATATAGCTAGGGTTGAAATGCATCTCTAAAAGTTGTCTGGTCCAATCCCCCTGTTAAAGCAGGGTCATCTACAGCAGGTTGCCCATGACTATGTCCAGTCAGGTTCTGACTTGTCTCCAAGGATAAAGACTCCACAACTTTCCTAAGCAAGCTGCTTGGGTATTTCGGTATTTAAACATCCTCCCAGAAAAAAATATTGTTCATGACCTGAGCAGTCTCCAAAACAACTCTAACATCCAAAGAATGCTTGTGAGTGCTTCCAGTTTCTTTACTCTTTACACATTTATTAAACTACCTGTGAACCGAGTTTTCTGTAGAGTTCTGAAAACAAAGCAGCATCTGCTTCCCTTCTTTGTCGCACAACTATTAAAAAAAAAAAGTAGAAAGTAGATTAAAAAATTGAAAGAACTGTAACAGTTATGTCTTAACATATACTTGCAGTAAATTATAAAATGCAACCAAGAAAGCTTCATGATGCTGGACTGTTTCATTGTATTTACTTAAACACTTGGCCTGTTTTCATCTTATCTGCATTCCAGCTCTGAGAATTCTTGCAATGCAAGTGATTCAATGTAAGTACCTGCTCTTCTTAGCTCAATCAAAACATACATTTTTTTAATTAACTGTCCTGGTAAAATCAAGTCTGCCATTCAGTAGATAGGGACCTAAGGAACTGAAGGCACATATGAAAGCAGATATGCATTAAAGAATGTTATAAAAACTACATGTAATTGCTCCAAAACTAGAGTGTAACTGTTCCTAGCTTAGGCAATACAATCAAGGAAAGAAGTAGTAATGCCATTTGCTACAACTCAGGCAGAATTCCAGATCACACAACCTTCACATAGTACAAAAAGTAAGTCTCAAATCAATGCCAGTTACAGAAGAACCTTCTCAGAGGGGACACATCTTCCAACTAAGATTTCTTAAAAAACTATGTTGCATCAAAAAGAGGCATTTTAAAAGAAAACCAAGGTAATAAACACACCTGAAGAAACTTCAGTGATAAGAAAAATAGCTATTAAATGTCAGAAATACTAATTAGCATAAAAAGTCACTGGTAAGTACACTCTGTCAAGTAAGTCATTACTTGTGTGGTATCTCCAAAATAAATGTCAGGTTAGAAGGATATATATCCAGTTACTTGTTACATGACCATTAATATAAACTTACAAGCTGAAGCTGCGGAGGAAGATGAGGGAGACAGTCCTCTTTAGAAAAGTGGCAACAGGCCCAAAGAATATATGTTGTGCTGTCTACAAGTAGCCAAAGCATGTCAAAGTATATATTGTATATATTCCAGTGTTTTGGAGTTGTAGCTATAGGAATTCTAATGGCTCATTTGTGTATCAGCAAGTAACGGAAGCTCTGCATTAGCAAAAAATACACATGGACCTTAAACCAGTTACAACCACTGATGTCAGTTATCCTAATTCAATCTCTGAATATTCAAAGCTCATATATGAAGCTTTAATTTCATTAGCACAATTCAAGTAATTGTTTCTGGACATGCTACTGTGCAGCAGAATCTGCTGAAATAACAATTTGGCTTTTCAAGAAGAATTCATCACATCCCCTTTGGATACACACAGTGCAACACTTGACTCAAAGCAGCAGAGAGCACAATAGAAAGGAAATGCAACATCCCTTACAAAGCCATGGTCTGTGATCTTGTTTCTAAGAAGGTGGTAGCAGAAAACTTGTAGAGAAACTGAAGGTAAGTCACAAACCATTCCATCAGTTCTCAGGATGCTCATTCAGCAAGTTTCACACAGGTGCTCATGAAGTTAATTGTGCCAATGTGTACTGTTCCTGAAGTGCACATCTCAAAAATATCAGTTTTATACTCTTCTGAGAAGACCTATGAATTCATAAATTCCAAGTACTACTAAGGTGAAAGGAGTGCAGTATTAATTGCTCTTTGTCTTCATAGTGGCTAAGATACAAAGCAGCAAGAAAAGTTGAAGCTGGGTATTCAGAAAAATCTTAAGCTGTGAATACAAATAGCCACTCAAGAATATTCACTAGGAAATTAATGGCATGTACATCATGAGATTTTCAGGAGGTGAGCATTAATAATAGATTAGATAACTACCTGAGAGGCAGAGTTGTCCCCTTTTCAGACAAATAACGAGATTAACTTAATAAAGAATTTTGTATTTCTAAGAAAGGAACAAGATGCACTTACGTTCTTTCTTGATCTTCTCAGCTACAAGAAATTCATCACGCTCAACAGTGGGAGCAAAATTGCTTCCAATAACTCTCACTGCATATTGAAACTGTTGGGCTGCATCAGCTGAAAGAAAAAGAAAAGTCTGTCAGTTAAGGAGAATGCCGAAGTTCTATTAGAATTAATTTTTAAAAAGTGAGACATGAGATTGCATTGATGTATCTGAAAGCTGCAAAAACATACTTGGCTCAGATCTGATAACGTTGCGCTGCAATTCTTAGGCACACTTCTAACCAAAGGGCAGAAAAGTTCAGTTTATCTAACTTATCATAATATTAATGCAATATTTCAAACACACTCACCTGCATAGACCCCATGAACAACTGCAATTTGTGAATAAGCCCTTCCTATTCTGTACTGAAAGAGACACTTAGGTCTACCCAGTTATTAGAGCACTTGCACATTTAACTGGCTCTGCCTTCCCCCATGGAGAAAAATTCTGTGGGACCTGGCACACACAGTCACGTAATTCAGCTCACACACTACAGCAATACACTCAGGTTCACCCATGGATCTTCACTCAGATATGCACAACAGTGGCTTTATCAGTTTGCATCTTGGTTTTAGGTCGGGTTTTGTTTAAAACAGTTTGAATGCTTTCACCCTTTGGTTCAAAGCCAGTTCAGAGAGATCAGCATCACATCCCAATGCATGATATCAACACTAACAAAGAGGTCACAAATCAGTGACCTCCTTCCACTGCTTCTTCCTCATGCAATAATTCTGTTTTTAATCTTCTTGTTGAACAGCACTGTTTTAGTGCAAGTATCTCACTTCCTGGGAAAACTAACAGTCTGGTAACACCAAGATAGGACCAGGTCAATATTAATGCTGCTACTGCAGTCATATTCCCATTTATTGACCTGAAAATCAAACAGTAAGTCTACAGAAATGTATAGTGCCTTACAAAAAAGCAGACATTTTTATTCCTTACCTAGAAACAACTGTAATAACACAAGGAAAATGGTACGTAAGAAAATAACCAATTGTGCTTGCCACATATTTTAATCTTTTCACTTCAGGAAAGAAATCCATCTAAGCAATTCTGCATATTGTCTGTTCTGTATTATAACAATTATGTCTGCAAATGCATCACATCCTCATGTGTTTTATTTAGCCAGTTGAGCAGTCAGCTCTCAGGGAAAACTGCCAAGTAATGCAGCAAAGGTTAGGCCAAGGATGCGGGTCAGGACACATATGTACAAAAGGAACATTAAATGAAATAAGGTAAAGGACCACTAGAAGAAGAAATAATTAAGTGTTTATCATCTCTTAAATTAACCAATATTCGCAATTAGAAAAAAAATTGCCTTGGAGATGTCAAATATTGATTAAGTGTATTAAAATCTTCAAAAATATATGTAAATAAGTTAGAAATTTGAAAATCTCAACGTGCTAGATTGTGTTTGAATGCCCTACATTCTTCTTGAATGTCCATTCTATACTGTCTTGTACTATAAATGTCATCCACTGATCCAACTCCACGAGAATACAAACTGTAGAAGAGCAAGCATAACCAATTCACACAAAAAAAATACCTCACAATCAGGAAAAGTCTGCTCAGACAAAATCATTAACATTTAACAGTGTTTGACAATACTGGCCTAGAGAAGGAACAAGAGTATTTGTTGTTCCACTGTCAGAGAAGAAAATGCCATTACTACTGTAAGGTCACAAATCTCTATCATAAATGCCTCCTCTACTATTAGACTAAGCAACCTTTCAATTGCAATAAGGTTTTGAAAATAAAATATAAAAATTTAATAGTCCAGCCACTGATGAACCAGGCGTGAAGAGTTAAGTATAAGGAAACACTTCTGCGTAATTCTTAAGTTCAATGCATGTCATAACAGAACTCAAGATTTCAAAAAGTATTCTGCACAGTCACTTAAAGTCAAATACTGGCACTAAGTTATCCCAAACAGCATATGTTGCAGTAATTCCTCAACTGTGTACTTCACAGCAGATAGGAAAGGGGCAAGCTTTTCCTGTAATGGGGAAGTTTTAAAGAAAATCTATTACCTCCTGTAACAACCTTGTATTTCAACACCAACCACAGCAAGACTAGTTAAAGCACTGAAACTTAATTTTTTCCATACTGCCCTAACAAGGCATCTGAGAAAGATCTCTAGTTGAAAGATTGCAATTCCATTCAGAAATCTTGTTTTTCAAACCTGCTGCAGTACTAAAAACATGGAAAAGTTATCTGCTCTTTACACATAGTTGATTTGCACCAGCAATTCAACAGCTCTGCAGCAAGACTGGTTTCCTATTTTATTTAATTCAGATTTTCATGTTTTATTCATATCAAGTCCAGCTTCTCTTTTACAAACAGAATTCCCTGCTGTGGGTGTTACTTCAGCAGATTATTTCTCATGAATTCATAAAATAACTTCAGTACCTTAAGTGATTAAACATAACTTAATACAGAGATGCATCAGTACAATAAAAATTCACATAACTTACAACTAAGAGGCACATCTAATTGCTTCCCTCCTCAAAGAATCATCATTATGACAACAGACGTACTTAAAATATACAGCCATATTTGAACATCCTTCATCAGAAAAGGATTACAGCATGACTGTTACATAACAGCAGGCTCAATGTATCTGATGCAGCTGTCTGATGGCTAAAGGGGTAAACATATTGATCACGACTTGATTTCCAGAGGTCTGATCAGAGCAGAGAAGGCAGAGAGAAGACAGCCACTTCTCCTCAGACTATATCCCTTAAGTAATATACACACAACTAATGACTGATAAGCAGCCACACAGTTGAAGAAAACTGGCACTTCTGAGTCACAAGAAAAAAAAATGAAAATTTAAAGACTGTCTTCTTCGAACAAAGCACTCCATCAATCTTTCAAAGACCTATACTCCACACAGGCATTCAAACTTTCCTATACACAACGCAGTATTAGAATTGAACTACTTCAAAAGGCAGATAACAAACAGCACTTTAAAGCTGAAGAAAATACAAGTATAGCACACAAAAAATATATAGAAGCAATGCACAGAAAGACTCTAGCTATAAAGAAAGCAAGGAGAAATAGGACTAAAGATTAAATTTAAAGTTCACAAGACAAAGATATAATTAGCCAATATATTTGCAAGAAGGAAGTATTTCAGAGGACGTGCTGAGATTCAGCAAGACTTTTGATATAAAGTAGTTTCTAACATTACCTACAATTTTAGGGAAATGAATTGAAATTCACTTTATACTCGTACATATTTCTTTAAATAAGGTTGGTTATCAGTCAATTAAGGTTCCAGAAGTGGGCAGGAGGAAGTCCTAAAAAACCTTAGTAATTGAAACTGCTTTTACAAATTATTGTGAGAAACCTTGTTTCCTCAGAAGAAGACATTTGCTTATTTTAACACATCAATAAACAATTTGTATACTATAGGATCACACTAAAGAAAGTTTAGCTAAACCAGTTTCTTTCTTTCAAGAACAACTTCAAAGATTAGCAAGCTCTCCAGTCAGCTGTCCATCATCCCATACAACCATTTTCCTTAAACACAAACACAAAATTATTGTAAAACAATTGCACTCTAAATTGCATTCAGTGCTATAGGAGTGGCACTAACCAGGGAAAAATTATTGCTGCAAACTACTTCAGATGCAGATGCTGCCAAAAACACATAATGAAGACAGGAAAAACCCAAACAACAAACTTCTTTCTTGTAACAAAGTGTTTGCAAAATGTGCTCTGGTTGCAAAACTAAGCTGAGAAGAAAAGCTGCAAAACTTTTCACCTTCTCACATATACCATGAGTACATATGATGCTTGCCAAGACAGTAATGTTGCTGAATCGCCTCTGTTTTACTCATACCAGATTTCTACATTATTATGAAGTATTATCTGGGGAAAAAGGCAGGTGCACTAACATGACACTTAACAAACTAGAAGACTAGTCTCAAATGCCATTAGCATTCCTATTCTCGAGAATCTACATGCATTGTGAGCAAAACTGCTTGTTCCTATAGAAAGCAATGGGTTTGAAATGCACAATTTTAGGCCCAGCTTGATTATGACATGGAAGATGCTGCACTGGTTTAAGTCAATTCCACACACAGCTGCAGACTGGCAGAACCCACTGAGAGCAGCCCTGCAGAGAAAGACTTGGGAATCCTCATAGATGAAAAGCTGGACACGAGGTAGTGTGTGGTCAATAACACAGCCCAGAAGGCCTGAATGTACCTTAGGTTTCATCAAAAGAAGGGTGGCCAGGACGTCAAGGGAGGTGATTCTCCCCTTTACCGTGGCCTCATGAGATCCCACCTGCAGTGCTGCATCCAGCTCCAGAGTCCCCAGCACAAAAAGACTTGGACCAGCTAAGAGCAGGTCCACAGGAGGCCATGTAAATGGTGAAAGGGCTAGAGCACCTCTTCTCTGAATCCAGCTTGAGAAAGCTGGAGTTGTTCAGCCTGGAGAAGAGAAGGCTCAGTGCAGAGAACCTTATTGTGGCCTTTCAGTACTTAAAGGGGGTAACAAAAAAGAGGGAGAGCAACTTCTTACATAGGCAGATAGCAATAAGACAAGGAAAAACAATTTCAAAGTAAAAAATGAGACATTTACACACCATGCTAGGAAGCAGTTCTTTACATTGAGGATGGTGAGATACTACAAGACTGCCAAGAGAGGTTGTGGATGTCCTGTCCTGGAAGGCATCCCATCCCATGGGAGCAGGGCTGAAACTAGATGAGCTTTAGAGTACCTGCCAAATAAAGTCTTTCTATGATTCTATGAAGTATTAATTATGACTGAAAAAAATAATTTTACAGCAGTCTTCTGATTTAGTCAAGTATTTTAAACTTCTCTTCTGTTGATGAAAGCTTCTAGACAAAGCATTTAAAATTTATTTAATTAACTGTTAAATAACTGTTTTTCTAGTCTCCAGACTCCTTTCCCACAAAGGAAAATAAATCAACATAAGCACAAAATAAAGCCCAAGCCACATATACTCCCATATATTTCCTTACTTAGAAGTTGTCCACAAACTTTGATGCACAGCACAGGAAACCTGACTATTCTTTAATTTTGTTAACATGGCTGGCTCTTCTTGCATTGTTAGCAAAGAGATTTGAGGACTGTCCCACTGGACTATCAATAAACCAACAACTCTGTCATAATCTTTTCAGAACTTTCCCTCACTGTGAATTTTAGTTTTGTCAACTCCCATCTGCTCCGTTATTAGCATAGGTAAAACTCCCTTCATATCACCTTTTGAATGAACTTTCTGTTTTTCCCCCTGACATGAAATTTTAACATCTATTCCAATAATTCAGAGTTTAAAAAAACAGAATCAAATAGCAATAACAAAACTGCCACTGCCACGGTGGAGATTAAATTGAGGCCACAATATGGACTTCAGGTAGCAAACTGCTCCACAAGGACTGAAATACTATTTTATTTTCTAGAGCATGCACACCTCCAATAGTACTTTAGCACACAGAAATCTTTTTAGGTTTTAAAATAGATGTAGCTTGAATATTTACCACAATACCATTTGTTTCCATTGGAGGAACTAAGAGTTCTTAGAGTTTCAAGATCACCAGGAGGTTTGTGAAAGACAGCTAAGAACAAGAAGTGCTTTGTCAGAAGGACTAGTATCACTGTCCAAAGAGAGGCATGCAACCCTGTGTAACTGCTGGAGCCTACAAACACAGGAGGGAAAAAGAAAATTACAGAAATTACTGCACAGGTGAGCAAGCTCCCTGAAAGATCAAGTCTAAGTATAAAAGTGAGTGGATAGCCTTGAAAAACTCAGAAAATAAAGCCAGTACAGTAATTCTTAGACACTATGAGAACATGTGGAAGAGAGATCAGCAACAGCACCAACTGCTGAGATCAGAGACCCCAAACTAATGATAGAAGCTGACTGCAGACACTCAGCACCATGCAAAGCTTTAAGCCCCTCCTTGAGGACTGGCCAGAGCACAGCAACAAAAGCTTTCAAACATTAGTTTTAGGGGGAAAAAAAGTTTAGGTAAATAATTAAAACAAAACAAAACTAAACAGTTCTTCCACATAACTCAGTAGACCTCATAATGAATTTCTCAGAGGCAGAGCTGTTTGCAAAAAAGTAAATCCCAGTAACTAGGCGTGTGCAGCTGACTGGTTCTGGAAGCAAAACAAGCCATCTATTTAAGGAATGATCACAAAAGGGGGAAGAGAGAGAAGATGGCTACACCACTGAGAGCCTGAAGTCACAGTCCATCAAACCACAAATTCACCTCAACATGAATCTTTAACAAGCAGAGAAGATGGAAGCCTTCTAAGGCCGTCATGGGCAGAAGCAAAACATTCCTTGATGAGGATTTTATGGAAGACTTCAGGCAGGGGATTGCACAATGCAGACTTGGAAGGAAAATAATCCCACCTTAGCCTTAAGTGAACAATTATCACACAGACATTATATCAACAGAATCCTTCAGCTCCTCCTGAAGCTATAGCTTCCTCACGAACATAACACACAAGTGCAGGAACAACCACTAAATCAAACATCAATTTCTTTATTATTTACCAACTAAATTTCACCCAATTACATCAGTACCTTGAACTTCACATTCACAGCAGGTTAACTACACAAATGGTTTAAGATGGATGTTTTCAGCTTCTTGTTTTGAACTCTCAATAGAGATTTCTCTACTGAATTTAAAGGTCTCTTAAGTGTCTAGGTTTTTGCCCCTAAACTCTGTAGGAGTACTTGAACATCATAAATCACTTTCCAAAGACTAAACTGATAGTACTTGCCAAGTTTGCTTCAACAAGTAGGATGTGTATATACATAGCAGCCTAACTTCACCATACACAAGGAGCAAAGAAGCTGCATACAGACCACTAAAACCACACACTAATACCTTACTTCAAACTTATCCTGTGCTGAAAGGAACAAGAATTAAAAGCCTGAAAAACATCGAGACACTAAATAGCTTGTCCAGTGGATTTCTTACCATCTTTGGATACATTCATCTTCCTCAACACAGAGGATGCTAGCGCTAACAAAATTCCTTTATTGTCTTTTATGTATTCCTAGGACACATATACCAGGGGGTGGGGGGAAAAAAACACCACACACACCTTTCATGACAGAATTTCACAAAATTTTTGATTTATCAGTCTCTATGCACTTGAAGTCTATGGCTAAGCTAACACATGTACTACAGTTGACCAGTTCAAGGGAAATTCTGTCTCAGAAGGGTGAGGTTTCAGCTAGCATCCCTCCTAAGACAGGAATAAAGAGCAGGGTAAGAACAGGCTTCCCATCTGTCACATGCATAAAAACATGGGTAATAAATGTGGCAGACAACCCACTTTTTTATTTAAGCTGTCACTTCAAAGAAATCCTCAGACAATCCTCAAGTGCACAGATGAGCAGGCTACAGGTTGCACGCAGAAACTTACTGTGATTTTGGCCAAAATTTCCACTTTCTTTAGTAAAACACAGAAAGGATTTCAGCTACATTATCAGAATCCAAACATAACAGGTTCAACATTTATTTAAAAAAAAAATAACAAAACCCAGGTCTCTTGCATGTTTTTGCACATACTGCTTGCAAATAAAATTATTATTTCAGTCAGGAGATGCAGAGAGGTATCAAAACTATGACTTCAAAAAAGTTAGTATCTAAGTTGCTAGAAGTGAACCATCTCACCTCCATACTCACACTTCAGTTGATAAACAGAGGTTTCCATTTCTGTTCTCACACTCTGCTTAACTTTAAGTATCACAGACCTAGATAACACTAAGAAACAAACTTAGATTTAGTTAAGACTCCAAATCTAAGAAAAGAAGTCATGAAAACAGTACTAGACATTATAGAAATAATGTCCTTAAAAAAGGGATCCACTATTCCAATAAAGCAAGACAATCTATTTTTTTCAATTATTTTTCTTTGTTTTTGGAAATAGAACAAGGAACTAGCACAATAATTTGAGATTTCTGCTAGCAAACACTTGAAATACCATTAAACAAGAACACATACCAACTGAATTAGAAAAAAAGTTTCTGAAGAATGTTAAAGGCAAGAAAGAGTTTTATAAACAGCTATAACAGCACCTTAGAATAGTAGCTCTGATGTGACGCACCCTTTAAAAAACTTGCTATAAGAAACGTGGTTACAGAAGAACACAAGGGGTGTTAAACAGCTTAGAAGCTACTGCTCATTTGATGGAGATCGGGGAAGAGCTGAAATTTGTCATATTCTGATAAAATCTTACAACTGGAATTCCTGACACAGAAATACTATAGATTCTGGAAAAAAAATATCATTGCCTAGCAGAAGACTTAAAAATGCAATGGAGAAAGAAAAGATTTTGAAAAACAAAATTCAGCAATCAACAACTGTTGATCATAGAATTATTTAGGTTGGAAAAGACCCTTAAATCTTAGAGTTACATGGAGTGTTTTCTATTAAGGAGTCCCTACTCAATACTTCAGTGAAGACAAAGATTCCAATTTCTACCAATTTTACCAAGGTCCTCAGATGAGCCACACAATCACAAAATGGTTTGGGCTGGATGGGCAGGGGCATCTTCCACTAGATCAGGTTTCTCAAAGCCCCCTTTAATCTGGTCTTGAACACTTCCAGGGATGGGGTGGTCACAACTCCTCTGGGCAACCTGTTCCAGTGCCTCACAAACCCTGTAAAGACTGTAAAAACTTTCTGCTCTGTGTCCAGTCTAAACATACTCTATAACAGTTTAAAGCCATTACCCCTTGTTCTGTCACTTTAGGCCTTGGTGTCTTTCTTATAAGCCCTCTTTAATCACTAAAAGGCCACAGTGAGATCTCTGAGCAGAACCTTCTCCAGGCTTAACATCCCCACCTCTCTCACACCTGCTCTTCAGGACAGGAGGCCCATTCCTCTCACCATTTCCATGGCCCTCTTCTGGACCTGTTCTAACACACCCACATCCTTTTAGAACTGGGGGCCCCAGAGCTGAACACAGTACTGCAGACAGGGTCTCATAAAAGCAGAGCAGCGAGGGGACAATTTGTTCTCTACCTGCTGTCCATGATTCTTTTTAAGGAGCTTAAAATGTGTGGGCTTTCCAGGATGCACTCTACTGCCTCACATCCAATTTTTCATCCACTCCCCAAGTCCTTCTCTGCAGCACTGCCTTCAATCCATTCCTCCCCAACTCTCTACAGATATTGGGGATTGTCCCAACCCAGGTATAGAACCCTGAGGTTCACAGGGGCCTGCTCCTCAAGCCTGTCAAGGTCTCTGTGCATGGCACTCCCTTCCCTCAGCACACAACCTGCACTGCTCAGCTTGGTGTCATCTGCAAACCTTCCAAAGGCACACACAAGCCCACTGTCTATGTTATTAATAAAGATATTGATCATCATCGATGCCAATACAGACCTCTGAGGGACACCACTTGCTATTGATCTTCATTTTGACATTGTGACACTGACTACAACTCTTTGGATGTGGCCATGCTGCCAGTTTCAGCTCCTCATTCACCATACAGTTCATCCATTAAACCCCTATCTCTCCACCTGAGAGAAAAAAAATGGGGTGTGAGACCATGACATGCTGTCTGCAATACATGGAAATAAGATCTGAGAGACAGACAACATAGGTATGTGTATCTTATTACTCATTTTCTGGATTTCTAAGATAGCAATATTCCACATGTAGGCAATGTTCTAGTAATTCTTTTACAACTAGTCAATGCTCAAAAGTCATAGTTACTGTGCTGGATACACCTAAAGGGACTTATCAGGAGAAAGGGGTGTGGAAAGAGAAAAGAACAAGGGAATAAGGAATTTGACAGCCATTACTAATATGGGAGAAAGTAATTTCTCATACAAGAAAACAAGACGCAATAAAAGCTTCTGCATGAGTTTCTCTAGTGAGCCATGCAGATAAACACAGCAACTTTAAAAGGAGACTCAGCAGATGCACGCCTTCCTTTCCACACCTCCGACTGCTTACTAAAAACAGTCTTCGCCTTGACTGCAAGGGAGAAACTTATGCAAACAGACAAGAGATTCATTCCCCTCCCTGCTGGAGGCTCACAGTAGCATCAAGACACCGAGGACCTGTAGCGGACCTGGCGCACGTCAATGGCTCCGCTCGAGAGGCACCGGCGGGAGGCGGGGGTTCCTCCACGCGTGCACAGAGCTCCCTCTCGCCCAAACACCCCGGCACCGGCGCCCGCTCCCCGAAGAGGAGAGCGCCTTCACGAGCCGGCCAAGCGCTCCGAGGAAGCCGGAGGGCACGGAGCCATCTCCGGCCGCCTCCCGCCGCAGGGCTCCGGCTGGCGGGGCCGCTGCCGTGCCCGGCGGCACGCAGCACTGCCCGGGCTGTCACCCCCGCGCCGGGAGGCCGCCGACGCTCCCTGCCGAGGGGGCCGGCACCTCTCCAGCCCCGCCGGGGCAGCCCCCGCGGGCTCCGAGCGCTGCCGCCGGGGAAATGGCGGGGAACGCCGTTACCTTCGCTCTTGCCCAGGATGCGGCAGCAGAGGCTCTGCAGCAGAACGTTGGGGGATTTTTGGTCCGGAGTCGCCATCGCCGCGCGGGAGGCAGGAGGCGGCGCGGGGACCGGGAGCGGGCGGCAGAGCCGGAGCACGGCGGGGTGTCGGAGGGAAGGAGGGAGGCGAGGACGCGCCGCCCGGTCGGCAGCGCAGAGAGCCGGCGGCACCTCCCGCTCCCGCCTACGGCGCCATTTTCACGGGACCCGCCGAAAGCCGCAGCCGGGGCCGCACACCCACAATGCCCCGCGCGGCGGTTCCGGGGCAGGCCCCGCCCCGCGCGCGCGGGCGGCCCCGGGGGCGGCGATCCCCGGCTGGGAGCGGGCCGGGAGCGGGACGGGAGCGGGCCGCGGCACCTCCCCGGGCCGGGAAACCCCTCTCACTCCCCTCAAAGTCTCTGAAGTCACGTTCTGTCCAAGCGCGCGTTCGCTGCCGCATGGGTGTGACGAGGGCGGGCGGTGGAAGCGTTCTCGGGCCGTCACGGGCGGGAGCGCTCAAGTTGGAGGGCTGGCAGAGGGCTTCAGACGGGATTGCAGAATGTAGACACGGATGCAGAGTTGCCAAAATAGGTTCTTTCACCCGGTGTGCGAGTGGTCAGAGCACACACAGAGTTGAGGTATTTAATTAATTTACAGTTCACTGAAAGGGGTGCTGGGTGGCAGGTCCACAAAGCCGGCGTCCCAGCTATCAAAACTTTCTACTATTCACACATTTTAGTAAACAAACGAATTCGTGTTTATTGGCTTCAAGTTGAATAGTTCTCAATTAATACTCATGTTAATAATTCCATTGCTTCTCATCTTTACTAGTCCACATTCTCAGTCTTTCTCTTCTTTTGAGTCAGTGGGTTTCCTGAGTTGATGGCCACGAGTCAGGGGTCACAATCTCATCCTGCGGTAATTACCTTTCACCCATTTGGAGCTGATTTCAGCACAGTTGTTGAATTTGCTTTATTATTTACGTCTTGATCTTGGAAGTTGTGCTAGATGTCCTTGTGGCCCTTAATTCTGCATTCTTTTTTGTCCGCCATCAGAGGTATATCCTTCCTCCCAAGTTTTGTTAACCTCCCCCAGGTCTGAGGTCATTGAAGCATAGTGAGCCCTAAACCTTAACAAAGCAATTTTTCCAACAACTAATTTGTCTTTCTACTACCTGGCCATCTCTGTTTCACAGATTAAATCTCCTTTTTTGTTATTGTTTAGGCTTGAAAGTATACAAAGATCAAGCATCAGGGAAATATTTTTCTTCAAAAATATTTACATATTCCACATTTTGCAACAATCCCACATTAGCTGTAAGTGCTATGTACAGACATGCTCACAAACATAACAACTAACAAAGGCTGAGGAAGAGCACAGCCAGGGAGAACAAAAATTCTGAAGCACAAACTGAGGGAATGTACAGGCAGGAACAACCATTAGATTGTTGAAACTTAACTCTTTTTTATTATTTATCCATTAAAGTTTGCCCAATTACATCGCTACCTTATATTTTACGTTCACAGCTGGCTAACTACACCAATGGTTTAAGATTAAGATTTTCTCCTTGTTAGGAATTTTTACTGGAAATTTCCCAACTAATTCTAAAGATCTCACGGCTATTTAAGGTTTTTGCCCCCAAATTCCATAGAAGTAATTGAACACCGTGAATTACTTATGGGAATATCAGGTTCACTTATTCCCCTCAGAGAAGATGGGTGGCTGCACTTCTGTGTTTTGCTGCCTTGAGGATTGAGGCTCATTAATGGCTTTTCCATACAAAGTAATTATGAATCAGGGCAAGTCTGGAAAACCCAGTGAGGATCCTGGGCCCACGTCTCCATGTCGTGCTGTGCTGTGCAGCTGGGTGTCCCCATTCCCTGTGGAAGGCCTGGCTCCAGTGGGGACCAGGGATAGCATGCACATGGCTGGTCTGTTCTGCTCCCCGTGACCTGCTCCTCAGGCTTGTCACCCCTAGCACAGACACTGATGTTGCCAGGTGTCTGAGTTCCATCTCTCTAGTAAATTCATGCTGTGTCCAGCCCAAAATACATACTTAGGAAATAGTTATTACCCTTGTGCTGCTAGAGTCCTGCATAACCTGTAAGGGGTGATTTGAAATACTGCAGCAGCAGCAGCCAGGTGGGCTTGGTGCACTGCTGGCTGTGAACAAATTTGTTCCTACTGTGCAACACGTGGCTTTTCTGACAGCTCCTGTTGGCTTCATTGTCGCCACAGCCACAATTTTGTGTGTATACTTTCTACAGGCACACCCATGTGGCCTTCATTGTGGGAACATTACAGATGTAAACATCGACTCATTGTTAGTGTTACTGCTAGAAACACATCACAGTGGCAAGCCAAGAACTGAAACGCATTGAGGATGTATGGGAGTTTGTTGCTTGGAATATTCTAGTGGAAACCTTCATAGTCTCATCACTCACACTATAAATCTTCAGTTCTTAGTGATACATTCTTTAAATTTATTTTTTTTAGAAGTAAAAGAGGACCCAAAATGAATAAAGTTACCAGAACTTTATCCTGTGTAAATACGGGTTGTAAGCTTCATTTCCAATAATTCTGAAATAAAGACTTCAAAGATGACGTGAGATGATGTGAGCTTTTTTTTTTTTTTTTTTTTTTTTTTTTTTTACTGAACAGTAGAAGAATCTCTATTCCATTTTTCTTCCCAAAGCAAACACAGTTGTTCTACAAAGAGCTGGTGACTCACCACTGCTGCTAGTCACTTCAGATTTAGATTCCACCGTGGAAGGTGTTAATCTAGCAAGCAGCAAATATGGTTGTCACATGAGGCAAAAAAATAACTTCAGCAATTATGTCTGGAACTGGTGTTCCTTTACAAAACCTTTACATTCCAAGGGAATCCAGTCACTCACAAATATTCTGTTACTGCTTTTAAGTGGATATTATTATTTTTTTCTGGTCACACTAGTTCCTTTTAAGTGATGCAACTGTGTCACTGGTCTGAACTCAGAACGTATTATGGAATAGCATGATGAGAACATGCCATTGAAATGGGCTCACTTGGGCGTCCTGCAAGCAGCAGTACAAATACAAACCTAAGCTTTTCAACTTCAGCACAACCACATCCTATGTTACGCTTCTGAAGTAGTGTGATAGCCAACCATTCTGTTACGTTACTGAGAATGTGTTCTCTCATTTCTAGCCTCTTTTTCCCAAGGAAATGAGACTTAGTGCAGTTATTCTTTATGTCAGTGCCTCCTCATAACTGCTGGATCTCATCACCAATTTTAAACAAATTTAGCAGAGGGATAGAGTTCTTAAGGATATTAGTAACATTTTAATGGAATTCAGCAGCTGAGAGTACTAAGGCTAAGTCAGCCCCTCTTGAAAGCCCCCACTTACTACTCCGTACTGTGTTTACCCTTAGCAAAACAGCAGATTGCTGTGCTCACCCTGGACAAGTAGATGCACATCCTTGCTCCAAGCCACCTACAGTACCAGCTCTTCTTTCCCAGCCTGATGGATGGATGATTTAAGATCTGAAAGTGTCAGGCACAGAGAACTCTGGAAATAATGTGGAAAGTAATCAGAAAGAGACAAAAGGGATGGAAAATAGAGGGAAACTAAGCTTTATTAGTGTCACTTCTTACTGACCTTCTTGCTTTTTTCTTAATGGAAAGACTGAATCATAAAATCCTGTTTAGAAATGCTAATTCTGATAAAGCAGGTTGCTAGCACATGCAGCTTATTGTGGTTTTACCAACTCTGGTACAGCTATGATTGCTTCAATCAGCTTACAAAATCTCATTACCAATGGGAAAGAAAAAATATAAACTATTTTCTTACTGTATTGATATAAGCTTAGTTCACCTTGCTGCTTGGTCTCTCAGCACTGGACAATAAATAAAAAAGTTATTGCTGCACACATTTTTCACAGTACAGAAAATTCATCAGTTAGCAGGGTTAAAGGTGTGCTTTTAAAATTATGATAGTGTCTTACAAGAAAGTCAGCTCATCCTTAGAAGGTTAAAGGGACTTGTGTTTCAGATCTGCTTCTTAAGGATCATATTTCTGATAGTAAATTCCTTCATAGCAAAAGAACATGCAATGAGATCCAGAAGGAGGTGGAAGCTGAAGCTTGCCAAAGTAAGGCTAGAAACAAATTACAGTTTTAATTCAGTAATGATACTTAGTCACTAGAGAGAGATGTTTAAAAGCATAGCACTTTATTCATATCTGAAACATTTTAAATCATCCCTCTGGTACAGGCCTAGTGACTAGATATGAACTGATGGGAGCTACTGAGTTGTGTTTACATTCTGCACAAGATCAGTCTGCATGGTATTATTGTCCCTTTTAATCTTAAATTGTCTAAATCCAATCAATAGTACTAAGCAAAAAAACTAAGGGTTAATTGTGCTGGTTTTGTGAACTCTTATTTGGTTATGCCTACAGGGCAGAATACCTTAGATACCTCTTGCTCTTTGCAATTTGTGGGGCACACCAAAAGCAGTAGGGAATCATGCTGAACACCTCCAGCGTTTCACTGTGCTGGACAGACTTTTTTATGTAGCCAATGTTAAGAATTACAGTGGCTGGAAATAGGGATGGATACTGTCTGTGCCTTAGTTAGCATATGGTAGCCCTGGAAGTACAGCAGCTGGGCCTCTTCTGGCTCCAGCACCATGTGGCTTCTGTCCCTAAGCATATATTTTCCACCTAGGCAATCTCATAATGGCCTAGAGCCCTGCTATGCTGAGTCTGCAGCATTAAAAGGGTATTAAACAAATCTAATTTTTGAAAGGCCATATGTTTTAGGATGA
This sequence comes from Cinclus cinclus, assembly GCF_963662255.1. Taxonomy (NCBI): domain Eukaryota; kingdom Metazoa; phylum Chordata; class Aves; order Passeriformes; family Cinclidae; genus Cinclus; species Cinclus cinclus. The sequence continues at coordinate 92,500,812 of NC_085047.1, read as the reverse complement.
TGTTCTGTGACTCAGTTTCAGATAGGTGTCCCTGTGCACAAGTGGGGCTCAGATGAAGAGAGAATTTAATCCAGTTTAACCCTTCTGCTCGTGTTAGTTCTGTATTGCAGCCTATTTGTTGTGACTTTCATAATATTATTACCATCTCTCCATTTTCAAACTCTTCACTTCAGCTATTCCCCTGTTGACTGAGGAGCCTGAAGTACATTCCATAATGCCATATACTTACAGAAAGTCTGCTGAATTGGTGTTAGTGTATCAAAAAGGAAACTTGTGTTTTCCAATACTTTAAGAGACAATAGAAACTATGATTTAAGCTATATAAGAGCAAAAAAAAAAGGACATTTGATTTTTTAATATTCAATACTTACAATAAAATGACAGTGTTAGATCACAGAATCACAGAACAGGTCAGGGTGGAAGTGACCATAGTGGGTCATCTGGTCCAGTCTCCCTGCTCAGACTGGGTCATCCTCGAGCACTTGGCATGGGACTGTGTCCAGGCAGTTCTTCAATACTCCAGTGAGGGGGACTCCACACCCTCTCTGAGCAGTCTGTTCCAGTGCATGGTCATCCACACAGTAAGAAGTTCTTCCTCATGTTCAGGGGGAGCTTCCCGTGCCTCATTTTCTGCCTGTTGCCTCTTGTCCCATTGCTTGGCACCATGAGCAGAGCCTGGCTCCATGCTGTTGATGCCCTCCCTTCAGACACTCACAGACATTGACACAGTCCCCTCCAAGCTGTCTCTTCTCAAGGCTGAGCAGGCCCAGCTCTCACAGCCTTTCCTCATATGAGAGATGCTCTGGTCCCTTAACCATCTCTGTAGCCCTCCACTGGTTCTGCTCCAGGAGCTCCATGTCTCTCTTGTTCTGAGGAGCCCAGAACTGGACACAGCACTCCAGATGAGTGTCCCTCCTCACTAGGGCTGAGTAGAAGGGCAGGATCTAGATGAATAACATTAACTGTCTCGATGAAAAACTAGCTGTTCTATAAACTGGAAGTAGTACTGATGTTTTGCATCTCAGGACAGTTGTCTTTCTTCTGATGGTGCCTTGGCTATCTGAAAAGTTTCATTTTTTTCCAGTACTCTTTAGTCATAAACCAAATTTCTTTCCAACAGGAAGATACACAGACAGATGCACATTGAAGCCCACTCCATATTAAATACTATTGATCCCAGAGGGGTGGACACCATTATACAACTTTCTACAGAACAGTCTAGCTGCAGCCAGCAAACACATTCCAACAAGCTCAATAAAACTACCTGACATTTTCTTAGTCCCATGCTGTCATATCAGAGTCATGTTACATATATGGAGTTTCAGTTTAAAAAAATCACATCAAATCATCTTCTGCCAGCAAGTGATTCCATAAAAATATTTTGCAAGAACACTTCTATTTGTCAAAACTCCCTAGAATACTGTCAAAATACTTCTGACAGTTAAAGCAACTTTGTGACAACTATTTAATTTTGAAAATCAGAGCAATAATTTTGAAAGGGAGCCTGGAATGAAGCCCTGTAATAAAACTGAGTTAATATTTCTAAATACATATGTAAATATATATGTTTCATTTTGAACAAAAATCATCAGCTTTTCAACAGGAGTTTTGATCATATCTAGCTTCAGTATTTTAGAGCAAAGATTTTTGATCTTTATCAGCCCTAGAAAAAGGCATGTGTGGGAAACTATTGAAATAAGACATGGAATAAAAAAATGGCATGTAGCAAACCAGTTAAAAAAGACGTGCTAATGTATTTGTAAGGAAGTTATTTCTATAAATGGGATAATATCACTAGGCAATACAGCATAAGTCAACAATAAAGCTCTACAAAGCATTGGCAATACTATGGAAGCGGGAATGACAAAATAATTGGAGTTTTCTGATTTTTTTTTCGTGGCATTGTTTTATCTTATTTCACTTTAAAGTGATATAGTCAGAGTTGTGGGTTTTATGGTATTACTTTATTTTTAAGAACCTTACTTTGTTTACTCATATCCCTAGGCACATATTTCTCATGCCAGCAGCAACTCTCATGTCTATTGAGCTGAAAGCCTCAGGGTCAAAGTTTGGGTTTTTCCTTACATCACAAGGAAGAAGAAAAAGCAACCAGTTGCAAAGGAGGAACCAATTCCCCATGAGCTTTTGTTTTAAATGCCAAAAATATTCATGAACTGATAAGCAAATGTCATCTTGTGATTGTAATTGACCTAGCTGTATTTAGGCAGTTTTCTGACAGTACTCTTTCAAGGGTCAGTCTGAAGATTTCACTCTGTAATGTTTTTTAGAGTGTTTATTGATTTTTCTGCTCTCCTCTCAGAGTTTGGAGAGTTCATCCTGATGCTCATTTTTTCCTTTCCAATGAACTAGTCAAAAAAAGGATGTACTAGCTGTATCCCTAGCTGTGTTAAATGTATAGGGTAAACAGTTCTAAAAATAGAAGGAAACATTTTAATTTTCTTCCCTGAAGGTTTGAGTATAGCAATTAGTCACTTCGTAACAGTGTGTACCATACTTCCAGACAAAAATGACTGTCAAAGTAACAATATCTCCTGCAGAATACAACTTGAGCTTCATCTTCCTACAAATATTTGAAAAAAATTGCTATTCATTTTAGTGAACTCTTAGTATTTATGAAGCTGATTATCCATCTCCTAAAGTCCACTTCATACCAGCCTGAGCTTTTTCCATTACAGTTCTTCAAGGTTACTGACTTCACACTTTTAGGGGGAGTTCTGTGTATATTACTATATATTTGTAAGAAAAAACCCAAAAAACTTAAATCCACAGCCTTCTTAAGAAAATAAGAACAATTGCTAATGTTCCTGCCTGGCACATTATAGCCTGATGGTTATTATCCCATGTATTTACATTAGTGAATATGGCATTTTTCTCAGTTTCCTGCATTAACCTATTGAATAATTTCTCTATGCCTGCTTAAAAAGCTACCATATTTGGTTAGGTTAAGAGGTGCAATAAATAGGCCTAACCAAGTCATTTTTAAGGCTTGAATTTAAATGCTGTTAAAGCATTGGTGGGTTTTAGGCTTGTAAATGTCTGTGAATCCAAGCCTACATTACATGCTTCCATATGCTCAGATTAGAGGAAGCTATAGAATTTCCAAGTGCAGTGTTGAACTGCTAGCAGTTGAGGGACAAAAGGAGCAGCACTGGAGCTGCAAAGATTTGCCAGTTTTTAGGTGTGTGCTTTAGCAGGGGAACCACATTTGGTTCCTATGTGCAGGAGCATTTCTTTGTCCTGAGGCACAGTAAGTTTTCTGTATTAACTTTTAATGTGTTATACTGTACAAAGATTTCTTAAATATAACATCTAGTGGGTTAGAAACTAATCTCAACACTTCCTCCCTCCTGAAGATCTGTAGCAGTTAAAAGCATATTCTAGGAGAATCAGGCTCCCAGGGACAGAAATAAAATACATGCGAGTGATACAATCAGGTAGTAACTGGAGCCTTTGAGAATGAGGTTTGTTGACTCTATTTCTTGGGTTTCCTCTGTGTGATTAGATCAGCTCTAAACTGAAAGCCTGTGTAGCCATATCCTGTGTTTCCATTTATAATGTCAGATAACACCATCCATCCCAGGATGTCTGTCCCCGTACATATATTTTTAGTATTCTCTGAGGCAGAAAACGGTTATAATCCCCATTTTATACAGTATAAAATATGGAAATGTACAAAGGCAGAGATTAAGCAATTTTCCCCAAGGCTATAAGGAAAAAGTCTGCCCAGTTTCAGGAATATAATGCAGATATTCTCTTTTTCTTATACTTTAACTATGGAACTACTGTTCCTACTTACTCTTCCTCTGTTTTTAAATGCAGCAATTATCCTTTGACTACTTTCTATTTAAAGACAGGGATATATACTCAGCACTTCTCTCAAAGACACAACAGCAGAATGAATTTGTTAATAGATTGTTCGGGTTTCTCAAACCTCCTGGTGAAAGAAATCATTATTATCTTTCTAGGGTCAATATGGAGTTAAAAGTCAGACAACCCTCTTATCCTCAGTATAAGCAAAACAGTGAATGCTATATTCCAGATAATTTAGAAAGAATAGTTTTTCTCATGAAAATTGGAATCCACTGGATTATGGTTACAGTTATCACTATCGCTTTATGAGGGAGAGAGTATAATAGCAGTGGCATAATATTTGTGTAGAAGTCTTCTAATAATCTTGTTTAGTAATATCTTTTTTCCAAAATGAGCTGCTGGCAATCTGAAGAAATGAAATTTTCCTTCCGTTTTTTCTGATTTCTTAGGGAACTGCATAGTGAGCATTATTATCCTGCTTTATAGGGACACTATGAGGCAACTAAATATGTGATCAAATAAGCAAACAAAGCAGAGTCCAGTCCAGGAAACTGTGCAGGTTCATTTCATTTCCCAGTCACTTCCTCTGCTGGACAGAAACACAACACAAAGCAGACAGAGCTGTTTATCAAACCATTAAGATGGAAAACATCACACTGAGTCATTCCAACACAGTCTGCTTCACTGAATAGAGAAACAATTTCAGCCCCAAACCTTATACAACCTAATACTTGAAAAATCAGTGTTAGATGAAAATCCTAAGTTTTCCTCAGTTGTCTAATATAATGTGAGGCATCCAAATTCAGCTATGGGCATCTTAGTATTATTGCCTAGTTATATTTGCCTAGTTACATTTGCCTAAGGGAAAAATAGTCATGTTTATTGTGGGAGGACTTCACAATTTTTACTGTTTACTTGGGGATGCAGCATTGCTCACAGGTGGGCCCCACATGTTGCCTACCTCTACATGGAAAGAGGGGCATAAAGAGGAGGCTACAGGATGCCCAAGGCTTGTTAAAGTATTGGGTTGGGGAACTTGGAGGCTTACACTTGCCAGAAGTGACTCTGGGTGTTGTATGTCAATATAGTTCTAATTCCAGATGACAAACTCCACATATCTTCATGTAAAATTAATGTAATAAGGGAATTATCTATGTTAATTAGTACTGGCTCAGCTAATATATTGTGTGCATCTGGTAATCATAAATTTTCTGTCATTTTAATCCCCTATTCCATTTTAAGGATAAATTACTTGTTGTTTGGAAATGGGCAAAGTTGTCTAGAGAAAGTTAACATGTTTAAAACTACAACTCTCAGCTGAAAATGACGGAAAGAGCAAATAATCAGCAAACTCTGGATTTCTGATAAAACCAAGTTGGTCTTCTACAATGTAATTTAATTTTAAAAATGAGGTCATTTGGCTGAATGATAAGAACAAGTTATATACTGCTGGGAGACATCTCCCCCAGTGAATTATCCAGGTTATATTTCTCTCTGTGTTAGCTTCAGAAGATGCAGCTGAACAACTGCAACCTGAGAACACCAGAGTACCACAGCAGAAACGAAACAAGTAAAACACAAATGCTGAGACATGACATTTAGTAAAACAAGCACCAGAATCAGAATCTAATATTCTGCTACGATGAAGAGCAGAACAACATTTAAACAAGTCAGAGCTCAAGTTTGATCTCACAGAATCCTTTTTTCTGCTTGACACGGCATCTTATTAGTAAGCTGTGCTGTAAATCTTCTACTGCTGCTAGTCAGCATGAAACAGTAAAGTTGATACTAGTTTCGTAATAAGGAGAATGGCATGAAAGCAGGTTTATTTGCAATATCCAGCTGAAGTTACCAGCCCGAAGGCCGTTCCTTTGGGTCTTCAGAAGACTTACAGGCAAACCATCAGAGCGCTCTGTAGAGAAGAGGGCTCGCCGTGCAGGGCGGTGCGCGGAGCCGGCGGCAGGTGTCACTGCGGGAGGCGCGGAAAGCGCCGCCGCCGCTCCGAAGCCGCGGAGCCTCCGGCGCCCTGCGTGCCCGGCCGGCGGCAGCTGCCCCATCGCAGCTGCAGAGACAGCTGCAGAACGGTGGAAACGAGAGAAAAGCACGTACCCCCCTAGTTAATGAAGGGCCTCTGGGGTATTCCTATTTGAATGTCGACCGCAGCTCTCGCTTGGGAAAAGAGGGCTGTTCAGTTCTGCCTTTCTGTCCCAGGATGCATTTACTGTTTTACACATATTCCTGCCTTCTGCCCGCTGGCTGAGACTGCTGTTGTTTGTGCACACTCTAGAGAAAGTCCGGACTTGCCCAGAAACCAAACTAACTTCCCTATGCACACCCCAGGGCATGGGCTCTTCCCAAAGTTTTCCATTTTGCTCAGGCAAACGCCACAGCAGCAGTTCAGTTCTGCAGGTTCACACTTAATAATTTCAGCTGTTAAACAAAGCGTGTGGTGCAGCAGACAGATGCCTTTCTTTCCTTTCTACAATTGTTCATCTAAGGGAGGAATACCTGTCACCGCCTCATGACTGGCCCAGAAGCTAAGTCCTGTTCTTTTCTCACAGCCAGCGAAGCTAGCCAGACAGAGCAGACTGAGGTCCAGGGAAAGTTCAGTGAGAGTGCTCCAAAGGTTGGAAGGGAGTATTCTGGAAGATCTTTCCCTCTTCTACCTAAGAGTAATGACGGATTTTTCTTTACAAACCAGCTGTGGGTCTGCCGGTAGGTGGGACTAGCACTGAGAGATAAAAGAAAGAGTGGGAAGGATTCCACTGACTGATGAATGGAAAAAAAAATATATTTGCCTTTATAAACAAACTATAGGTTTGCTGATAAATGAAATTGGATATTGAAAGATGGGAGAGACAATGGTGAAAAACCATGAATTCCATGAGAATTAAAAATTAAAAGAGAGGGCTATACATTAGAGGGGAATCTCAGGTATCAGGCATTCCGGGAAGTCGGTACCTCTGAAGTACCTCAGCCAATGGGGAAAGACAGAGGGAAATGCAGCCAGGAAATTAGAATAAAACGGAGGCTGCAACCTCCAAAAATTTGAGAGATCGCAGGGGAATGCCCCATGGCCTCTCCCTTTATTCAAATAAAGTAAAAGGAGTCCTCTCTCTCCTTTTTGGACATAAACCTCTGGTGTTTGTGGCTTAATTTTCCTGACACACCTGTACAGCTTGCTCAGGCTCTGCCTTACCCAGTCCCACTAGCCAAAGCACTGCTTTTAAGACAAAAGACAGATTTTGTGCTGATCGCTAAGCAATACACTACCACCTGGGGATAAGGGATATATGAACATAATAAAGCAGGTCATTATACAAAGTGTGCTACTCTCAGTGTCTCTGTAAATGAGCACAGAGATCACACAAGGTACAACTTCTAATATTCAAAACAGCTAGGATCTAATTTTTGTACTGCTGGTGCCCCTCCACATTATCATCTCCCAGAGAAACAGGAGGTGATGACATCCCTCTTCACATCTTCTCATCTAAAATTTCCCCAGCCTTCTCAGTAAAATCTCTGATTTATGCAATATCAGATTGAATACTTCTTAGTTTCGTATGAGAATAGTAAACTTTCTTGCACCAGAGGAGTGTGGTTTGAGTTGTTCTGTCTCTGTGACTCACTCTTGGGGCACCAGCTTCCCACATTTCTGAGCATTTGCCTTGACAGACTGCTGTTGGACCACACATGTGCTGTGCATGCCCTTGTGTTCTTCTCCCTGAAGGCATTAAATATGGAGCTGCCCCATCTGCCATTCCACTCTTTTGCCACGTATATTCCAGAATAACAGGACTCCGTAGTGGGGGAGGAGAACAGGTTGTGAAAAGAGAACAAGCGCAAAAAAATAAATTTTGTAGACTTAAAATTTGTTCAGAATCCAACAAATTATGAGGGCTGTTTCACCAGGTATATGAGATTTCAGCTCGTGATATCGATGCTGGTCAGGAGAGACAATAACTTTCAGAATTTAAGTAGCAATCTGTTCAGCTTCAGACACTGAAAAAAGGGATTGCAGAAGTCAGATCTAACTATAGAAGAAACAGAATTGTACACCTACATCTCTTTTCTTAGATTCCTGATAAAATGACTTGCTGCTTAGGCTGGGTTGATCGCTTGAGTCCATCAGCATATCATGTCCCAGTCCTTCAGGAAGCCACAGAGGAGCTATAGATAATAGATTTTATTTTTTTTTCTCCTAGATGAACAAATTTCACAAGTGCATGAGAGGACGTGACACTGTCAAGCATGCCAAAGGAACGAAGTCAAATCAAAAAGGCACAATGTCACCCTCAGGAGAACAAGAGGAGGTGTGCAGCTTTCACTGCTGTGGTGCACGAGAGCCTGAGGTTGAGGCAATGACCTTCAGGACACCCTGCAAGGTTCGACTGCTTACCCAGCTCTTCTCTGCAGGTGTGAGGAAGGGTCTGATTTATTGCATCTGTTTTGTTGGTGATTTTTTGGTCTGTGTAGTTCACTCAAAGGATGAAATGGGTCTGTGAAAACTGAAAGTGCATTATTGCTTTCAGATAATAAGTTTCATCTTGTCATTTATAGCAAATTTTTCCCCGTAAAGATAAAGAACAAAAGTGTGTTTTATAACCATGGGCTATTATTCAAAAAATTTCTTTCTGTCTCATGCCTTTTTGTACATACTTCTTAGAAACATGAATAGACTTGTGGAAAATCATGATAATATATTGGAATGTGATTTGCAAGATCATAAATTAATAAATTTATATTTTTACTAATAATAGAAGAGATTTTAAATTTAAAAAATAGAGAATTCAGTTGTCTGCCATGAATTACACTAATCCATAAGTATTCAAAAGTGGCCATAAATTGCAGAAAAATCACAAAGCTTAATAAAAACAAAGACATTAATACTTGCAATCTAACTTAAAAATTATTATTATTTACTTTACATTTTTTATTATTTACTCTACACTATATTTTTTCCTATTTTTAAAGCATATCATCCAGTCAAGAAGCAAAGTATGTAGTTAGATGATTAGTTACATACATGAGAAAATGCATATCAAGATATAGAGCAAAAGAATATTCATATACTGAATGCTGTTTTGGTAGACAAAACAAAACACAAATACTAAACAATGTCTTTGATATTACAGCAAGCTGATCAGGAGCTTCCAGAGGTCATTAGAAGAACCCACTAAACAACAGTTAGCTTCATTTACTCTACAATACAGAAAACTGACATCAATTTTTGATAGATATTTTTCACTGTTATTCACTCAGCCAGATCATGCATTTTTGACTGCACAAGCAGATTTAACATGAACATTTCAAACAGAACTAAATGTAGATATCACTTAAAGAGTGATCCTTTAAAACATCTTACATCAGTGTAACTGAGATCAATTTTAGGTACAGCTGTCAGCTAAATAAAAGAAACAAAATTATTGACAGAGTTTACTTTGTAGTTCAAGTTCATTTTCTGTTGACTTCATTGTCATCTATGCATGATTGCTGCTTCTCTTTTCCAGAATAGGACTGTTCTGTTCCAGCATCTTTTGTGCTCTAAGATGCCAGTGTAGAGCTTCAGTATTTGTTCCAGTAAACAGATTCCTCCAGCTCAATAACACTTTTCTCTTGGTTTGTTTGATGAGGCCGAGGTCAGGAAACAAAAGGATTTTGTTCTCCAGACACTGGATATTGCATTGCTAGAGTTGCTTTCAGCAGTCTATCGTGTTCTCCTATTTCAAACTCAGATGAAATAAAAACACTTCCACTGTTGTTCACAGTCACGTTCTCCTCACTGGTATTCTACAGCACTTTTCCCTATAAAATATGTTATTCCCCAATATCACTTTCCAGAAGTTCCATTCAATTTAATAATATTTGAAATAGGATCTATCTGGCCTGTACCAGAGGGGGGAACAAAGGTTGTTGTGCACAGTTCCAGACCTCGTTTGGTTTTCAGCTGCTTCCTCCCTTTTGTCTAGGGACACACATTTCACAAAGGAATACAGACACCTCAAACACCTTCTCCACCTGCAGCCCATGAAATTTTAAAGGCACTTTTAGGCTCTTTACTTCCCCTTATCATGGAAATGAAAGCCATCAGGAAAATAAGTGGATTAGACATATAGGGGGAGAAACTATTTAGCTATTTTTTTATAATCTGCTCACATTCAGTGGTATCTGAACTCAGAGCTCCACAGTATGGGCACATGCTTCTGATACAGCCCAGACCACACCATGGAGAGGCCTCAGTATGTACTTTTAATCTAACTCTTTGTGATGCCTGGTTTGCCAAGCACTTCTTTTAAAAGTATGTATCCAGAAGCAATTCTTTTAATACCCTGAGTCTTTACCAAGAAACTGTCTGTTAGGATAGATAGAACCACACTTTCACCACAGTGATGCACAAAATTAAATCTATAATAATTTTAAACAATATTTTAATGATATTTCCTATATTTAAAAGATAGCTTAACCCTAACTGAAAAAAAACCACAAAAACATAGTAAAAGGCAACACCAACCAAAGAATTTGTACTTCAATTTTTTAAACATTTGACAATAGAGAACCATCACAATTTAACATGTAGTTTCTTTTCACAAACACCATCTTCTTTTCCATTGCAGTTTGACAAAGTTTGACCAAGTTTGACTTATCTGCAGCAATCATATATTACATTATTATATCAGCTGATTACAAGCAAACCCTTCCTCAAAATTCTTGACAGGAATTCTGTCCGAAGAAGCCTCTGTAGCAATGTCAGGTGTAGCTCTGTGCTAAGAGAACTGGGCAGAGTATGCATTGCATGCCCTGAGAAACAGCTACAGCAGTAGAGCTCTCAGGGGATGTGGCTGCTCCATCTCTGGACAGCACAGGAGTTATCCTAGGCAGCTTCAGCAGCAGCACTCCCCCTTCCCACAGCCTGAGCACTGCTGAACATCCTGAATTGTTAACTGAGCTGAGGACTCTGAACAGCAGACTTCCTTTACATTCAACAGGCCTGCCATATATTTGGACAATTTGCCATGCTTATGTTTCTGCTGCAATGTTCTGTCGTTCATGATCGTGATCGTGACAAAACAAATTTAAATGGATAGTTACAATAATCCATTACCATTTATTTCCAGAAATTTTAGCAAATACGTGTTATTTGCATAGGCTTTTCATAACAAAACAGATTCGTAATCTTATATATAAGGCAAAAAAATTCTGTCTGTAAAACATCTGTGGTTTCCAATAGGAGAGGCAGGGAGAAAAAACAGGAATGTTTTAATTCCCTTTTGTAAAATACTGTGTCCTTGTGTTAGTCTTGAGATCTGCGAGGTACTTGGGGAATATGTCCTTTTAGACATTCGTCAGCTTCTCTATCACAGGATTTATGGCCTCTCTCCATAATCTCTACAATTAAGGTATGCTAATCTTTTACATGCGTCAGTATATAAAAGTGTGGATTGATTAATAATGTAATTTCTTGGAAATCAAAAAGCATAACAACAGCCTTTTGTCTTTCCCAGACCTTTCTTTTGACATACATGCTAACCCATAGCATAAATGTGTCAGCATACCTCATCACTAGAAATGCACTTCTTCTCATGAAAATTTTGAGATTGTTGTGCTGAATAACATAGGTGAAATGTTATTTTAAGGTCTGAAATTTTCATGTTCTGAATAGCCATTGTGTGCATGCAGGGGAAAAAAGTAAAAAAATCTGCCCAGTAAAAACACCATTGTGGGTAAAAGTTCAGCAAGGAATTATTTCTTCAAATTATCCCTGCAAAAATAGGATTTTTTTTCTGGATTTGTATTACTCTATTATTTTAACTATTTGTATCTACTTGTTATTTTTCACTAATAGGAAAAGTAGGCAAGAATATGGATAAAGAATTAAAAGACTTTTAATTACAGGTCATGGACAGACTAGTTTTGATGACTCAGACACAAGATGAGCAAGTTTATTTACTGCTAGGAAGAGCTTCTCATCTGATTCACATAGTCAAGAGCCATCTTTATATAAAGTCCTTGGCCATTTTCCTGGGAATGTACAGTGCTGACACAAAGACTCTAGCTACAAACCACACAAGTTGATTTTAACATTTTATGGCACTGGGATTCTACCTCATGTTATTTCACAGTCTACTTTTAATCTTGAATCAACTCCATGTGCTTCAGCATAATTTTTATCCCTTATGCAAAGGATGGATATGGGGCATTTTTTAAAAATAAATTCTGCTGTGACCTAGTCCCCCTGAAAGGAATACCTCCTAAGATAGACAAGTGTCCTGGAGTCTCCACCTGTATTCCTGTCCTTACAGATGTTTGTCTTCTGCAGCTTGGCCCCTGCTGCTCACTGACAGCCCTGATTAGGGGCTGATAGAACACCACCACAGTTGCTCCAAGGACAGCAAAAATGCTTGCAAAACTAATTGTTAATTATATGCTTGCATTTGCTGGGAATTCTTTAGAAAGTAACCTTGGAACAAGACATCCAGCACTGTGAAAACAAAACACAAAATGTCAACCGCATATAAATATATTTCTGGGATTCCTACAAACTGCTTAGCTGGTAAACTACAGTCATGCTTTTGCCTTTTCAGAGCTAAGACAAGATTGGGTGAAGGACCATTAGGTTTTAATTGAAACTGAAAAATATTTTAGCAAATCAAGGCACTGCTATGGATAGGCTTTAATTGTCATAAATGTTGTACAGGTATTTTTTTCCACCATCATGATGAAGGCTGATGGTACTAATGGGATAGGCTATGAGAAGAAAAGATTTAGAAGTCCTTTAGCCCATCCCTATAAATCTACCTCTGACAGATATGAACAGACAATCTCTAACTTAAAGAATTAATAAAGCATGCTGTAAAAATTTGTGTGTATTTATAACATGCCTGTTTGCATCTGCAAACTGAGTAAAATCAAATAATGATTCAAACTGCCAACAGAAGATCTTTTGCTTAAGTCTCATTTTGGAATACATCTGTAAACAGTCAGTACCAGTTAGGGTTTCTTAACTGCCAGGGGTGACAGGTATCTATTATTGATGGAAAAGATGAGCTGTGGCAGAACCATCTCTTTATATGGAAACACTGATCCACATTCCATTCATTTAAAATGAGAATTGCTCATACAAAGTGAAAATGTCCTGCTCCAGCTTCTACAAGTCTGAACCCAATAGAAAAATATTGCATTAAATTAATTTTGAACACCTTCCCATGACTATTATGATAGGATTTTGAAAGAACCTATATCTATCCTATATATTTTGGAAGACAACATATTAAATCCTCTTCTGAACTATGCATTCCTTCCTGTCTTGGCCACATGAACACACACCCCCACACTACTCTAGGGCAGTTACATTACTCAGAAATACTTACCTCAGTCTAAAAATACTCACAACAAGCCTATGAGTGAGAATAACTGTATTTTATTATTAGAACCCAGAGGAAACTGTAGTGCATCCTACACAGTTCTTCTAATCTACTGGTGACTTTAGTTTTCTGTCTTAAAACATAAACTAACAATAATTCTTAAATTTGCAATATTTTAGTATTGTTATTCATCAAGACTAACTTAGGTTAATACCAGTACAATTCCATTTTCTGAATGACCTTATTTAACATCACTCTAAATGTGGTGAAAGAAGTTGTCAACTCAGCACAGATTACCTGTAAGACAAGATGGAAATTCCTCAAAGGACCAGGTTGTTCTTTCCCTCTAAAGGAAAAATTCTGTCATGGGAGTCAGTACCTGCAGGAGTTTCCCCAGGTTAAATACTTTATCCCTTTTTCTGAAGGAGTAGCAATACTGCAGGTTCTAGCTCTCAGCTTCCACAGGAGTCTGTGGAACCCCAGTGAGATTTTATAAGAGCTGTATGTCTTCCTGTTGCTCATTTACTCCTACCTAGAAACACAAAGTCCCAGGTGTCCACTACAGATACCTACATAACTGCATGCCTTTAAAATCTTCTGAGTGTGGAAAAGATATCAAAGGAAAAAAGAATACATCATATGGCAATTTTACAGACCACTGTCCACTCTGTACCAGGAACGAGGTAGAACACATCCTATTTTTCCTCTAAAACCATATTCTAATGATAAAAGTTTAACCAAATACAGATTAATTCAAGGAGATAATTTGGACTTGAAAAACTACATTTAATCACACATATTCATGATACAGGATTGTTTGGTAGTCTTACAATTTCATATCAGCAAACTGAATGCACATCACTGAATTTATTGAACTGAAATGAAGGTGACCATAAGTGTTATGGTAACTCTTGCACTTAAAAGTTCTAAGAAAGAGGAGAAAACCCCTTCTGGTCCTGTTGCCATTGAAAGTCAACATTTCTTGCACAGGGCTTCTGATCCTGAAAAGTGCTATTGAGTGCTCAAATTATGTTAATCAGATTTATTCATGTACTGAACAGAGAAAATGTGTAAGAGGGGAAAAGAGACACATATCATATGAATATAAAATAATTAGCAAGATTAGTGGTGGCTGTCATTAGTAGCAGGTTTTAAATGGTTTCAAGCAGAGCTATGTCTTGAACACTTAATTTAATTCCTCCTCTACATTGTATTTATGATTTCCTATTCACCTTCACACAAGTGCATTGCAAAAGTCAGTTGATATGCTTCTGTGACATGAGGTGTACAGAACACAGTATGCTTTTATAACTCTAGCATGATTTGTGTTCAACTTTAAATCAAAATTCCAATCACTTGCACTCAAAAGACATGTAGATATGGCACTTAGGTACATGGTTTAGTCATAAACTTGGTAGTGCTGAGTTAATGCTTGAATTCAATGAACTTTTTAAAGTGTCTTTTCCAACCCAAAAGATTCTATGATTCTGTGACTTGATTACAGCTAGTAGCATTCCAAAGTAGCACAGTCTTACCTCTAAGAGTTACAAGGAATTACAGAAATTTTCTTGGATTGTGTTGCTGTTTAAGATGATTAAGTCTCAGTGCAAGGAAATAAAAGTTGCCCTGGGATGTCATGAAGGTGCACTAACTCACAGTATAAGTAGAATGCCCTAAATCAGGGAGTAACTTGAAGTGGTTTAAACCAACTTTATGTATGTGACATACAAATATCTAGATCATAAACCTGTATGATTGTATGCAGCTCAAAACACAACACATATCTGTATGATATGATACACAGGTAAACAAAATTTATATTAGGAAAAAGGCTGAAGTGACAAATATCAGCTAAAACAACAGGCAACACACTGACATTTAGCATAATTTAAAATGCAAGATGAAATAAGTCTTCTTAAAAGACAGTTAAACCAGAGCAAATATTTGAAATTCTCTTCTATACAATAGTCTCCTTTAAAGGCTTAAATGGATAGTCATATGAATTAGAAGTAAAAATGAGTACTTAGCTAAAATGCACAGTCAAATTGTCAGTTGTCATTGCATCATTATATAAAATTAATTAGCAGACTGCATTAGTTTCACCATTTTGGCATAGCTTTCATAATTCCTAGATATTTTTAACTGACACAGATGTCTATAGAATATTATTCATGCCAGGAAGCGTATGAGCTGTAGTGGACAGAATAAAAAACTTCATTAATTGTATTAAAGTAAATTTTTGAACTACAGTATTATTTTTGTTGCTTTTTCCATTGTGTTGTCTTTTCAATGAATATGACAAGTTCTAAAAATATATCATAAAAAAGAAAAATTTTCTCATGGATGAAGCATTCAGTCTTTTAATCTTACTAAAAACAATATTCCAAACAACCATGTTTATTTGTCCTTAAAAACCCCACCATTCTCTTAAATGTCAGCACATATTTGATAGTACAGAACTGATCCTAATTTATTGAATAACTGTATTTGATATTAGATACAAAACTGGTTGACATTGCATAACAATAGATGTGATTATTTCTTGCTCTATTTCATGTAACATATATATTTTCAAACGTAATAATTTTCAAATATTAGGAAAATAACCTTATCCATCTGAAATATGGTTGGTTTCGGCCTTTATAATGGCCCAGATTACACATTCTTATAGCAATAATATAAATATTCTCTATTTTTAAAAATTACAGTTAATATATAATATAAAATCAAGATGCCTTAGCCTAAGACTCCTTGGCAATTCCCTGTTATGCATATCATAGAGCTTCTATCACATGAAGCTGATTTTAAATACAAAATTCAGTGATCTAAATATCTATTGACTTCTTAAGTAAGAAGAAAAATCAGTGCTGGCAGTGTGAGGTTACTTTGAAAATTGTTTTAACCTATACTTACCCTGGAGGTTTATACCTGTTTGGGACTGAGCTTCTTCTGGAGGAACACAAGTATGATAGATATGGTTTTCTAATATCAGTCAGGCAAACAACCCAGGGAATAACAGATTTTACATAATCCATAAATACACCTCTTCCATAACTGAAGACAGGGAACTCCATGTTCCTAGTGTTAAGTGAAGACAGTATTTTCTCCTGTACTAAAATCTGTTAGACTTAATTGTGAGAGCAGGGATGCATTTATGTAAAGGTGCAGGAGGAAAAAAAAAAAATAAAGAATATTATGAGAAGTTTAAAAGCAATATTTTTCATTCTCAGTAATTATGGCATCAATAACATTAATGTCAACATTAATATCATTAAATGCATTGTTATCAAAGAATGTTGGCCTAAAAGCTCTGACCCAGGTTACATTTTTTGCTCAGAGGAAGACCCTTAGCAATAGAGAGGGGAAGGAACCAAGGTTTTGTGGAACACTGGGGAACACAGATTACATAAAATAACAGTCTATCTACACATTGCTGCATATTCTAAAGCTTTTTTTACATCTGCCTTAAATGATGTAATATATATAAACTAAATATTATAAAACACCTGTGTCATCCTTGACTGCACTAAATTCACACATTCCTTCACAGTCATCTTTCCATACCCCTACCAACCTAAGTCAGAGGCATACCCTCTTTCTGTCTACCTATGCTAAAATCAGCATACAATATGTTGCCTGTTTTTCCTGGATTGAGCAAATTTAGCACTTTTCCTCAGATGCACAAAGTATGCTCTGTCTCTTGGGACATGTCAGTGCTCCTTAATAAAATGGCAGAATTCAAAATGAATTCTGGTTCAATGAAAACAGATATAAAGAGTTAACAGCCAGTTCAAATTTATTTCTATACCTCATAGAAGTGTTTTAAATTAATGTACTACAGAAAAATAAAAAATAATCATGAGACACTTCAAGATTGATTATTTAGGTGTAAAAGATTTGGCATGCCACAGTTTGTTTATATTCTGCCCCAAAGACTTCTTCTACAAGATGTAATAATTCATGTGGATAAATCCCAAAGGAGTTCAATGCCTGACTCCCGTGGGATTTGGTCTGAATCATATTGTTTATATCTGTATCATCCCATAGGACAGAGGGTAGGATAACAACCAGATATTTCCTGACAGAGTTTTGTTCCTGATCTGCCTCATTTAGTAGCTGGTGCATGACCACCTTGATCAAAGGATGAGGCTGCATGGACTCCAGAGACCTACAGATCCCAGCATGTGCCACATGTGATGTAGTGCCACTGCATCTTCCACGCCTATCACACACTCCTTGCCTGGCATGTCCATTCTCCATCAGCCCCAGGGGACACCAAGAAGGGCTGTTCGGAATACTGGTGTGGATTCAGTCATGCAGAGGTATCAGCATATCCAGCTGCACTTGGGGTTACGTAGCACTTGGGGTTCCCCCAGTAGGTGTCTACAGTGGAAATGTCTGCATATGTCCAGGTGTCTACAGGGAAACACATCTGGTCATCTGAAAGCCTCCCTGAGCTCCCTGCCTGCAGTGATTAGGTCTTCAGGAGTTCACTTTGTTCAGGTGAAAATTCTTACAGTGCAGACACTGAAACTAACTCAAATTGCACGCCTACATTTCATACCATGGTGCACACTTGCATTTGGAAAACCTGAACTAAAATCAAGACATAAAACAACACACAAAATGCACCACAGATGTGTGCTCTCAGTTCCCTTTGGCAAGTGAGGAGAAAAGTACTTCTGCCTCACAGTGCTGCTTTATGACAAGCAAGACAAAATATATTACAGGCAATGGTACAAAAAAAAAAAGGTGCACTATTAGACTTCATGTTTACAGATAGAAGGGACAAATATTTTAGGAAGGTGTTGAAATTTTTTATGTTAAAAAATAGCATATTTTCTGAGTCCTTACAGGCTATGTAAAAATTTATATAATGCAGATTTGGGTGAAAACTATCGATTTTTCCAGTAAAAGCCTGCTCTTAGGCAGGTACAGTAGAAGCTAGTATTACAGAATCACAGAGTCACAGAATGGGTCTGGTTAGAAGGGATCACAGTGGTCATCTGGTCCAACCTCCCTGCTCAAGCAGGATCACCCCAGAGCACATTGTACAGGACTGTGTCCAGGCAGTTCTTGAATAATTCCAGTGAGGGGGACTCCACACCCTCTCTGGGCAATCTGTTCCAGTGCAGGGTCACTGCACAGGAAAGAAGTTCTTCCTCATGATCAGGTGGAACTTCCTGCACCTCAGATTTTGCCTGTTGCCTCTCGTCCCATTGCTTGGTAGAAGAGAAGATCCTGGTCCATCCTCTTGGCACCCTCCCTTCAGAGACTGACAGACATTGACAAAGTCCCCTCTCAGTCACCTCTTCTCAAGGCTGAACTGTTCTCATGCTCTTGTTGACACTGCTAGGAGAGAAAAGGCTAAGCAGTCTAGCCAATTTCAATGTATTCTTGCTGGTGTTTTTAGTGAGATATCATGTGTTAATGCTGGTTAAACCTTTAATTATGTCCTTTAGCCCATGTGCTTGTAACAAGATACTGAAGAGAAAGCACCTTTTTGTCTACTGCTTTCTTGTCTAACGCCCACTGGAAGACACCAAAGTTTAGCATCTAAGGTTTTAGGATTTATTATTTTAAGGTCTTAACCTCTTAGAAATCTAGTGCTGTTTCACTCCTGAAACTTGTAAATCCAAAATACAAGAATATGATACAAGTTTTTTGCTCGAGACAATGTTTATTAAAAGACTAAAAATCTTCTAAATGTAGAGGAAACAGTAAGCAAAATACACCTATTCTGAGCTCCATATCACTTGAGGAGGTGGTTAAAAAATCTGATATCCTATTACACAGAAATATTTATCTTGCTTCCCTGGGTCTTTCTCTTGATGAGCTATCAATTTTAGAAAACAGTCTTTAAGGGAACTTTCAGACTTAGTATTCAGATTCCCTATGATTTCTAGTATTAACCAAAGGGAAAAGCCATGCCTATAATATTCAAAGGCCCTTTTATCCCAGTCCTTTATACCCTGAATAATTTTGAAGATGAATTATAAGAGACCTCATCACCATATCAAAGATGTCAGTCAGAGATTCTTCAGAATTTCACTAATGCAGTGTTGACCAAGAGGTATCATTGGGGTGAAGAAAAAGATGTCTGGATTTTTTTTATCGCTGCGTCTCTCACAGATTTGCCCATGTCTGTACTTAGGGTCCTCTCTGCCCTTCTGTAAGCTCTAGACAAATTCCCCAATTTCCCTTCAACAAATTCAAAGGTTTTAGGGGTCCCTTTGATCTTGGCAGCACGGGGCTGAGCATAAAAGAGCAAATGCCTTGGATCCTAATTTGCATGTCAGCTATTCTGGCTTGACATATCAGGTAGTATCAAGTTCATTCTGCCTTTGAAGCAACAGTGTTTGATTTTCTTTCACAGTTTAACTACATATGAACTGACTGATTAAACTTATCCACAGAAGGGCAGTGGCTGGGATATAAATGTATTAGACCTCCTCTACTTTGTGGAGTGTCTGGTTGATTAGCTTTAAGTTTTTCTTCAAGTGGGGCCTCCTTACTTGAATTAGTGTGCAGAGGTGTGTCTGGTTTCCTTTAGTGATACATTGGAACTTTGCAGAAAATAGCAGATCCTGGTCCTGCTTGTTCAGGCAATCATTTACAGAATTACTCCTTCTGAATTGTCTGTAAGGGAACAGATAAAGAAAAGGAGAGATTCTGGCTCTCACAAGTACTGGTTTAATTACAACTTTGATCTCTCCAGAGTACCTGTAGCCTTCCCTGGCTGCAGTCTATGATTTTCCCTCTGTCTGTCTAGGCTTCAGGCTGCTGTTCCCATGCTCAATCTCAGTGACTTCTGCCTCTCTATAGAAATCTCATTCCTCCAATTCCCTTTCTTTGGATGATAACACAGCAGTACATATCATCTTCAACATTTATAAGTAAGAGAGCATGGTGGGCAAGGAAGTATGTAAGAGAGACAGAATTTAAACTAGTGAAAATTTTGCACAGGTCATAGGTATTTTCCCATGTGGATATCCTTCTGGTCTACATATTTTCTACCTCTTTCAGACCATCCACCTGCTCTGTCTGGGCAATATAATCAGCTTTCTTAGCACATAAATCAATTACCTCCCCATCAATGGAAACCAACAAGGCATTGGAATAGCATTAACCTACAATGAGGTAAGTAATTGCATTAGTAGTTTTCTTGGTTTTATTTATTTAAACCAGGTATATTTAGTTATGCTGAAGAATACTTGTTAAATTGTTACTTATTTAGGCCAAACTGCAAAGAGACATACAAATCTCATGAAATTCCAGGCAGGGATTGTTACCCTGACTTTCTTGAAGAGTTTCTGTGTATTATGACATGAACAGAAAACTGGTAAACATATAAAGCCATACCCAGCTGAGAGAGGAATGATGTCAAAAAGTCACAAAAGTTTAAATTACAGAAAAAAAAAGAAAACTTCAGTAGTATGCAGAACAGTAAAGTTTTGCTGGCACTACACATTTTTAATTGGCTTCATGAAACTAGTTCGGGTGAACAGGCAGAAATTTCTGAACTGAATTCAATGATCTAATTTTAGTCAAATATAGCTGAAAAGAGATACATGGAGCACAACCACATCTGGAGTTGTGGACTCAACATGAAACACTACAAAATGTTACCTTGAAGAAAACAGTCCCCTAATAATCAAAGAAACACAGAGTCATTTAGGTTGGAAAATACATTTAAGATCATTGAGTTCAACCATTAACCCAGCACTGCCAACTTCACCACTAAGCCATGTTCCAAGTGCCACATCTATACATCATGACGTCATCTGAACATCATGACACATCATGACGTCTTTTGAACACCCTGGGCAGCCTGTTCCAATGCTTGGCAACCCTTTCAGAGAAGGAATTTTTTCTGATATGCAATCTAAACCTCCCCTGGTGCAACTTGAGGGCATTTCCTCTTGTCCTGTCACTGGTTGCCTTGGAGGAGAGGGTGACACCCACCTGGCTACTGCCTCCTTTCGGGTTGTGGTAGAGAGTGGTAATGTCCCCCCCCCGAGCCTCCTTCTCCAGGCTAAACAACTTCAGTTCCCTCAGATGTTCCTCACAGGACTTGTGCTCCAGACCCTTCCCCAGCTCCATTGCTCTTCTCTGGACAGGCTCCAGCCCCTCAATGTCTTTCCTGTAGTGAGGGGCCCAGAACTGAACACAGGATTTGAGGAGTGGCCTCACCAGGGCTGAGTACAGGGGGACAATCACTGTCCTGCTCCTGCTGGCCACACTATTGCTGATACAGGCCAGAATGCCCTTGGCCTTCTTGGCCATCTGGGAACACTCTGGACCATGTTCAGCTGCTGTCACCAGCACCCCCAGGTCCTTTTTCACTGGGCAGTTTTCCAGCCATGATCTTTCTGCACTGGCAACACCATGCAGGATTAATAAAATTCCATAAGTATTCCTAGAATATTATCATAAAGCTGACTCTTTCCTTTTTTATTGTCCCCAGTATATAGATTCATTACGGCCTCTTCCTTTTACATGATAATCTTCACATTTTAGTATCAGATTTTCCATCCTAATCAGTCATGACAGCATCCTATAAATCATATTAACACAAAGAATGATTTTTCCAGGGACTGAAGTGCCTACTAGATGCCAGAAAACTGTTCTTCCCTTCTTATTGTTTCCTTCCATCATAGATTTACATTTGGTAAGTGATTCTGTAAATCTGGCCAAAAGTTTCATTGAGCTTGCATTCCTGGCTCTGTAATGCTTCTAAGGGCTGTGATATCAAAGTAAGAGCATCCTAGAAAGTCACTCCATTCCTCTGTCTACTGTGGAGACAGATTTTTACTTACAGTCCTTTTCCACAAATAGGAGCAAAATGCTGTTTTGAGGCATTTCTGGGGTCTTTTTTTCTTGTTACTTAAAATTCCAGATTATTTTGCTGATACGAAAGATGACTTTTACTGGACAGGTTTAGAGAAAACAAGCCATTTTGACATATCTGATTGCTCCTAACTTCCCCTCCCCCTCCCATTTCAGTTTACCATTGCCGTTTAGGACAGTCTAAGAATTTGTTCACCTGTTGAACAGAAGCTAAAAAAAAATAGCATGGTATTTGGTATATTCTGCAGTTGCTACAACTGGAGTCCCCTACCTCACCCTTGTCAGGTTGGTGCTGAATCCTGCCCTGGAACAGACCATAGCAAAAGTAATCTGAGTGCGACAGACCTCATCAAATTATGATACTGTTGATACCTACCTATCCCAAAGAACACACGTTTAGGGTTCTAAATACGACATGAAAGTGAAGAGAGCACTATTGTGCTGCTTTACAGCTACTTGCCCCCTTACCACTAAACCAATACTAAGCAGCTGAAGTCTGCAGGGATACACCTCCTGTTTCCAATGTGCTCTGCAGTTCCAGGCTGGTTTCATTTTTAAGGTATAAATGTCAAGGGCACAAAAACTCAAGCATGGTAAATTGGTTGCCTCGTATGTGTCTGCATCAGATGAACAATCCACTCAGGTCTGAGGGGAAAACATGCCAATTTTTCCAGCTTTTAATAAAAGCCTTGTCAGCCAATCAGCACATAAAGAGCAGCATTTAAGCTTATTGAAAAAGGAAATGATATTTCATCAGAAAGCATTATTTTAACCTTAGTCATGGAAGGAAGTTAATTGTCTTCACCTTTTCCATACATAACAGGCTACATAAAAGAAGAGACATGTTAGCTTTTGTCAGCAGTGACTGAAACACCTGGAAACCCTGCACAGTGCAGGACATTATGCAGAACCATATCATTATATCCCAAAGGGAGGAAAATTGCTGGGTAAAAAGGAAGCACAGTTCTGTTCTTCTCAGCAAAGCTAATACTTGAGTAAAAGCTGCAATAAGTAGTATCTATATCAAGTAATAATGTTTATGTATTGGAATAAGAGCCTCTTTGAAAGTGTAATGGAAGTAGGGGGGGGCCTCATTATCTGGTGTTTCTTATTTTTCCACCAATTATTATTAAATAAACATCCAGGCTTCTAGACAAGGCTTTCTAGTGCATTTCTAAAACATTACATGCATATGCAGCACCTCACTAGTTCTTTAGGCCTTTGAAGATGGCAATTGTTGTATTACTAAATGTTCTTTTCTTGCATTATTCAGTAAAGTTATTTTATAGCATTTTGTTTATGTAATGAACACAAGAATAAACCAAGTCAATACTCATATTTCAAGAGTTTCCAATTTCATGCAGTAAAAATGCCCAACCATGCTTTCACTGCAAAAAAAAATTCTTTAAAAAACCCCATCAAAGTGCTTTACTGATTCTCATTGAAGTCCAATTACCTGTTTACTTTCTGTACAAACACAGCTAAATATATCCTGATACCAGCAGATGTACAATCGTGAGATAAAATGTTGTTTGTTTGCTTTTAAAATTTTTCTGAGTGTAACATAGTATTCCCACAGCCTTCTTTTGCTCGCTGGGCATGAGACTGAATAGAAAGTATATGACTTAACAAATGCTTTTATTATCCAGGGTTTCAGTGCCATTAAGAGCTTTTCTAGAAACTACAAAGCTGTAATGGGGCCATCCAAACTCTCTTTAGGCTCACTAGCATAAAGCATACTGGCAGCAGTCTGCTCATGGAACTCAGACAACATATGCTGCTTCTTGACTAAAATTAGCTTTTATGTCCCATAACTGTAACACTTAAGGGATATGTAATACACTGTAGTAATACAGTTTCATCTTACGTATTCCAATTCCTTTTTAGCAGCAAGTTCATCTCTACAAATAGTGTAATTCATATGTATCTGCATTGCATCATTCTGTGCACGTGCTATATACACAAATATGTAATGCATCAGCCACTGGACTATGCATTATTAGAAAGGTGCCATGATTTTGTATTACTCTGTCTGTATGTATGCATACAGTGACTAGTACTAAAGGGAATCACTGTAATCATGCTTATAAACAGAGAAAAGAAAAAGGAGTTTGTATGCATGTGGCCATGTACACATTATATCAGGAATTAATTGATAAGAGATACCCTTTGCTCTCTCTATTTCCTTCCCCTCATCTCTCTTCTCTCTGGCCTGTAGTTGCCCAAGACTTGGTCAATTTTTTCTCGTAAGACTTTGTTTCTATCTTCCCTGTCACCACCCCCCAAGCTCAAAGCAGCTCTACAGAAATGCAAGAAGCCATTCAGATTGATTCAGTGTGATGATCATTAGAAGCAAATTCATCTGTCTCCCATGTGCCAGTCCACTGATATCAATTGGATTGCACAGTAGCAAGCAAAGATGGGAAGGCAGTCTAAGGGCTAAGTATTTCAAAGAAGGAATCCCTGACTCATGACCTTAAAGCATGGAAGCCTTCATAAATCACTTATCCCTCTACAGGGTTCTTAATATCTTGCCTTTGATGATTAACCTGATCCACCTTCTCTTTCCAAAGGGGGAGGAAGGGCATAGCAGGGAAGAGTGGAAAAACAGACATTTTCCTTACTCCCCTCTCTAAGCAATATGGAAAACTAAGGCAAAAATTTGACATTCCTTTTTGCCTGTGTGCTTCTCAGTATAGAAGAGGCAAAGTAGCTGCTAATTGTAGAACTCAATTTCCACAGCATTATGAGAACATGAACAAATCCTCCCATATCCAGCTATAAATCAATATCCATTATAGGACTCATTCTAGAAACGTCACACAGGCACGTGCACTCCCCAGTTCAAATGCATCAGGGAAGGCTTGTGCCACTCAGGACAGAACTCCTACTTTATGTGGCTTTGAATCACAGCTCCATCTCCATGTATAGGAAAATTCAGCTACATTCATCTTTCTGCAGTAACACCAAAGATAATTTGTAATGGTGGCCTGATTTTAGGCAGTAAACTGCCAGTAAACAATTATTTTAGGAAGCAAAGGAAAGAGGCATACTCAAAAAGTCAGTGTCCTAGTTTGAAAGACAGGTATTTGCTAAGAAAGGCAGAAACCTTCCTTTGAAATGAAAAGTGTGATCCCTCCTCTCTACAAATTATTACAATTTTGGAATTAAGGGAGCTCTTAGGCAAAGATATGAGGATAGGAATAACAGTTTTTACTATTATATCTAACAAGACAAACAAAACAACAGAGAGAAAAGGGAAAACACCAACCCCCAACAGTTAGATAATTTTTAGTTTCTCCTTTTACCTGGGGATGGTAACACACTAGTTGTAGAAGATACCAACCATGCACTTGTCACATCTTGGCTCTTCCTTTCCAGCACCAGCCAGCTTTGCAGAAGCTGTAGCATCAAAATGGGGCAAAGCAACACCAGCCTTAACTGTCTTAAAATCAGTCAACACTGAATGGCTGCTGCAGGATTGCCCTAGTAGACATGTCTATTTATAGAGTACCAAATAGTGCTGGTGGCACTTAATATAGTACTTACTACTAATATATCCCTCTTAAATAGTTTCTGGTCATATTAGCCATCTCCACTGTAAATTCACTACTATTAAACATCAATTCCCCTGGATTAATTCCCAGTTAAGGATGTTTTTTTCTGTCCCACATTTCTGGACACTAGAAAGTCAAACCCCCTGATAGGAGCTTCTGTCTGGGTCCAGCAGAGATTTTCACCTGTTGACCAGGTGGTAACTGATGTCCCTTGCCAGGACAGCCCACTCCAGCAAACAGGCTCTTCAGGTTAGAGCACAAAGTGAGGAAGAGCTTTGGTTTGCCTAATCAGAGCTTGGGGCCAGTTACATGGAAAAATGAGCTTCCTCAGAACAAGCCACCCCAATCTGCACAGACTGAACATCTCAGGAAAGACTGCTGCTTTGCAAACTACTGCCACTTGATTAAATCTTTCTCTCATCAGCCTTTCCACCCCGTGTAGATGTTGATTCCCTTTCTTTCCTACTCAGCAGTAAGCCAGGTGGGCTTCCTTTCAGAACTGATGGCTTTGGGAAGCACCATGACAAGGCATGGATGCCATCACTACTGTTTATTACTCCTTTTCTATTTAGCACACAATCCTTATGTCCATTACATGAAATAAAGACACACACAGAAAAAAACAAACTTGCAGTAGAGCAAAAGCACACACAGTGTCTGTGGGCAGGGTACTTTCATAGTCACACAAATCTACCTCCACACTCTCAGCAAGTCACACAAATTTTGTCATGCTTATACAATTTATGCAGATCAGAGCTAGACTTGCCCATTTATACATCTGTCCACAGAGAATACCAGCCTGGCTCCCCTTCCTGCTCCCCTCTAGAGGATTTAAATGTGTGGAATGTTAAAGGAGAATATGGAATTGAAACTTCTGTAATTATATATAATATAGAGATATTTTACAAGATAATAGGCTGTGTTCTGGAGAGGAAAAAAAGACAATGAAAATTCTAATATAATTTTTATTTTTGTCCTTTTATGCACCTTATTTATATCTTTATAAGCCCTTTCATAAAGATGTAAAGGTTTGTGATAATACATCTCTGTAGGGAGGAAACATTCTTCCTGGAATTACTGCCTACTTAACTAAAGCAATTTTTCTTCATATGCAAACATCAATTGGAACAAACTTGTAACAGCAACTATATTAAAATGAAAATATTAAAACAGGCAAACTCTTACATGAAAAAAAAAGAGCAATGGCTGTGGCTGTTACACTTTCACAGCAAGTGACATGATGGAGTTGAATGTTGTCATGGTTGAAAGCTTCGGGGATCTCACACACTTCATTGACTCAAAATGCTCAGTCTCACCATGCTCCCTCAAAGCAAGATTCCCAGTCCACAAAATGCTCATCATGCCCAGCCTCTGCAGTGCTCAAGATGAGACAGACATAGCTGCAGTAAGGGAAGACATAGCAGCCTCTTAAAGAACTACTTCTCAATTGAATGTGCTGTCACCATAAAAGCACTTCTGATACTTGCTACAGGCAGGTGAAAAAAAAACATGTACAGACCATTAATACTGAATACATGGCCAAAAATCACTTTGAAAATATATATTGGAATACTGATTTTTTTGCTAATCTGAGATGAAATGCTGATGCTTTTTTGGACAACAGAAATGAAAGAAGTGCAGTCTGTGTCATTGTCACCTGGGATTTACCTACAGGAAAAGTAATGGACTGCAGCCATCCTACTTCCATCCCTACTGCCTGTGGTGGTCATCAGGAGGTATGAAGGGGTGAAGAAAAGCCCCTGTTTTGGAAGTTCTCTTGCCACCACCACTTCACTACCGTGTCCACTCCCAGCCTTTGAGCATGCAGCTTCCAAGAATAACAAAGAGAGAAGGAAAGAGAGAAGGATTCAAAAGTACATGGGCAGTGGGACAAGTCAGAATGCCCTAGGCTGCAGTGCTGTGTCCCATTCTTAGGAATTTGTCCTCCAGCTAGCTGTAACTTTCAAACTGGAAAATCTGATGACTGTATGACTGCATCATTAATATCTAAGTGAAAGGCTCATTTTTGTAGTGTTTAATATTTCTGGTACTTTATGTATTGATTTGTAGTTACTCATGCTTCCTAAATAAACAGTTATAAAACAAATTGAACACAGTCAGGAGAAAAAGCAGATATTCTTGAGAAACCTGAACCACAGCTTTTTTGAAGCCCAGAATGCTGATATTGCTATATTTAGTGTCTTATTTGCTGGGAAAGAGCAAACCACTAAAAGATTTCTTCCAGCTTCGATTGAATACTACATCCAAACAAAAGTAATTTTATAGATGACATTAAAGTAGCCAGAAAGTGATATCCTTATTATTTACTACTCTTTTGGAGGATCAGCTGCTTGCTTTTATGGCTATAAAGTATTGTCAAAAAGTAATTCCTAGTGTTTTGATAAATATCAGTTGTACTAACTAGTCCATCTGGTTATTACCATGGAATAATGACAAGAATTCTCACACTTTTAAAACACATCACTTTTTTCTTGATACTTGGAGGGGAGGGGGGTAGGAGAAGTAGCCTCAAAACATGCAATTTATTTAGAATTTGACAGTTTCATAGTGCAGAACTACTACACAGACTGTCTGATCAGAAATGTGTGACAAAAATGTATGTAAAGGTGGGAACAATACCTGTGAAGTGCTAGCGAAATAAAATAGCAAAATAATGTGCTTGTCCCTTTAAGATACCAAAAATAAACCACAGTATTTTGCTCATCTAAATCCTGATGCTGCACTCAGCTCTACAGTCACAGGAGTCTGACTGTGGGAAGTTCTCTGCTGGATCGAAGCACTGAGGTGTAAAATCAAGACATAAGGCAAGACTAACATTAATGCAAATCCAAAGTGAAGAGAACACAAAGTTCACGAAGCAGCAAGGACAGAATATTATTCACAAAATACCCATAGATTCCAGCACTTTCCTTTCTTCTGTTTATTTGCTGATCATTTGTATCTTTTTTGTCTATGATTGCTCATGGCTGCCACTAATGAGGTTTGTAACTATTCCAATAACAAATATCTCTGGAGGTACTTGTCTGTGGTGTGTGAATGAGAAAGCAGGTGAGTGAACAAGGAAGTAAATGGAAAATCACATTAGTAACCATAGCAGCCAACAGCATTTCATCCCAGGAGAAGCTTCCTTTGGTGGAGGCTGGTCTTTCTCTTAATGAGTTTCATACTCTGTTTCACAGTGATGGGGCAAGTCTTCCAAATGGTCCATGTGACTGTTCTGTGTCACTAGTAAGACCTTCCAGACTCCTGTGCCTTTCCTGATGAAGAGGATTACTTTGTAGCAGCCAGGGACTGGATCTCTTGCATCAGGTAAAGCAGATGAACAAATCCTGGTTGTAATTGCAGTTAACTGCCTGAGTTGGCAGAAGATGGCAGCCAAATTATTTTAACTGATGTACATTTGTTTGATTGCATCTGTTTAGAAGCCATACTCTGTTCTTTCAGAGGATTTTGTTAAGAAACTATTTAACAAAAGTCACCTTTGTTAGCAAGGATGTGGGAATTATATGTTGTTATAATGACAGTGCATTTAGCTTTTGACTATAAGAGAAGTTATGCATTTATTGCCAGAGGATGAAATACATAGGTCAAAGAATTAGAAATGTGTCTCTTTTTCACATACACGTCATCTGGACCTCCCCCCCACCCCTCCCAGATCTAGACAAAGAAAGTCAAGCAACAGTGATTTTCAATGTCCAGTGCTTTTTTGAGTCTCTCTCTGTCGTTTGGGCTACTTCTACTAAAATCATCATCAGAGCAGTTTGATTCTGGTCATTTTACTTGCTTTGTCTTCAATTTGTTATCTGTCCAGGGCAGGTAAGCTGTCAGAGTACCACAGTAACTGTTAATTATATTCTTCAGATGAAGTACGTCTGTCACAAATTCCAGGCAGTGAAGTGTTTTTAACATAAAGTATATTTAAGAATTATTGTTGGTATCTCTTTTCAGAAGGATCTGAGAAAATACTATTTCAATAGATCAAAATAAACATCTGTTCACCGAGGGAATAATTTCTCTTATTAGTACAAATTAACTAGTTTAAATATATGGTGACTCAAGAATGAGAAGTTGTTGTTTTCATTAACTTTTCAGAAATATAATAGATGGAAGAACACAATTAAGAAATGATGTATTTATAGGGGAGAAGCCAAGAACACTGCAGGATAAACAATTTCACTCAAAGCACATACCAGTTTCTCAAGCAGATAAGCTGCATACAATCAACAGCTTTTCAATCTCTGCCATTTCCCATTCCTCATATTCTCACACATGCCCAAGTCAACTCTTACCACCTACGTACAATTTTTTCAACAGTTGTTTAGTAACTTTTGCCAGAACTACTAGAGGTAAATTGTCACTACCATAATAGGAAGCAGGAACCAAAACAGATGTTAAATTGAAATGTATAACAAAATCCTCTGATGTCTACCATGTTATCCATTTATACTGTATCACCAACATGCCTGTGAGCATGCGGCATGTGGCACTTCGTTGGAGCCCAGCTTTAAATCCTGCCTTCCCACCTTCCAAAATCAAGGTGAACTAAACTGCAAAATAAGGGTTGCAAAGTAACAGAAAATACAGCTGTACATAAGTAAAGCAAATCTTTTGCACACTAACATATTCACCTTGATTTCTCGTGTTATTTAAACAATGAGAACGATGTTTCAAGTAGAGCTGTACTGACACAGTGAGTAAATCAGAAGGGGTGTGAGATTCTGGGGTATGTAGTAAGATCTAGAGAATCTAGTTAAGCTGGGCAAGTGGGAGTATCCTGAAAGGCCAGTAATGGATCACAATGAATCAATCAGAAGAATAGGAAGGAGAAACAGGGAGCAGTAGAACAGGAGGTCAAATCTGCAGTAAGAAAAGACACAAGAAATCTAGAAAATACAGCATGCAGGTAATTTTAGGAATTTTTAAAATGATAAATGAGGAATGAAATAAATGTGATGGCATATTCAAAGACAAAGATGATTAGTTTAATGAATTGCTTAAAAGTGAAACATTGCATAATAGGCAGAACAGATCTGTGACCAATAAGATCAAAGCTCCTCATTTGGCTTGAATGCTAAGCCACAACGTGACCTTTAGCTGGTCACTTTAGGATAGATCCAATAAAGGACTCAGGCACCTTAAGCCTGACTTATGTAGATTTGATGCACCTAAAAGTGTGACCTCAACACCCTCCTCAGTTGCATACTGACCCTGGAGAAGCTTGTCACTCCAAAAGTCAAATGTATGTGCTGTGCAGTCCTTGCTTTGCTCACTTAGCAAGGTCCTGTGCTAACTTTCAGTATCCTACCAGTGCTTTCTTCTGGGTTGCACATTTAGGTGCCCTTTTTGTGGAAATATGGGCACAAAGGACTAATGTAGGCTGGGCTTTCACCTCAGTATGTGCCCAGAACCCAGCTGTGCTCCTTTTCTCTCTTTTTCCTGGCATTGCAGGGAAGGGCAGAAAAATGGCTCAGCTTTGGTTGAGCAGTAGCCTGGAAACAGCTGTATCTGAGCATGTGTGTCCTTTCCTGGACTGAAAGAGTCAGTGAGGACAGGAGCTCTGGTCCCCTTTTCACCTCAGGGAACGCAGCCAACGTACACCTATGAGTGGCTTCCAGACTCTGGATCTGAGGAAAATGCTTCTTGCAGCCTCACCTTGGTTACCTAAGCTGAGGAGCCAGCAAGGAGTTCAGAAATATCTCCACGATGGTCTTGGTCAGAACTGGACCATTGTTAACTGTTCCCAGCTCAGCAGGTGAACTTCCTTCCCTCCTGAGATGCTTTGTGAGGTGCACCAAGTAACGTGGGCATGGCACACGGGCACACTTTACGACGTGAAAAAAATATATTGTGGCAGCTGGATTAAAGAAACTACTGAAAGTATTAAAAGAAAGAAAACTTTAGAAAGCAACTTTCTAACTTGAAAATTTGCTTTCACTCCAAACTCTAATGTCATTAAACAGATTGGACTGATTAAATGCTACTGTTGGAGTAAAAGTGGAATAACTTGAAAAAATATTTAAAAATATGAATATTCCATAAGTTCTTTGAAATTGGAATAGCCAGACAGAGTAGTATGCTAAAAAGCAATCTGTTTGTTTTGAAACTATTACTTTATGTTCACAAAGTTCTTCTGGAGTATTTTCTTGATAATAAACTAGTTTCCCGAAGAATGATGACATGCACACATACTATTACTTTAATATGTAACTTCTCTTGTATAGAAATGGAAAATAAAGCAGCTTTGTGTTAACTCATGCAGGATTGCTCATTTTGAGAAAAATTCCTGTTGTTTCATCAATCCTTTTATTTATTTTCATCTTTCCATTTCAGTGATAATTTCTTGAAACTGAAATGCAAGTACAGAAACATATGTCATAGAAGTGTTAGGTCTGTAAACAGGCGCGTGAAAATGGGAGGTGCTGCAAAATGAATATAAATTATTAGTTGTAACCAAGATGAAAATTGGGGTTTAGACCAACATCCCTTTAGAGTTGAAGAGCAACCATTAGCTTGACCACAGTGCACTTAGTGTGCATTAAATCACACATTTTGAAATCTAACCAGCAATAAAAACTGCTGAATTTATAAAATGCTCCTACATTAATAAAGGTGACCTGTAAAGAAACAGTCATATGTTCTTTCTCTTAGTATTTATGTAATGATCTTGAATAGTTCAATTTCTATTTTTTCTATGCGTTTGTTGTATTAGAAATTTGTACATTCTTTGTGGTAGAATAGTTGACAGTGCCCAGAGAACTACGTAATTGTGACAAAACAAAAACCAAAATTAGCAAAAAACTTAATTGTTTTAGCCATGAACTAGACAATAAGGCAATGCTTATGTAATTGCTGCCAAAGAAGGTAATGGATTTTTATAAGCATAAAATTATAATTTTGTTAAAATCGACTTTTTAGTAAAAGATTGAATTTTATAAAAGTGCTAAGTTTCTATTGATTTTTTAGAAAATATTTGGTTTAGAGCCTTCACTTTACATGAAGTTGTACAGAGTAATCTGAGACTACATCCAAGGTTCCTGCAAACTTGAGCAGGTTCCTCCGTATGAATGGCATGTAAAAACAACAGCTGCAGAAAACAAAGGCCTAAACACCTAAAAGGCGTTGTCTCAGGCATTCAGGAAAAAAAAATAAGAGGGAATAATGAATAATGATACGCTTCCACTTCTCTTTCGTGCGCATTTTTTGCCGAGTTCTGCTTTTATCCCTTTAGCTACCACCACGTTAACTTCCAGTGCTCGCGGGCTTAGCAGGGCTGCGATGTTTGTGCTTGTCACCGCGCAGAGGTTCCCCAATCCGCTCCGCCGCGCGTTACAAGCGGGGCCGCTCTCGCTCTTCCGCGCCGGGCTCCGGGCGGAGCGGGGCGGAGCGGGGCTCGCCTCCAGCACAGCTCGGACCCCGGCGGTACCGGCAGCGCTCCCGGCCCGTCCCGCAGCCCGGGCGGGAGGAGGCCCGGCGGGGCAGCGCCCCGGAGGCGCCGGGGCGGGCGGGTCCGGTGCCGTCCTGCCGCGGGCACCTCCGGCCCGGAAGGGCGCGGCGGCCGCTCCCCGCTGCCCGGGCGGCGCAGGTGAAGGCGGAGAGCAGCGATTTCCCACTACCGCTCCCTGTCGCTCCCGACGCTCTCCATGTCCGCCCACCATCACCCGTCGTCTCCCACCGCCGCTCCCAGTTCCCTCCCAGTGTCGCTTCCTGGCTCTCCCTAGTGGTCCCAGCAACATGCCCTGGCTCCGTCCCCGTCCCCCCATGGTCCCCGTGCCCATGGCAGGGGAGGCTGGAACTAGATCACCTGTAAGGCCCTTTCCAACCCAGCCCACGCCGTTCCATAGTTAGGAGTACTCCCAGCGTCGTCCCCTGACTCCCCTTAGTGCTCCCAGTTCACTCCCAGCATCACTCCCTGGCTTCCACTCCCTGCTCTCAAGCCATCCCAGTTCTTCCAGTATCGCTTCGCGGCTACCCTCAGTGCTCCCAGTTCCCCTCCCACTACTCCCAGGGCGACTCCCTAGCTCTCCACCAGTGCTCCCAGTTCCCTCCCAACGCACCCAGTATTACTCCCTGTGTTTTCCCTTCCCTCCCGGTATCGCTTTCTCCAGTGCTCCCAATACAATGCACTGGCTCTCCCCAGTGTTCCCAGCCCATTCCCCACCGGGAGCCGCGCACGGGACGGGACGGGACGGGACGGGAAGGGCAGGCGAGGGCGAGGGCAGGGGAGGGGAGGGGAGGGGAGCGGGCACGGCCGGCGGCGCGCGCGTGCCCGCCACGCGCGACGTGCGCGCCGCCGGGGCCGCCTGGCGAGAGCGGAGGGGCGCGCGCCCAGAGCGGGGAAAGGCGGGGGGAGCGGGGCGGGGGCGGCCCCGGCCCCGCCCGCCAGATAAAACCCCGGGCGGCGCGCACGGCGGGCAGAGCGCGGCGGGCAGAAGCGCGGCGGGCGGGGGGCGGGAGAGCTCTGTCGGCCGCTCATCAGCTCCGCCTGCCCTCCGGCGGTGGCGGTGGCGGTGGGCATGCGGGGCCGCGGGGCGCCGCGCCGCAACGGCGGCGGCGAGCACATGGCGTAGCCGGGGCACGGCGGCCAGCGCCGGGCACGGCGTCACAGCGGGTCCGGCGGGGCGAGCGCGGCTCTCTGCATGTGGCAAGTGAGAAGGCGAGCCAGGGAGCCCGGCGGCACCGGCGAGCGCCCGGCGGCGCGGTCCTGAGCCGCCCGCCATGGATTGCAGCCTCCTGCGGACCCTCGTGAGCCGATACGTGAGTACCGCCGGTGCCCCTCGCCCCCGGGCGCGGGCGGCAGCCCCCGGCGTGACCCCGGGCTCGCAGGAGGGGCTCGGTGGCGAGCTGGGCGGTCCCGTGACCGGCCCGGCGGCCGGGGAGCCTCGGGGCCGCCGCACGTGATGCCCGGTGTGAGCGGGGAGGCAGCGGCGGCGGCACCGGGTGTCGTGCAGCCCGCTCGCCCCACGGGGCTGGCGGAACCTCAGCGGCGTGACCTGAGTTCAGAGCGCTGTAAAGTACAGCGTGCTGCGATGCGTAGTTAGCAGGGCAGATAAAACCTCGACCTCTCCAGCTTTTTTTTCTTTCAATTTTTTTTTTTATGTGTTTGCTTTTGGTTTGCCTTTTCCATTTCTTTTCGCTGTGTTGTCTCAGTCAAGCGACTTTTTTTGTGGAATTGTCCCGTTGAAGTACACTGACGAATGGTCGGAACGGTCCCAAGTTTTTGTAGGTGTGCACTGTAAGATTCAAACACGCCGGCATTGGGGGTGCTCCGGGGAAAGAGGGCTGATGTGGCTTGGTGGCCAGGGTATGAGAACCCACCCGCATTGCCCGAGAGATCAGCCGGGCAGTGCATTAGAGTGGGGTCCACGTGTAGGCTGGGGAGCGCCACTGAGTGTGGCTCCAGTTCCATGGAACCCCTAGTAAGTGCTCAGGATAATAGTTTAAGTAGATTAGCAGAATGCCTTTAAGTGTGGGGTTGTACAGCGCAAGGCGTGGGGACCACCAGTACCAGGGAATGGCCAATTTCTGCTTTTGGGTAAGTAATCAAAGTAATTTTTAAAAGACAGGGAGAGATAATAGGAACTTTCAAATACAGATAGCTTTTCTTCCTATGCAGGAACTACTTTTGCCTTGGTCAGAGCAAGTTTTCTCACTCACAGTAAATGCACTTACTTTTTGTGTCTGCAAAGAGCTGTGTCCACCTAATACAGGCTGAAGTCTTTCTTTTTGAAGTATAAACGGAGAAAAGTAGCAGAGATATAAAAACAATAGTCTTTTTTTCTTCTGGTTTGCAGTAGGATATATATAGGATGAGGAGGGAGTGGAGAGGTGAGTGTTGAAAGAGGCTACATGTATGTGGATCTTTAGAAAGTGGCCTTAAGAAAAGGAAGGGAATACTGCAAATAACATTGCAGTAATAATAATGAGTGTAAGAGAGGGCAGTGGTCTCTGGGTATAGAGACCAGGTGAGTTGTGCTGAGGTCTGTTTGGAAAGAGGTAGGATCACTTTGGGTGTAGAGATCTGTCAGTGCTGATCTGACTGTTGGATTTAGTTTAAGGTTTCTTTCTTTTGTGTGTGCTCACATCTGGAGCCTGTACAAATGATGTGTTCATTTAGTTTAAGGTTTCTTTCTTTGTGTGTGCTCACATCTGGAGCCTGTACAAATGATGTGTTCGTTTTGCACAGAGCAAGCACACTGTTAAATCTCTTCTGCGTAACGTTATTGCTAACCTTTTCCAAAGTAGACTTAAGCGTCAAATATGAAGGAAGTGGGCTTGAGAGCAGCTGAAGTAGATACATGAGAAGACAGTATGTTGGAAGTGAGGGGCTTGAGCTCTTGAGTTGTGAACTGTCGCCACCCTCCTGCACTGCTGATGAGACCAATGCAGCAGTCTAAAAGATGAATGAAACATTTTTGTATCCCACATGAAGAAGGCTCCTATTGCCTAGGTCACACTACCTTGTGAATTGTGTGTATGCTGATAGGCTATCCCTAGGTAATTGCCTAGAATGGCCCATGCTGCTGTGTATATTTTCACCTGTTGCTTGTTATTCTGCTTCTATTCAGTGTTTTAACTTTGAAACCTTTCTTCCAGGGAAAGGTAATTTTAAGGAAAAGGTGTTGTAAGTAAAATTGTCTTCATTTCAGTAAGACTCTTGTGGTCTGGCAACCTTATGTTTGTGTTGCATGGTTTTGCTAGTCTTCTTCTTTTTTGTATCTCCATAGTTTAACTACTTTTGTATGTCTACAGTGGTGAAAATGAAAGGTACTGGTTTGTCTGCTGGGGCTGAAACTGACTGCGCTGCATGAGTAGCAGATGTACATGCCAGGGTCATCACTCCAGGGTTGTTCACCAAGCTCTGGATGCACCAGCCAGGCACAAAAATGTAGATGTGCTTGCCACTTTCCAAAATGCTTTTAATAAGGGAGACAAGGCAGCGACTCTTCTGGGGGAGAGCTGGAGTGGATAGTTACATCCTGTGTTTATTCCAAAGTAAGCTCAAGCTTGAGTTCAGTGCAAGTCGATACAAAAACCTTTTTGTGATCAGGGTCTTGGAGGTATGAATTTTTGCTCTGCAAGTCTCCTGGACTTATCCAGCTGCAGGTCCTTCTTAGAGAGTGTTGGTCTCTGGATTATGCCAAGAACCATGGCTGATGCATCTGGAGATGCTGGGTTAGCTGGAAGCTCTTAAGGAATGATCTCGGGAAAACAAACAATTGTGATGGAATGTACTAATGGAGAGTTCTAATAGGATGGTTTCTAACTGTTCTGTCATTACTTTTCTTTCTCAGTCCTTTATTTATATTTATATATTTTATATATATATGTTTGTTATAGGGCATAAAGGCATAAGTTAAAAGCTAAGGGGTTTGTTGTGATAGGGAAGATTCCTCCCATTCCTCTTTACTGGATGGTTTTCTGTCCTGAAGCAAGTGCAAAATCAGTACACTTTTCCAAAATTAGTACATATTTCCAAGGCCCTGTGGAAGAATAGCAGTGACTGTGTGCAGTCGGCTTCCTGGTTTGCCTTTTCAAATATTTGCTGTTTTACTTGTGTTGAGTGTCCTTTTTATATCTTTGAGGCATTGAAGAGTTTAGTGATGTAGGTTGAATAAAATACATGTTCAGCATGCTAGTCATACTGTGCTTCATATTTCTTCACCAAGAGATGTTGCAGTCTCTTAGAAGAACAGAGGGAATTGTCTTTATCTTTCTAAATTTTTAAATTGACTTTTTTTGTTCTGCCTCTTTTGATCGTTCTGCAAATTTTGGGTTCTTTTCAGTTTACCTCTTGCTTCCTGTAACCATTAATGCAGCCATACTCAATTTTCAGGACTGATGGTGAAAAATAACTTTTTTTACAGAAGGTGTTTCTTTCAGAGCAGTACAGCTGAGATGAAGTTCAGTTTTCCAAATCCTTTGTGAACTTTCAAGCTGATAAAAAGTGTTGTAATTTTCCTCTTTGTGTCTATTGAGGTCAATCTGTGTGTTTTACTGCTTTAGAATATGTATGAGCTATGTTAGAGGCATCTTTAAGTAACAAAATAGAAACACCCTAGTGTACAGCTTTGCTTCTACATGGAGTCGTAGGGACTGAATAAGTCTTCTACATGAGTATAAATAAGATGATTTTTGACACCAAAAATTATTACTTTTATTTCCCAGATAATGGCTGTGTGTGGGTAGTGTGAATGTTACTTGGCAGGGCTATACTTTTTTCACATACTCTATAAAATAAAATATTTTTAATAGATATTGCTTTTGCATCAGACAAAATAATTCTGTCTTCTCCTTGGATTCCCCAGAGGATATGTGCTACCCCAGGGAGGGAAGCTGCACAGCCAGAGAATGCAGAATTAGCATGGGGTAGCCTGTAAGTGTCATGCAGAACCTGCTTAGTAACAAGACAAACTTGTTAGCTCAATATTAAGCAGTGCACTATTTAGGGGAAAAAAACAAGCATACAATGGCAATTAAAACTGCCTCCATACAAGATTAGCTTCTGTTTTGTAGTTAAATTATTTGGGACATTGTGGATATCATTAGGGGATCTGCTCTGCCTGTGTTAATGCAGCTGCTTTAGTGTTCTCTGATCACTTACTTTTTGCTGATGATAGGACTTCTGAAGTCTGTCCTCATCAAGTTAAAAGTTGTTTACTAATATTTAGACAGGTTTTGGTAACATCTTTCACAAAATGAACACTTTCCTTAATACAACATAGGCATATGCCTTTTGTAGCTGTTTATGGCTTAACGTGGATTTAGATGTTCTTGAATATTGTTGATTTGAATATATCTGGGCAATCTGGGAGGTGTTGCTCTTCAGCATATGGCTGTTTGGATACTGAATGGTTGCTGAATATCTTGCAGCCTATGGTGACAGCCTTTTCTGTATTTGCAAAACAGCTGGCCCTGGTCACTATAAGCTGCTGCCCAGGTTGATGGCTTTAGGTTGTACAGTAAATGCTACTTGGTCAGAGCAGAGGTCTGTATTGCTGAAGAGTTTTGCCTGTTTTACGTAGTGTATTTAGAGATCTTGCTACTTTGCTGCTTCTCCTCTTTCAGGTTCTCCTGTTAAGTTAGGATTACAGAGCTGGATCTTAAGTATTTGTTACCTGTGTAAGTTTCTCTAAATGCAGGTAGTAGCAGTAAGATCTGTTTCCAGAAGGAACAGTGATTTACTACAGCTTTGGTCTCTGGGGAGCTGCTGGCCTATTAGTTGTGCAGGTATTTCTGAAAAGTATCTTTTTTTGGGAGGCTGGAATAAATTGAGTTTTCAAATGGATGCTCTATTTTTCACTTTTGTAGAAGTGGGTCAACTTTATTCGTAGTTTGAGAAGACATTTGACTAGCCTAAAAAGGAAGTTATGGCAGGGTTTTTTAGGAAGTTCTTAACTAAGTTTCGTGACAGCCTGTGACTTTTCATCATGGACTTAGATGATTTTTTTGTTTTTTGATTTGCATTATAATTCTAAAACTGTTTTCTAATTGTATTCCCTAAGTGTTTTACTTGTGTATATAGTTTTAGTAGACATAAATTAATATTGAACTTGGATTTATTTATTTGTCTGACTTCGATGCAGTAGAGGTTAACTGCTTTGACGTGGAAGTTGATGAAATTGTAAACCATGGTGCTTTATAATAATTTGTGTCTTAAAGGACAATCCATTTGTCACGTGTTTCAGACTACCTGTAATTTTTAATCTAAATTTAGTTCATTCATTTGAGGGTATTTGGTTCTTGCTTTTGCTTCTGAATTTATTCAGCCTTCTTTGCAGTCTTGTAGATGTGTATTAAACTGGTGCAATCTATGTTTCTTAGTTAAGGTTCCTGTTAAACAGTTTTCTTCCTAGTCAAGTAAAGCAAGTGTTATGTTTTTAAGTTTAGAGGTATAATTTGACAAAATCTGAAGCTATTTTAAGTTGTATAGTAACACATTTACATGACACACTTTGCTAGCTGTGTTGAGTGTACAAAAATGCTCTCTGTAGGATCTATACATGTACTCATGGGTCAACAACTAGTAACTTGCAGCTCTTAAGAGTTTGTGTCTATTCCTGGTATGTAATTCAGTTTTGTTATCTCTTGTGCAATTCTGTGTGTCACAATGTTGTTTTGAAACTTGAGATGCTTCCCATCTCTCAGCTCTGCTTCACTG
Source organism: Cinclus cinclus (assembly GCF_963662255.1). Classification (NCBI taxonomy): domain Eukaryota; kingdom Metazoa; phylum Chordata; class Aves; order Passeriformes; family Cinclidae; genus Cinclus; species Cinclus cinclus. Next base: position 92,461,033 of record NC_085047.1, on the reverse strand, counting down.
CAGGTACCAGTTCTTCCTGCTGTGGGAGGTTCAACAGAGGGCATCAAACAGCATGAGTAAGTTGGGAATTCCTGTTTCCCCAAGCGCCATTGCTTTGTTATTTGCCTAATTGCCTTTTTCTCTTATTTTTTGTGGGGTGGGTGTCTGTATGGAGTGCTTCCTGCTGAGTTTTCCACAAGTTATTTTAAAAATGCAAAGTTTCAAAGCTTTACTTAGAAGTTAATTCTTTTGGATGTGGCTGACAGAATTTGGCACTCCTGCGAATTTAGCTCTTCATAGTGGTAGTGAGTCTTGTGTTCACTTTGGTTTGTAATGTACTCTAAAGATATTTCAGTATTATCTGATGCTCAAAAAGCCCCCAGATACTCTCCCTTCCCCCATCAATTATTTATTGCTGATGGGCAATAAACATGGAGAATTGCATCTGTTTTTCCCCTCCCCCCACTCCATCAATTAACTAATTTACACAAGAAAAACATAGCTTCCTTTTTCTTTTGAGAATAAACAGATGAAAATAGGACATTGCCTATGTAAAACAGTTAACTTGCAGGAAGTCAGTGTACATATTACATGCTGGTTGCTATTGACTACAAAATAGTACTCATCTGCACTCATCAGATGTTCTATGATAGTAGAAAATATTTCTTTTGGAGCATCTAAATTGTAGAACTGTTTCAGTGACTTAAAATAGATAAAGAGGTTTTGATCTTTTTTTAGCATCAAAAATCCCGAGATGCGAACTGCATTGTTGCTTTTGTCTCTTGATAACGTGTTGTTTGATTAAAAAAAAGTTGAATATTGTTCTGCTTTTATGCATTTTCTCAAGCACCACTGAGTATCAGTTCTGCAAGCAGGAAGCCTTCTGAAAATTATTTTTGGGAATGGAAGAGGACAAAGTACCACATAGCACATTTATAGCTTAACATCTCTGATCACCATTTCTCATAGATTCTTTTTCCTCTGTTCTACAGTAGTGGTTGAAACAAGAAGAGTGACAAGATGGAATGGGATTTTCTATTGAGTCTGCTTTTTAAACACCCAACACTTAGGAAGCAGTGATTGGGCTGACAAGTAAAGCATTCCACAAATTCTATGGCTGGCTACTGTTTGTGGTGTTGAGATGGGCATAGTAAAACTTAGTCCATCTAATTAGCTTTAAGTGTGACTAGAAACCCATTGTGGTTTCTGAGGTGCTCCGTGGGATTTATTGTGGGATGCCTCCTGCATGTCATGTGCAGGTGTGGCAGGGAGCAGAAATGAGAAAAAACTGTGCCAGAGAGAAGAGTGAGCAGATGTTTTAGAACCTGTTATGCAACTGGATTCAACTTTACTGGGTTTTTTTTGTTTTGTTTTTGTTTTTATTTTTTTTGGGGGGGGCTTTTTTGTTGTTGTTATTGTTTGAGCAAAATAGCACACCTCTCCTCCTAGAAGTCTTTTAGACAGATGATATTCTTTCCAGAATAATACAGCTTATTCTAGTAGAATACATTATCCTGTGTAATGTATTATTGTAATGTATTATTTTTATTTGTGTAATTGTTGAGGGACATTTCAGCTGAAGTTCATCCTGAGCTGCAAAGCAAAATGACACTGGAATGCTATTACCTTCTCTGCTATAATTACCATGGCAACAGCTGCAGGTAGACAAGGCAAACCAGGGATTCTTATTCTATATTGTATCTACACAAGCTGTTTTTCTTCCCTCTCAATAATGACTCTGAGAAGCCTGTGGCACAGACTCCTGAGTTGCCATTAAAAGTGTTTCTTGTTTGTTTTTTTTTTCAATTTAACTTTGATCATAATTTTGAAAATATTGAGTATTTGTGATACTAAGTTAAAAAAAATGCACTCTTTTTAGGAAGAAACTGGCAGCCTAGCTTGGATTGTTGTAGGAGACTGAGTAAATGAGCCAGTGGCTCTGAAATTTGTTGGGAAGATCACAGAAGACCATAGGCTGATAAATCACGTAGATGTCTTTGTGGATCTGGATGTTAATTTCTATGTGCATTTATATTTTCTTGGGACAGGGATGAGAGTATTGTCCACCTTTTCCATAGTGAGAAGTTGTAAGGGTACTTCAATGCTTCCAGGGAACAAAATTACTGTGTCACAGGCAGAAAACTGGGTGTGAGCACAAGCCTGTAATGGCTGTGTTTTGGGGTTGCTTTTTTTTCTTATCCCCTAAGTGTAGTGCATTGCATCTCCTGATACCACCCATTTCCCTCTTTTTTTCCTACATCTGCATTCATGTGCAGATAGGTGCACATGTGCTTCCTTAAATGATGTGCTATTCATTTAGCAATGTTGAAAGTTATGCCAAGATTTACCAGGGAAACAAATGTGTATTAGTATTTAGAAAGAGGGTCTTCATATGAGTTCCTTTCTGGTTACTGAGGCATACTAGGCAAGTGTGTTATGGTATGATTTTTACTTACATCATTGTTGTCATTACTACTAGCATGGAAGCTTAAGAATTTGGAGTTTTCAGAGAGACGTTTTGTCCATTTATTTTGCTCTTCCCTGTAGACTAATTTCCCTTTTTGAAATAGGAGAATCTGTTTCCTTCATTAATCATTGAGCTCATCTAGATATGGGCTGGGGTAAGGGAGGAATAGTGTTTCTTTTTCCTGGTGACACTCACTAATCTCTTTGCTTCAGTCAAAAGAGGATTTCATCTAACCTATTTTGAATAGAGGATTAAGGACAATTAGGCTCTTCCTCTGCTTCACCATTAAGATGGGATGTTGTGAAATCCTCTGAAAAGAACATCTGCTGATGTGCCATTAAAGTTTTGCAAAAATTAATGTTAATAATCAAAATAATTGTATACAGAAAAAAAACCCTTGTGTATGAAGTACTTGTCTGGAGATAATTGTATGGATGGACTGAGGAGAGGGAAGGAATTCTGTACTTTTTGCCCAGTAGTTTTTTTGTCACTACTGCTTGAATTTACACTGTGAAATAGATATGCAGATAAACTGAAATGGATTTTTTGTTATCTGAATTGCATTAGTAACTTGCAGTTCATGCTTAGCATTTTACATAGTTCTTGACTTATTTTTGAAGTCCAATTAATGAGTTGTTTGCGCTGATTATTGTAATGAAGTAAAAAACACTATCCATTATCTGTGCTTATGTAACTATTTTTTGCTATTATATTAATTGTAAGTCGCATCTCTTGATAGATCTGAATCAGCAGTGGCATTTTTTGGCTAACGTGAAACTGCTGTATTTTCAAGAGGTCATTAGAAAATAAAACTAGAAAATGCTACTGTTACTGCAACACATACAATGTGCACAAGAGTATAAGGATTATGTGAACGAAAAATGGCTGTGTGTATTTTTGAGAAGTTTGGCTTACAGTTTTATACTGTAAATGGTAGAAGTGGTTGCCTTCCATAGAGCATGGATAGTAAGTATTCTGTGAAGCTACAAAGAAGGTAGTTGAGTGACACTTGCCTCTGAGAAGTTGCCCTTGTAGTCTTAATTTCATTACTAGCAGTTGTAGGTAGGTTAGTGAAATTCATATTTTCTTTAGGTTTATTTCCTGTCAAATCTAATCCTATTTTTGGGATGGTAATAGATCTGAAGAAAGGTTGTTGAGAGAAAGCTGAAGTCTGTGTACTTGGTCTTACTCTTGAGGTGGCTGTGGGTTGAATAAACTAGTTTTGCAGACTGGCATTATCCATGGCTCATGAATGAGTGGAGTGTTGGGCTCTGGGATCCCAAAGCTCAATTCAGGGAGAATTGGGTTCTGTTAAAATGTGTCTGATGTCTTTGGTTTGGGCTTGAGGCTATAGTAGCAGAGGGCATGGCAGTCACTGGATGAATTTTGGGACTCTGGAGGAACCATTGTTGGGGGATTTGACATCTACTTATTCGGTGATTACTTTTTCAGAGGGGGAAAGACATTATTTGAAATTTAACGGCATGAAAGTTCTTAAAAACCAGGCTGCCACTTAATCTTACTGTAAAATGTGCCTGTGTAGAAATGCAATACATATGCAAGAGGTTACTGTAAATGTAGGCTTAAAACAATTTATTGACTGAGTCATGGCTAAAAAAGTATAAAGTTTTGTGCTGATACTTGCAGAAGTATAATGTAAGTAGGTTCAGGTTAGATGTTTTGCTTTGGTTGAAAAGATTGCTTATACTCCAAGCAGATTTTGATAGATTAATGTTAGTCCTTTTGTTTAATACTCAACACTTTTTTTCTAAACATAAAATAAACTGCTATTGTTTACTGATGTGTTGTGTATGTGTTACAGAACATCTGTAAACTTCTTTCTATGAAATTGTGTAGTTCCTTTTTCTGATTTTTTTTTTTTCCCCCGGTAGGATTACACTAATAGTAACCATGATGTTTAGAGTTACCTTAATCTTTCATATTCTACTCTCTTCACCATCAGTATGAACTTTGGAAAGCTTAGGTGATAAATCAAACTTCTTGCTCACCTAGGCTAAGAAAAAAATAATAAATAAAATAATCCAAGATTTCTCAGGTAACCTTAAGTATCAAAAGCATTGTCAAGTTAACTTAGTGTTTAAAATTCAATATATAGATTTTAACATGTCTTATGCTGTTTCTTTTTAAAGAATATTTAGTATTTTTATCCTTTTTAATCAGATTTTTAACTCCTGACTACCTTAAACAGTTTTCAGGGTTCTAAACAAATGCCCTTTTTTGACTTTCAGCTCTTTGTGTATGGTTGGTACAAGAGATACATAGCTAGTTGAATATATGGTTAGTTGCTAATATAATAGTGGGGAGAATGGGGGCAGGTAGACTAAAGCTAGGATAAAATATTTGTTTAGTGACAATTACTGAGCACAACTACACAATTCTTTCAACTTCTGAGATTAAAAAAAAAGGGCAGAAAACTATTCACCTGCAAATGCTGTGGTGTTGTTAATCTCCTGAACAATATTAACTGACTGCTTGCTATTTGCAGCTGTCAAGTGATCAGATGGCCTGATTTGTTAGGAGGCGCCTGGCACTTAGAGGGAAGAAATGAAGAGAAAAATGGAAAAAAGCTCTCTCCTTAGCCAAGAATGGCATGATTACTTTGAGCTGATTCATGAGTATGAATATGTTGACTTCTTGATGCTGTAAGCTTTTCTCTGACATAAGGAGGTTATGTTTCTGTACTGGTTGGCTGTGATGACACACAGGCAGTAGGAAAGCTTCACTTGCTTTTGTGAAGCAGTGCACAGTGAACACAGGCAGGTATAAGGACATGTTTATAAAGGGCAGTCTGGATTGTGGTGTTGCATCTCCTGCCTCTCTGAGCCCAGGAGGTCACAAATTTAACAGGCTTATTTTTTTTACTTAAAGGAAGGTTCTTAAACTCTGACTTACTTCTTAAGAAGTGAAGGGGTTACCTTGAGCATTTTTACTGTTAGTGATATTTGCTTTAACTTGTTTAAAGACCTTTTATGGCAGCATATATATAAAATATTTTTTTTTTTTTTAAATTACTTGGGGCTAGGTTTCTGCTGGCAATGTAGGATTAAAATATCAGTATTTCTTTGCTATTTTCCTGCCAGCGCTAAGGTATTTTAAGAAGAAAATAATGCTTTTATATGAGCATTTGCTTGCTTAAATGTTAAAAATGGTGACAAAAGCCAAACAAAGTTTGCTTGAGTTGTGGTAATAGTTGAGTCGTTGAGAGAACTGCAAATACTTGCAGACCTTTAAGGCTAGTAAGGCAGTGGCATTGGCTTTTCTTGCTTTCTCCCTCTGCCTGCAGTCAGATCACTTAATTCTGCTTATGATGGCTATTTCTTGCTGCAGAATAGCAGCTGCTTGATTATGTGGCTTGTAGCTGATCTTGGACAGTATATGATAAAGGAGAAAAGTGCTACTGCTCTGTCAAATTCATAGTTGTGTCTCGGAGATGTGCAGTGGAAAAGGAGCAGTGTGGTCTTTCCAGCCCTGCGGACTCAAGCACAGGGAGCTTCCCACCTGGCACTGAACAGCTAGGTCAGTACAGGAGTGAAAAAGCATGTTTGTAGTGCTGCTGGCTGCAGGCAGCTGCATTTGTCACTTATTCCTTAAACTGATTAAAGGTGTGATCTGGACTTCCCTTCGGTTTCTCTGCAGTATGTGGAGAAGACCCAGGCAGAAGCATTGAGTGAGATGAGGCAGTGGTGTGCAGCTCCTGCAGGAGCTGTCAGAAGGGACTCTGTGCTTGCTTTCCCTCTTGGGATGTGCTGTTGGCTCCTTCATAGAGACATCTGTTTCACTTTGAGTGACAAACCACTGGGCAGTGATGGTGTGGGTGCATTCCTGGAGAGACAGCTCTGTTCCTCTGGGTTTGAAGCTGAAATGGGTGAAGCAGTAGGAGTAGCAAGTTTTGCTGTGAGGGAAGGAGTGCTGCCAAGTGCCAGAGTTCTAGGTAGTGCTTCTAACTGGAATGAAGTGACATCCCTGAGTTGTGACTGATGAGTCAGGGGCTGATTTGGCAAGATGCTGATATCCATGGCACTCTGCCTTGTTTTGTGAGTAGCAGCTGGCATCAGAAAAGAAGTAATTGGGAGAGGGATGGGAGTTAACAGTTTGCATAAATGTCAAGAAGCTTGGTGATTTATAGAATGAGAAGTATGTGAGGGACTACATACTGGAGGGAATGTTACTTAAAAATAAACCAACTGGGAAGTGACGCCTCTTTTTTTCTCCCCAGACAAACTCTTTGATGTGCATGTTCTTGCAGCATTTATGTTGTATGACTTGACCTTCCTTAAGTTGTAAGTGCAGGCAAAACATAATGCTGTGTGGGGGAAATGGAGCAGCCCTTAAATGCCTAGTGTTTCCTCCTGTGTTTACGAGAACATGTTTTATAGAAATGTGGATGTCTGTGCAGGAGTACTTCAAGACTGTAAAAATTTATAGCACAGGCAGCTGTGCTAGACTGGTATCTTTGGTTTAATATGAAGACCTGTGTCAAATGCTTAGAAGTTGAGGTTTTCTTTCCATGAAGACAAGGTGTACACAATCTATTTCACTAATGATATTTGGAATGAATTCATTATGAAAATAATTACTTAAACTCAGCATTTCTGAAACAAGCAGCAAAAAAAAATTGTTACTATCAGACTAGCCTGAAAAAGTTTCCTGCTTCTTGCCTCTCTTTAAATAAAAAGGGACAAGATAATCTGGAGAGATCCCTTCTAACCTGCCTTGCTCTAATTCTAAAATAAGTAGTGACTTCTGTTTATTTTAAAGAAGATTCTCTTGCCTCTTTTGCAGCCATCTTGGTTTTAATCTCTGATCCTATGGAAGTAATAAAACATCCTAAAGTTTAAAACAGGCCCTGTGGATGAAGCTGCATCACACCCTTAAGTGATGACCCAGAGGCTCTACGGCAGTAATTGACTGTGTGGTGTGTTTGTTCATTTGTGCTTTAAGATCACTACAACAAAAGTTCACAACAACTTCCCTGTGTTTATCTGCTCAGTGAAAACGACTGTAGGTGGAACTGAGTCTTTCATAGCTGTGCACCTCAGCAGGTGAAAGTATTTCTCCTGGTTTCTATTTTTCTAGTTAAAGAAAATTTTTTGCAGTCAGCCTATACATGGTTATTATCATCATTCCATACTTTCTTTAATTCATGTGCCTATTACAAAGACTCCTTCCTTCAAAAATGTATTTTTCTCAAAGTAGTGAGTAACATTTTAAGCTGTCTGATTCATATACCTTAATTCAAATGTTCATAATATCTAAGGAAGTTCTGGCCTGAAAAAGGATGGTAGTGAGTAGCTGGGTGGAGAGGGAGCTGTGGATGGGAAGCTGTTTGAGAGCTACATGCCTATAACTTAACTTGGAAGCTGCTGTTGTGTGTGACCTGAGAGGCTGGAAAAGAAAAGCTAGTAGACTTTAATTAGTAACAAATGGTGTGAAAATGCTTGTGCCCTTGAGACTTAAGCTGGCCTGTCTCAGCTTTCATGACAAGATCGTTGTCATTATGGAGCACTGATGGGTGCATGTGCTCTGAGGGGTTACTCTGGAGCTCCATTTAGGTGCTGAAACTACATGTGCTTAGTTTGGGGAGTGTGGGAATGGTAAAAAGAAGATAGAAAATAGCATCAACTCTAGACATTGTTACAGACTTACTTACACAATGCCATTAATATAGAAAAAATACTGGATCATGGTAATTGGCAGGCAGCAGTAAGCTGTTCTTGAAAGACTTCTTACTGGGTTAAGAGACTACAAATTTTGGAAAGGATCTCAGGCCTTAAGTTGAAGAAAAGGTGGTGAATATTTGGCTGTTAGGAAGGAAAATACTAAAGTAAAACCTCCTTGATCTCAGTGGCATGTTGACATGTTCTCTTGAAATATTTTGGTTTTATGCAATGGGTTTCTATGTCTGTTTTAAAGTATCAAAGCAAAAAATGATGAGAGAATATTCCATAGAAGAGTGGGAGTCCTTGGCTGAAAGAGAAACTTGAGTACTTGATATCATGTGCTTGAAGTCACGTGTTGTAATGTGTTCTTCTGTGGTTTCTGAGCTGGTGGCTGAGGGAGAGCAGGCTATAAATACTCCTGTTCTCCACTTATGTGGTCAATTGAAGCTTGATCGAACTTTTATTTAGGACTTGACCACTAAATTGGCAAATTAAGACAGCTTTCTTGCTTCTGACTTGAGTTTACTCTTAAGAAGAAAAAAAGGCAAAGTAAATCTACCTGTTCCTTCTAAGTGTTTTAAATTGGGATGCACTCTTAAGAGGCATGTTCTAAAAGAGGATCTGAAAGTTTTGGTAGACTATTTCAGGAGCAAGCTTTTTCTTCCTCTCTTTGGAGCAGAGTTTTGAATAATTAATGATATACCTTTGGAAAGGCTGAGCCCAGTACAATCCATTTACATAAAACAATTATTGCTAAAAATGTTTCTTTTTATTAGCGAATGTGTTAAAACATTTGGTCTTATTTTGCACTGTTCATGGATGTTTCCATTTGCCTTTAAAATAATAGAGACATTGCTGAAAAAGATTAATTCTGATCCTAAGCTCAGAATAGGCACCAGGAAGTTTACAACCTTTGCTCTGGAGGACATCTAACAGCCTCACTTGGCTTGTTAAAACTCTGCTTGTCCAGCATTTGTTTCCTCTGCAGATGGTTCAGGATGCTCTGTTTCTCCATGCGCTGTGTCAGAATAATGAATTAATATGTAAGTCCACACACATTCTATTCCAGTGCCTCAATTTCCCTTTAGTGCTGCTTCAGGTAGTCTTACTATGGTTCCTGTTTGTTCCACAGAGGCTTTCTTAAGCCTTTTTCTGCTCAGATTTCCTGGTTCATTGTTCTACAGTTATCCTCCTTGAGCCCAGATTGTGCCAGGAGGGTCTCTCTGCAGTTCTTTGCCCACCTTACATCTCCTTGTTCATGTCCCTATTGAGAAGTTACAGGGACTGACACAGTGAACCCCAGATGAGTTCTTGTGCCCTAACGCAAACACTGCCTCCCTCCTTCCCACAGTCTGCTCTGGGTTATCTGATCCCCAGCTGACCAGATTAGCTGTTGTTGTGTGGGGCCTTATACAGGAAGGATAAACTGACCCTTGCTTCCTTTGAAGATCCCACTGCTTTGGGTGTTTGGAAAACTACAGCTAACAAAGCCTGCTTTTGTTTCCTCCCTCAAACAGAGCTGAAGTGTATGACTGAAAGGATTATGTCACACTAGGTTACTAAATATATATTTGCATTATGCTCTTACACTAAAAAGAAAAACACAATGATAGCTATCTCCAGTAATGACAGGAGCACCTTCTTTTAGTGGACATCAGTGCCAAAACTTTATTTTAGTACCTTCAAAGTGATTAGTACAGAAAACAGTGCTGCAGCTGTCTTGGCAGGCTGTGCTAGGAAGAAGTGCAGATCCTAATTTAGTGTGCATCTGAGTGATGCATTTGAAAGTGGCAATTCAGCCTGGCAGCAAAAGAGGATTGAGAGCTGGTGCTGAGCACAGTAGGGCTTAGCTTGTGGTAGCTCAGGGCTACTTTGTTCTGTACCAAGGGGAAATGCTAGTGTGTTTACCCTGTGCCCGCAGAGAAATGGATTGCAGGATGGTCAGTGTTACAGCCTGGCTGCTTGTTGCTAGAAGGAGTTGGAAAATAAAGGTGAAATAGGTGCCTTGCTGTCTTTGAGGCTTTGGAGCTTTGACTTGCCTGCTAGCTGTGAAGCAAGTTCGGTACCTGGGAGAACCACCTGAAAACATTCCCAACCAGCATTATTTTGGTCTGTCCAGGCCTGGTTTAGATTTTGGGTTATCTAAATTATGTTCTGATGCTTAGACTAGGAAGCTTTTATGAGAACACTGGTTGCTATTGGGTCACTTCAAATAAAAAAATAAAATTTCACATCTGGAAGCTTGTTCTTACAGGCACATGGTTTGCAGGAAGATACATAGAGCTGTCTTGTAGCAGTTTTATAGACACATCAGGAACCTGAGGGAAGCATGTTCCTTTGGCCTCTTACTAGAGACTCACAGGTAGAAGATTGCATTGTAGTGTGTGCTGAGCCTGCCATACTCCAGCAATTGTGTTTATTGCTGCAGTGCGAGGTGTATCTCCTTGAGTGGGATAAATCTGGAAGCTGGAGTGGGATTGCTGTGTCTAATCATTGCTCTGTGTGCCTGTTGCCTTGACTCATGGCTATGTGACTACCACCAGGACAGCTGTGTAAAAAGCATGGTGGAAAACAGGTTTAGTATAAGCTAAAATTTTCCTTGTGTGGCAGGGGATGGGCTATTGAAGAAGGTGTGTTATGGTAAGGCTCCTGCGTTGTTCATTTTAGGGCTTTTTTTTTGTAGCTGTAACACACCTAGCTAGGTTTGTTATTCTGAAGATAGAACTGTTGCTGGCAGGGGAGGATAGATACACTTCCATTGCATGCATGGAGTATGGTAAACACTTGTGACCTTTCAAGGTTTGTAACATACACCAATGGAAAGCTTGGAAAAGCATTGGCTGTCTTTTTGCTGCACTAAAAATGTTTTCCTGAATTTTTTTCAGTAGTGACAAATGTCTGCTTGATGGAAAACTATTTGATGCATGTTGACCTTAAAGCAAAGGGTTAAGCTGTCTCACGAGGCTGCTTTTTATCCTGGAAAGAATCAGCAGTGAAAGTTAGGCTGTCGGTTTTGTTTGCATTTTCCAGCTATTGTGCACTTGCCAGCATCTTTTAAATGTTTTAAATGTAGCTTTTGTAGTTTTATAATGCATAACATTTGTATGCAGTGGTTTTTGTGAGGATGCCAGAACAGCCATATAGTAAATATTTAATAAGAATAGTAAAGATTTCTTGTTCTCAACAGGCTAAGTTCTGATCCAAAGGAAGTGAAATTGCCATTTTAAATTATGTATGAAATGCTGCACATAAGGAGATATGGTTTGTTTGCTTTATTATACGTAGATGTCAGGAGTAAAGGTCTCAGTTTAGTTAAGACATAAATGGGGTGGGTGGGTTTTTAACATGATAAAAACCTTAGTAATCCTACTTTTGTGATTGTGAGGGATATATCCTTATCCAAGATGTGGATATATCCTTATCCAAGATGGTAGCTGCAGTACAGGTTGGATGATGGAAATTTTCCTGTCACTCCGTACTTCAGCTGACTCAATTTTTTGAAACCCCGCTTTGTGACCCTTTATCTGAAAAGCATGAACTGTTTGTTTGAAAGTCTGAAAAATGGAACTGTCACTTGTGCTAAAAAAGATGGCAGACATGTCTGTCAGCTCTCATGGGGACATGAATTTCCCTTGTGCTTTACTGGTATTAAAAGAGAAATGATTGCTGTTAGATCTATAACTTCAGTGTAAGGGGAAAGAAAGTGAAGCAGGTGTGGTTGATTCTTTGAGCCTCTAATGAAACATGCAAGAAGTATTCTTTCCTCTTTGTTCAAATGGGAAAGGGTCTAGAGAAGAAGTGAAAAGAGGTAGTGAGGTGTTGAAGGTAAATGAGACTGAAGTTTTTACAGGGAAAAAAAAAAAGGAAACCAGTGTGGGTATCCCTCTGGCCTGAGACATAAAGCTTCAAGTGCAAGTCCTTGGGTGTTTAGTCACTTGAGACACCCTGTATCTGTCCCTTCTCCTCTCCCTCACTATTACTGTTTGATTTCTGATGTGTGGAATGAAGAGTGTTAAAATAGAGGAGAAATGTGAACATTTCTGAAAATTCTGAAGTGGGGGCTTACTGGGTTTTCACATTAAGGGCCCCATATTTGAGGAGCTAGCTCTCTGGAAAGAGAGTGCTTTCTTTCAGCATTACCATTTTCACAGGTGTTGGGTTTTATTGTCAGTGTTTGGTTGTTGGGGTTTTCATTTGTTTGTTTTCCCTGGGCACCAGAGCTCTTTTCAGGGATAATGAATATTTATTTCAAAGCTGAGTCTGTGCTGATGATGGGAGACATGTACTGGGATGGCATTTACCCAGCTCACGGTAGACCTTTAAATGTAATGCTGGTCTGGTGAGAAGCTCTTGTTGTTTTTAGAGCATTAAAAAAAAAAAAAAAATGAGCAGACTGCCTGGCAAACAAATACGGGCTGTACATGAGAGGAATAATACTACTTTAAAGTGAAAAGTTCAGACATGCTTTTTAACATACCTCAACTTTGCAGTGTGCTTTGGATGTTGGGATTTTCTTTTACTTCCTGCTATTAATTTACTTTTTTGCTTATTATGCTCCAAACAAGAAATGAAGTTATCTTTTATAAGCTTGACTGTATCTGGGGTGAAAACACATTGTTTTATTTAAAAACAGATGAGTATATTCTGCAGCTTTTAATGTAAATGGTTCAAACTCTTTGCAAATGAGGAGACATTCAAAGTAGAACCCATCAAAGTCAAGTTCCATAAATAAACCAAGTTCCTGCTTTTATATTTCATCTCAGTGGGTTTTCAGTTCTCCCTTCCTCTGTTTTCTGTTAAAATAAACACATGAAGCCCTTAGTGTGTCCTTATATCTGGCTGGCTATTTTCAATTTCTGTAGAAGGTGAGCTTTCAAAATAAGTAGTTAAAGGCACATATATCTGTGTTCAAATAATACCACCTCTGAAAATGCTGATAATTATTCTGTTTCATGAGCCTGTTACTTTTTTAGTTTGGGCAAGATGGAATGAATCCTTGCTATTGAGATGGATTTTTTTTTTTTTTTTTTTAAATTTTTGGAGTATAAGGTGGTCTTTATAAATAAACATGAATATTATCAAGTATGTTATTGCAACATTACAACAGCTTTAATGATCGGGGTTTTTAAAATCATTAGGTTTGCTCTAAAATGTCTTGATGTCTTTTGGAAGATTGAAACAGTCTGTGGGTTCACTTTCTACAGTTGTTCTGCATGCTGTGTCTTTAATGAAAGGCACGATAGTAGATGTGTGCATGTTAATATTGGTGGACCTGGAGAGAATTACTGGACTTTTTGTGTTCTGAAATGTTTTGTTAATTAGACTTGACAATTTTTAAGCTGTTTCCTTTTGGGGCAATAAAGATATGATTCTATACTGTGAGTTCATGTGTGTGTAGACAAACATATAAAACTCTTTGTGAAAACAAATTGTGTGTTGTAGATAGCAAGGATGTAGGTGTTCAGAGGAGAAAATGAAATGTGAGAGCTGCCACTGTTTAAAGTATTCTTATTTGTCTTCTAAGTAGCCCTTTCCATTTCCCTTATTTGAATACACCACTTTTACTTCTGAAATAATTTCTCCATTTCCCAAATGATAAAATGTGTTTGTCTTTGTTTTGCATGCATTTTTTAAAAATGTTGCTTCCCATGTACACTTCAGAAAAAGCGGATGCCTTTAACAAAGGAAACAGCCCATTCCTGAGTCGTGTCTGGTTGAATCCACATTTGGGTTTTTCTGCTTCTGTGTCTGAGCTTCTGAGGAACCTGTTTCTTTCCAGGGTTTCATGCTCAAGAGTCTTTGATAGGCAGATGTTTGCATTTCTCTGCTGTCCTTTCTTGTCTGAATTTTGAGATCTCTCCCAGGATTTTTAGCCTACTCTATTAGTTTGGTCCTTTTGTAGGAAGGCTTGTTATTTCCTCCAGTTTGGAGGAAAAGCCTGTCTCTTACATAGGTGCCTTTCTGTTCAGGATTGCCTCAAAGCCTATTTATCACCTGGTAAACTAACAGCAGAAATTATCTGACTTAAGGTCTTAAGTGGGTTTTTGTTAAAACTTTACTTTGTGTGTGCTTATGATTCTTCAAAGTGCCATAATGCATTTGTTTGTAGAAAATGAAGTATTGAAACACTCATAATATTGAGCCAAACATAAATTCCACTAGATTTATTCTACTTATATGCAAAATAATTTCAGAATATGTTCTTCTTTCAGTAGAACCTTTGGAGGTTTTTTGTTGGGTGTTTGATTATTTTTGTTTTTATTCATTTGTGGTTTTTGTTAGTTTTATGAGTTTTCTTTTTTTTTGTGTAAAGGTGATGGTAAGAAGGGAACTTGTTCTTGCTAGGTTTCCCCTCTTCTTGTTTCAAGGAGTTAGTTACTGCCTTAGCTTTCTGATTAAAAAAGCATCCTAGAGAAAAGGTAATAAAGTAGATTGTTTCAAAATGGTTAATAATCAGCAAGCCATGCTTTCAAGCTATAAACAATATTGTCCATTTGGCAAATGCATTTCTTGTATATATTAGTACTCCTGAGTATTTTTGTTTGACTAGTTGCAGGTGCATGCAGACTTGTGTTGTCCTTGAGATCTCTACGTGCTTTCTGTGTTCTAATGTGGGTCATGCATTTACTAGTTCTGGCATAATAAAAGCATGGCAAAGTACTAGAGGTAAGTCAAGACTTCCACTTGGGTATGGCAGGGAGAAAGAAAAACGTTAAAAATGGTGCAAGAGTGGTTTATCAGAGCATATAATGTCATGGACTTGGACTTCAATTTCATACTTCAACTATTTGAAACATTGTAAGAATTAAATACTTGGCAGTGTTAATCAGCTCAAGTGTACATTTAAAAATTAAACCTGAGAGAATGCTTAGACCAATTCCCAGTTGTTATGACCCTTACTGGGAGGTGCTGTTCCCTGCACGAAGAGAACTTTCTGAAACGGAGCAATCTGGAGAGTATTGGGTTATCAGGATGTGTGAGAAACTAAGAGAAGTAAGAATTGCTTTTCTGGTTGTTTCTGCCGAAGTCCCTGAAGGCTCCTGTTGCAGCACAGTTAGTTTGAAGGATGCCTCCCTGATATAAAGTGTGTTTGGTTCTCTTGATTAGCAATATTGCCATTTACAGCGGTGCTAACATTAGACTCCTCACCTACTACAGCGATATATGATTAAAGCCCAATCAGTAGAAGCAAATGCTCACATAGTAATGACTCCTTCCTACAGTGCCATATTTATAACATTGATGACCTGGAGTAATGTGACTCTTGGACTGATATTGCTGCAGTAAAGATGGATATAAATGAGGAAGGAAGAAAGTGTTGCCTGCATAAAGAAAATATATTCTAAAATTGATACAAGGTTTTCACTCCTTTTTATTTTCTGAATGTGGTAGCATTGTGAACTACCATGTCATTTAGTACGAGGAATAAAGTTGCTCAAGTATGGTTAAGTAAATTATTTGGGCTTAGAATGGAACTTTGGTAATTTTCTTGGCAGTTACTGCCCTTTATTGCACTTATGACAAAAACCCCCATGTTTTAATCTTAGAGGATAAATCCTACACAATGTATTGTGATTGTACATATAGATGTTACCCTACTTCTGTGTGTTTAAAAAGGAAAAAAAAAAATCCCTTTTTATTTTTGAGATTTCGGGATGTGCCTCTGATGTAATGTATGCTTCTTGTGTGTGTGAGTTTGAAGCTTTCATATTGTAATGCATCCTGTATGCTGCTGTTATGCATTGTGGAAAGCAACTTTACTCTCTCCATTATTGACACAGCTTTTTAACATTTTATGGAGTGGCCTTGCCCTTGTATTATCCAGCAGCAATGCTATCAGTGAAACATCCTTCCTTTTAACTGCTATTATACACTAGCTGAGTCTGCTTCAAGTGAAAAGTGTTGCTTTCGTTTCTCCAGCCATCAGGCCTGTTACTGAGAAAGTGGAGCTTGGCAAGTGTCTCCCGGTGGCAAGTAAACATTTGTTCATTGAAATTTTTGGGTCTCTGAGTTGTTGTTAAATTTTTGCGCTTTTTTTTTTCTGTTTTAAGACAAATCGAAGATACCAAAAATGAAGGAAGGGCACTCAGTGGGATCTAGAATGCAGGTTATACTTCTCAAGACTAAGTTTATACAGGTTTAAATCTTGAGAATAAATGGCAAAAGCAAAGATGGAGTTATTACATCAGGTCATCTGGGCATCTTAGAGGTGAAAATGGCATGCAACTGATAGCTTTACTTTCCTAAGAGACCTTGAAGAATAGTGACTAAGAATAAAATTATTAGATATTTAGGTAGCAGTTGTAATTTTGTTGCAAAACAAGATTATTAATCTTTATTTTGGTATTCTGGCTGTGTCAAAGTTTGTAGTCTAAATTTTAAGAAGGCAGCTATTTAGCTATTCATGCCTGGTTCGTAGGAGGATCAGCCATTACGTATACAGTTGGTATCAGATGAATTAAAGCTTTGTAGAAACAGACATGTGGTGCCCCACCCCAGTCCAGTATGTAAATAACTTAATGCATTCAAGAATTCTTGTAATTTTGACCTTGGGAGATTCGCTGGGTCAGTACTGGGCATGCTTGAAACCTTACCAAGGAAGTAAACGCTGGTGAATTGCTGTCTCTGTTTCCAGATCTGATTGAGCTGGAGGAGTTTCTTTCATATGCAATGTGAACAGAGAATCCTCGATAGGATAAACAACTTAGCCAAGGTCCCTGAAACCTAGTGGTGACAGTGAAAACTAGAATTTGTCTAATGAATGCTCTCATTAAGACTAGGTTTTCTGATAAAACTGATAACCTAAAATGGAGGTTTTAATCTTTGAGCACCATCTGTTGTGCAGGGCAGCAGCAGGTGGTCTGTCCATGGAGAGGACTGGCAGAAGTGGCTGGGGGTGCTGCAGGGTGGGTGGAGCTCTGGGGCAGTGAAAGCTCTGTGCAGCTATTTGCCTGCTATCACTTTCTCCCTACCTGATTTCCATTCAGCTCTTATCCAGATGATGGTGTTCAGAAGTCTGTACTTAAAAGACAAGTTAAGAAAACGCCTATCTTTCCCTAATGTTGTAAAATTACTCTAGTGTGTGTTAGGGCTGAGATTTCAGATCGGCTGCAGCTATCGTAATTTCTCACGTTTACTACTGTCGCTTTCCTTAAAAGGCTCAGGCAAGTAGCACGGTTTAAGCATAGAATGTCTAGCTTTGTCTCCCAAGACATGCTAAGGTAAGTGATGTGATACTCTAATTACTTACTGCACTTGCATCAATGTATCAAAGTTA
Organism: Cinclus cinclus; assembly: GCF_963662255.1. Classification (NCBI taxonomy): domain Eukaryota; kingdom Metazoa; phylum Chordata; class Aves; order Passeriformes; family Cinclidae; genus Cinclus; species Cinclus cinclus. The sequence continues at coordinate 92,443,629 of NC_085047.1, read as the reverse complement.
CTACACCCTTCTAATCTCACATTATTTGTCTGTCCTCTTCAACTGTACTCAGATACCTTCATGTGATACCTCTTGTGGTTGGTGATAAGGTAATGGGCAGCTCAGTTGTAACATCATGTGGAAAAAAATTGGGAAAAGCAAAGAATGTTTGTATGGAAAATAACTATTTTACCTTCTCCAAAATCAAGTAGTGATTTTTAACTAACGAAAACAAATTCAAGCTGCTCTTTTTTAGCTGTTTTTATTTGGGGGAGCAGCATATCTTCAGGTTTATGGATTACCTTGAGACCTCCTTGCTAGGTGAGCACCTGAGAGTCATCCAGTTTGTTGTTATAATTGTAGTGCCTACAGTATTGGAATCTGCACTGGATGGGAGCAGTCCAGTGCTGCTTCTGTATGGGGTCTGTGTAGGGTTGGTGAACAGTCTCTGGCTTTACTCACATTTTAGGGTAGTGCTATTCTGACTTCACCTTTTTTTCTTGTGACTGTTCATGATTTCCCGGGCTCAAATGCAAATTTTACGTGTTGGGGCATGCTGAAGTGTGTGTATCACCAGCTATGTTTACAGAGGTGTTTCTTCCATAGAAGGGGGGAAGGAAGACATTGCTTTGAGCAAAGTGCAGTGGCAGAATAGCAATAGAAGTCCTCTAATTCTGAGGTTGAGGGTTCTGTTTGTTTTCTATACCTTTAGATACTTTCACAAGAGCTGAAATAGGACAAAAATGAAAAACTGGTTAAAAAATTTAGTTGTGTTTAACAGCATACTTACTAAAGGTAGTTTGCCAGTCATGATAGTTTTGAAAACAATAAAGTCAAGAAGCCTCCAAACTCTTCAAAAAATTTGTCATGCTTTAAAAGCTAGACAAAGACACTAATTCTGTCCTTCTAGGAGCAATGACTATATAATCTGACAAAAAATGAGCATACTGTAATCTAATATGTCACTTTTGGTGTAATAAGAAAGCTATTCTATGCTCTACTTCCCTCCATGCTATTAATAAGAGGCTGCCACATTATATTACTTTGTTCCTGAGCTGTGACTCAAGTTTTTCACCCTTCAAGCAGGCCAAATGCAGTGATCTGATGCCAACTACATTTATTTCATATACAAAGTCAGATGAAGTGACAGAATAGCTGCAGGTTATGAAACTTTGACATTTCAAGAGGATGCAACAAAAGGCATCAGACTTTGACAGCCAGTGAGCTACATCAGAAATGTCTAACAGACCGTAAAGGTTGCACTGTAGTTTAATTTGATGTGTTAATAAATTGAATGCCAATAATTTGCTGTGTGTTAACATTTTTAATGTAACAAGCATATCCCACCTAGGGAGCATCTGAACCAAAATGAGTTTGAGACCATAACTGAGGATTGCCAGCTGCCATGTTCTTGCTAAACTTTGGGCATTTGTTAACACGTGCTGTCGGTGTAAGTAGCTTTGTCTGCTGTTTTGTTTCAACCAAGTCTGGTTTTCTCAGGACCATTATGATAAGATGTGAGATTATAGAGCAATTTAGGCTGTTTCGAAAAGATCAAGTTCAGAGATTCATTTTACATTGCCAAATCCACTATTGAACTGTAGTAGTTAGATGGTATTATTGCCATGCTGTTAGTAATTTCCAGACCCCAGGAAGTTCATATAGACCAGTGTGCAGGCAAGTGTCTCAGCTTGCCAATGAGAAGGTTTAAGCAATGATGATAGAAAAGGGGAGTTGAAAAAAGCCAATACTGAGCAAAAGACGTGCTTCAGGTGAGCAATAAACTTTCTAGGCATTCTCAAGAACAGTCTGGTTGTGTCAGAGAAGATGAATGCAGAGTGCTTGGGTATAGTGAGCTGGTGGTGATACTGCAGTGGTTCATGAAACAGTGGCTGAGAAGGGGCTGGGTAGGGCAGTATTTGAGAAACAGGATTGCTGAATGATGGTGGTGTGCTGCTAGACCTCCCAGGAAGAGGCAAAGGGGCTAAAAGGTTTTGCAGTGGAGAGCTACTGGAAAGTGTAGGAATGAGCAGTGAATGGATAGGTGAATTAAAAATGCAAGAACTCCTTTTTAGTCCCTGGGATTGGATGTGCACTCTGCCTGTTGTCAAAATCTGTAATGAAATTTCAAAAACATACTGGCTTTATTGTAATAAATTTTTTATCATTCCTTAAACTGAAAGCTGTAGAAGAAAGGGGTTTTTTTGGGTAGTATTTCACTGAGTGATGAAAGGCCAAGGGAAGTACTTCTGTCCTGTTTTTGTTGCCTCTCTCTGAATTTTAATATATTGCCAGATTAAGTCCTGATAAAGCATGGAGTTTTGTATGCCTTTACCGTAATGCTATGTGCCTTTTGAAAGAGGTAGTAGACTGAAATAACAGTTTTAAAATGAACTTACTCATGCTATAAGTTCTCTGAGAAATTTGATGGAAGAGAGATGAGCAGTGAGACCACAGTATCTAGGTGTGACTATGTAGGAATTGCATTACAGATGTGTTGCTTTAGTAGCAAGATGCTATATGATGAACGATTGAGGAAAATGGGATAAAGTAATAATAACAGTTAATACTGTTGCTATTTTGTTGACTGATAGTGTAGCTGTGCTGTTAAGGCACATAACCAGAATACTGACAATTACAAAAATGCTAGAAGACATAAAAAAGGCAAAAAGAAGTAGTTTTGGTAAAAAACTTCAGTACAGTTCATTTACTCAGGACAGAGGAGGAACAGATCTTACTACTGAATGTGATGGAGGCAATACGTTTTTTCAGCTGTCAAGATGGTTTTTGATCATCTACCTTGATGTAGGATGAGGAAATACTAATCTTAGGCAATGCAGGAAATCTGATTCAAGATGTTACTTGGCAGTCATCTCGAAAAAATTACCTCTGTTTTATTGGTATATGGCATTCTTGTATGAATAAAAATGCTCCTAAAATTTTTAATAAGACTTGTGGTTTCCCTTACTAAAAACTAAGACAAGCCTCAGACACAGTGAGGCCAAGTAAGTAGAAATTTAGAGGTAGAGCTGTGAAGGAGAGTCTTGCATGTCAAGACAACAGATTGGACACCTGGAAGTAATGTGTCAAGAAATTAAAAAAAAACTAAACCCAACAGGTTAAAGAGAAGGAAAAAAGCTGATGGTAGTAATCCTTCAAGGAGCGGAACTGTTTGAAGAATGGCAGGTTTAAAATTAAACCATAAGATAATTACTGACATCCCTGACAACGGGAAGAATGTGAGGAAGGCTGTGGTCTGTTCAGTGGCCAGCATATCAGGGAATTCTTCCTGAAGGTGCTATTACAGCAGACAAGCCACAGAAGTGTTTTTGCAGAAGTGCTCATTGTTGGAGGACTGTGCATGAATTTGCAGACTGAACAATTTCTTACAGGCATGGTCAACAAGATCTTTCTAATTAATGTGTTGAGAGGCAATCAGTATAAATTAATAGGACATCATGCCAACCAGTTAAAAATTTACTCAAGTGTAAAATACCTCAGATCTGTCTAATTTTTTTGTCAGAAGTACATAATCCATCACTTCCAGCAGGCTGTGTGTACCACAGGAATGCAAATTGCAAATGTGATACCACAGTGACCTAGGAAAGAAGTAGAGCTAAGTGCTTCAAGAAAGTAGAGTACCATAAAGTATTATTAAACACATCAAGTTAAAAAAAAAAGTGGCCTTTTTTTAGCTAGAAGTCATGCACCATAAAGTAGTTAGAATCCTGGGAGGATGCAGGGAGGGAAAGGAGTACGTATATGGATGCACTTTGATTTATAAAAAATCATTTGACAAAACCTCCTGCCAAAGGCTTTTAAACTAAATCAGCTGCTGTGGATTCAAAGGAACCACCTCCTGTTGTATTAATGACTGGCCAGAAGATGAGAAAAAGGTAAGACTAAATGATCAATTTCCACAGAGGTCTTTCCAATTGGATCTTCAAGGGTATGTGCCCTCAGCAAATTCATACATATTCTAGACAGAGGAACAAAGTGTGCTGACATTCAGCTAGGAAAGCAAAATCTCACAATCCAGAGTTAATCGTGAGATGTTCCAGAAGAATTTCAAAACAGACAGATACTGGACAATAAATAGCTGGTGGGGTTCTGTATCTGCTAATTGTAATGTGATGCTTACTGCAGGAGGAGGGTGGAACCAGTTCTGATTATATGTCTGCTTTAACAGAATCCTAGTTAGTTGTGAAACTTTGGCAGAAATGTTACCTTTTCCTGGGCAGTTCTTTCAAGGTATAAACTTTGAAGGCAGAAGTGTTTAGGAAAAGAATAGGAAGTAGAACAGAAGAGATCATTACTGTTCTTCCTGGGTGTGCTGTGTGCTGTAGCCATCCTGGGCTCCTGTCCATGTTTAAAACTGGTAATGGTGACTTATATAATCACTGTGGGCTGGCTTCTGTTGGAGAGAAGGCTAAACAGGATTGAGCAGTTTGTGGGTTAAACTGAAGCATGAGGTTCTGCTGGAGAAGGGACCCAAAATATGTCTCTGCCTTCTTTTTCCCTTTCTCCAGCAAGTCTCACTAATTGATTGCAAGATAACTTCTATTATATGGATTACTGTGTGATACTGAAAGATGCTTTGTGGAAGAAATTTTGTAGAGAAGGTTACAGAAGATCTTAGAGAAGAGTCCTGATCAGTTTAAGAATTAATGCTTAAATATAAAAAATAGAGTGCTGCAAATACAGCTGACTTTTCAAGGCTGTCATATAGAGGGTCTTTAATTCTGCTGTCTGAGTGATTGTGTCCTGTGTAAAACTTAAGGAAATTCGGGTTTCTATTAACTACATAGAGGAATGCAAATGTGGCCTAACTTGGACACATGAGCTTGGAAACCTGAAAAACAACATTCTTAATAGAGGTATTAATCACCTAGAGCCCTGATTATCTGCTTCAGGAGAAACTGTAGTGAAAAGAAGAGCAACTTTAATTTAGTCACCTTCCTCCAGGCTCAGAGTATCAGATCTGGTCTCCTCTTCAGAGACCTTGGTGAGTGTTTCTGGGTCAGCTTAATGGCTAAAGCACTGCTGCTTTTGTGAAGAATGCCGGTGTTAGAAATCCAGTTAGGAAAATATTCCTGTGTGTCACCCTGAATGACTCACCTAATGCACTGGCAGAATAGTTGCCTCCCTGTGAGTTGTGGTGGCTGATGGCCACCTATTGTAAATTGCTGTCAGGTATTATGGGTAGTAGAAGTACAAAGTCGATCATCCAATGTAAGCTGCCAGGACTGATTTTAATTTTAAATTTGATGTAAAGGATGGGGGTTATTAACCCTTCCTTTCATTGGTGCAAATTGCTAATACAGCTTTCAGACCAGCTTTTAGTGAAGTGTGTAAAGGGAGGTAAAATGGGGGTGGAAAATTTTTAAGTGGGGGTGGAAAAAAAAGCTCCTAAATTTTACCTTGTCAGTCTGGCTATAGCATTATGCTGGTTTTGTGCATGGGTTGTTGGTAGTAGGTTTTTTTTTGTTGTTGTTAAAATTTATGCTGAGATATGTACTACAAATTTGCAAAGGGATATTGATACAAATTGAGAATTTTTAAATTTACTGAGTTATAAATTGTATCACAGGAGAACTGCTTTTGAAAGATTGTGGCTTTTCTCCTCAAATTGAAACCTGTGGAAAAAAATTGTAGCTGAGACTTCTGGCATGCTTGAGTCTGTTAGAATTGAGGTTCATATGAAATTCTGTGAAATACTAGCTTTCCTCCGTATAGACTAAATCAGCAATAAAATCTAGGTTTTTTGATTTTGCATTTTTTAAAAAAATTAGTATAATTTCCTGAAGCAATGTTTTTAAATTAGATGTCTGTTTAATTCTGTAATCCTATTTTTTCACTTAAATTTTTTGTTGAACAGAGAGAATAGTCAAATTTTGTATATGGAGATGAGAATTGACTACCCTCTCCTCTGAATGACTGATGCACTGGACTCTATATCTTAAGAGTGAAAGTCACCTGAATATTAAGCAAGCTAAATACAGTTATCTCAAGTTGAAGTTTTTCTGAACTCTTGTGAAGATTCTATATAAAGAAAGTAGCTTTTATGAAAGCCTATCAAATGTTTCCTGTTACTAGTTGTGGTTGGACTTTCAGTGCATTTTGGAGAACTGTCACATCACTGCTCTTAAGCCTATGAACATATAGAATTCCTTCAAGGCTTTCTGTAGAGAGGAGTTTTTAAACTCCAATTTAAAATAGTCTAGTCCATACTGGATCCAGTTTTTTTTTTTTATAAAAATGAAGTTTTGAAACCTGAGTCCTGGTTGTTTTTATTGCAGGAAAAAATTATGAATATTTCTGCATGTAAGTTCAAGAGTTCTTTGTTATTCTGCAGTTACAATTTCAAAAATTATTCTTACAGGAAGATTTTGTTAGTTTGTGCAAGAATTCATGTGGAAATAAGCTATGACCCTATTAGATCTGCAGAGGAAAGAAAGAGGTTCTTCTTTAGGGACTGTGGCTGTAGGAAATAGTTTCTCTAAAGGTAAAGATATTTGACTTCATTTGCAATTTGTATACACATGCCAGTCTTGTCTCTAGGCAGAATGCTTCATTTGATCAACCCATGATAACTCCTCATTTGTTGGAAATGCCCAAATCTGTTTAAATACCTAGGATTAAATTGTTTTGCAAGTCTGACAGTATACTGAAACATAACCACTAAATTGCTTCTGTTTATCTTTTTTTTTTGTTTGCCATTTACATAGTAAGATACTTGAGCCCTTTTTCTACTTAAGTATTGTTAAACCAGCTAATGCTGTGTAATGTGGGTCACTGGCTAAAATGATGTGTACTACTCAATTATTTGAACAGAAGGAATGATATGAAGAGGGGAAGAGTGATGTACTTTCTGAAAAGTTGGGGTTTGCCTGTTTTTGCTTTCTTAATGCTTGAGATTTTTTTTTTTCCTTAAGATACTGCATACATTGAGCAGTTGAGATTTAAACTTAAAATATCTTCCTGAAAGGACAAGGTTCAGACTTCTTTTATTTTTCTTTTTATACTTAAGAATAAGTCTTGGTGATTCTGTCAAGTTTAGGTGGCTCTATTATTGGAAGAGTGAGGTTTGCATGATGTTTTGTTCATTCCAGTGCAGCAGGAATTGTCTGGAGAATTGTGTAGCTCATAGAAGGATTAGTATTTCTCAGAGAATACAGTCTCGAAGCTGAACTCACTATTCTTTAATGTATGGAAAGAACATGGTTTCAGATTATTTGGGGAACTTCTAGGGCCTGTTTTTAAAATTAAGATACAGAAACATCTGTGCAAGTGGATTGCAGTATTTGTATCAGTGCTTCTGAAAGAACAAGCTCTTCAATTGTGGCAGAAATCATGTTACATGCTTATTTCCACATAACAGAAAATGCACATGGAACATGACTGATGATCCTAGAGATGCTTCTGAAGTATGAAATAAATACCTTATTGGTGTATTGTTGGAGAGTCAATGCTGCTTAGCAATTTGCTGGTAGAGCACATCTTTGTTAAATGGATTTCCATCAGGAATAGAGTAGGTTCTCTATTTGTGTTGTGTGTAGCTCCCTTTTTAATGTTGAATCATATTTACTAGGAATTTAGTTTTAGTGACATCTAAGTGTCAGACTTATTTCAGAAGAAACATGTTTTTTCAGACGACTTCTGCTGATTTGCTGTTTTCATTTTCATGACTTTTCCTGTAGTAACTTTTTCTTCTCTTCATTCCAGCCTCTTGCTTCTTGTACTCAATTGTATCGTGCTGTCTTGCAGATATTATTACTGTTGCCTGGAAGGGCTCAAGGATTGCATGAAAAATCAGAATATACTGATCTTCTTAGGCTTAGGGCCCACTTCACCTCTTGAGATTATTCTCTTTCTTGACATTAATACTTTTGTCTCATTTTACACACGATGTGTTTTTGTTCCTGTGCCCATGCTCACCTATTTTCTTTGCTCAGAATGTATTTGGTTGGAGCTGGATTTGAATGCCACATATATTTCTTCGTGTTTGAGAAGAGAGAAATTCTTTCCTTTGATGTCTATCTCTGGTGAACAGTCAAGTCTGAAGAGTGCTTTATTGTGCTAATAAAATCAGGCAGGATTTTGTGAACTTGTTTCAGTTGAGTACTAAATAAGGTTCCATAGAAATGTGTTGAGATACTTTTTGTATTTATTGCCATGTCCTCACAATAAACTGTGTGATTTTGCTGTCTTTGCAGCTGCCTTTGTCATGTTTTAGTACTGTGCTGAGAGTCTGGGTGCCTTACATACATATGTTTGTGTTTGCAGTTAAAATAGAGTTTAAAGCCTCATTTACACTTCAAGACAAATTTGGACACAGCTGTTTTACAGAGGCAGTGTGCAGTCAACTTCATGTTAGGTAATCCTTTGGTGTAAACTCGATTTCTTAATCTCCTGTCCCTTTTGTCCCCTCATTTCCTATGATCCAAGAGTTGTATGCCTTTCAGTGTTCCAAAACAGTTCAGGTTTGGCAGTATGGGGCTCATTATACCCAGGGAGCCATCAAGGATGCCTGGCTATGGTTCTGTTAGCAATCACCAAGAATGGATCTGAAGTTTAGGGATCACTAGAACTTCAGCTTTTGCTGCCTGCAGCCACTAGATAGCTGGTGTTTGGTCTGTGAGTTAAATACAGTCAGAAGCCAAGAAAGGGCTCCATGTGCCACTTAATGCTGTGGTCTGACTGACAAGGTGGTGATCAAAGGTGTTGGACTCTGATCTTGGAGGTCCTTTCCAACTATAAGGATTCTGTTATTCTAAGCCAGCTATAAATATTTCCAGCACGCTTTTTAGATCTCCTGCTTACAGTTAGGCCATTATTCTAGTGGAGACTTCTGTGGGAAGTTGAATATGCTAATATTGTATGACAAATCCCCAAAATACTATTTACGGGTCTTTCCAAGGCTGAAGTAGATAGCTTTCCATTAGCCATAACTTAGGAAATTTAGACAGCTGTGCCATTTTTTTTGCTGTGGTTTTCTTCACCAAAATGACCTGTTATACTTTAAAAATTCAGTGAGTACAGCACACACCAAGTGCCTTCAAGAAGCACCATCACCTTCTGATGCAGAAGATACTTCTATGGATTTGCTTTCAGCTTTATCTGTATTTTCAGGCAGCAGCTGTGTAGTCAGAAACAAGATCACTTTGTGCTGACACTGTGACATAATGTTGACTTGATCATACTGAGTGAGATGTTGCTTCATTTACCTGTGTTACATGCTATGAATGCTCTTAACAGGGAATTAGGAGGGAAGAACAGGTTGCCTTACAGACAGTGATGATTGTTTGCATGTTGCTTCTAGTTCGTCACCTTTTTAGCTCTAAATGTTTTGTAGAAATCTTATTACAAAACTAAGGTAATTACAGCATAAGTGTAATTAAGGAAGATGTTTATGAGACTCCTGACATCATGTGTCATCCCCATATAATACTATGGGGATACTCCCAGTTTCAAGCACTGTTTCCTTGGGCAGGAGCCCAGTGGTACCTTTTGGGCAGGTCTTTGTTTAAGTGAAGAACAGCCATGCCACCTGGACTTGATTTTTTTTTTTTTTTTTTTAACTCTGGGCTTTGGTGTTCAGTTAAATACTGCCACTTACCCAGGAACTTAGAAATAATTTCTATAAAAAGGTTAACTTTAGCTGTGGTGGCTCTTATCCTGGTGGAGTATTCTCAGTGGTAGGCAGTGATATTTTAATGACTGTAGTTTTTGTGCTGCAGCTTGAATGTTTTAGGACTGTACTATTCTCTTAATGTATTGTGCTGTTTTTATTTCCAAAGCTGATCCACAGCAATTAGAAAAGGCCATCCTATTTCTTACTGTTGAGGCTTTTTTAATGTAGTTGTACTGATCTTCAGCTTTGAGTCTACAGACTGCTAAGCTTAGCTAATTGCGATAAGCAAAGTCTGAACTTCTTCCATTTGTTTCACAAGTTCATTAGTTTTCAGTTCTGACTATTGCCAGTTCTGTTGACTACACAATACATATATCCAATAAATTAACATGTATAGGTGTAGTCATCTGTCTTGTCATGTTTGTCAGCAGAAAGTTTTCTGGAGTGGAAGAATGCTTTAAGTATAGACTAGATAAGCAATTTGCTGTGTTATGGTTGGTAGAAATTTTCTAGTAAAACAGATGGCAGGTGATGTTTTTCTAAGCCCTGTTCTGAAATACTCTCTATAGACTTAATAAAACAAGTCTCATATTATTTCAAATGAGTATGTTTCTGTAATAAAAAATATTTTAGGACTTAATTTTTCAGTGGAATGCTAATACATTTAACAGCGGAAGAAATACGCAGATTGGTGGTGACTTAAAAAATTCTCAGTGAGAGATAATGCTTTTGGTAGCAAATGATGAACAGTACCTTCTCTTTCCCAGATGCCTTTTGGCTTTTATTTTTTTCATATAAAGTTCTATATTCCAGGCAGCCAGCCAGCATTTGTCATCAGTTTACCAAGTTCAAGTGTTGTTAGTACTTTTTTTCCCTGTTGGAAAGCTTTTCTTACCCCTCTTTCAAAGAAAACCTCTACGAACATCCAAAATTTCACTACTTTGTTTGGAATCTTCATTTTCAGTCAAACTTTACTGACAATTTGTGCGTATCTGTTCATAAACCAAACTGCTGTTTAGTACTGATACCTTTTTATTAATTTGTATTTTAGAGGAAAACACGTTTTTCATACTTAAATATCATTGATTCCTAGTTTTTCTTAGACAAAGAAGGGTTAGTTTCTTCTCATCACAAAAGCTCTCTGATTATTGATATAGACCTTCTGTGTGCCTGGTTTGATGTAGATCACTTTTAAAATAAGAAAGGCCAGAATAGTATTTTTTTTTAGATGACACCCATGCCCTGTGGAATGTTATCAGTATGCTTGCTTATGTAGGCTCATCCTCTGGCATCTTCCCAGCTGATGAACTGCCAGTTTATAGCCACAGTTTTTGCTTTAAGTCCTTAGAAGTGCTTCAGCTTATACTCTGTGTGATTAAATTTTACTGCATTTTTTACTGCAGTTCTCAAGGTGTTCTAGTACAATATCCCAGTCCTCTTTTGGTGTCCAGCTTTGTTGTCATCTACCATGATTCTGTACAACCTTCTTGTGGTTATTTCTGTGCAGTGGTGTGGATGATCCCCACCTGGACCAGGCCTTAGTCCTTTTTAGTCCTCATCTGTAGGTCTACTTTGTTTTACTGACCAGCCTGCATGCTTGCCGTGCTGAGTGTCATCCAGATACATTGCAGCTTCCATGCTTCATTTCCTGGTGCCTCCCCAGAAGAAAGCAGATTTGTTGTTCCACTCCAAATTTTATTTGGTTTCCTGTTGTACAGTGAAGGGCAATACAGTAATAAAATGGTTTAGGTTGAGACTGACATCTAAGATTGTAAAGTCCAACATTAACCCAGTACTGCATAATATGTGTGTATATATATTTCTTTTGTTCTGGTTCAAAAGGAAAAGAAAACAGATTTGAGAATCTCTGGAGTATAAAGATCACCCTCCCTTACACGCATGTTCCCCTAGACGCCAGCCCATGTAACATTCTTAATAATTTTTGGAGACTGTTACAGAAATAACACCTGGAGCTGCAGTGCAGTGTGTGGTCCTGCTGCTGGGTTGATCTTGGATCTAGCTCATGGTTCTGTTACTCTTTAATGAAGAATAGCCTGAAAGCTACTTTTGTGTTGACTCACACAGACCTCAAGTGAGAAGGTTCTTAAGGTAAGGTATGTTTATGATCAGTTTTTTTTTTTGTTCTTTTAGTAGAATTGCATGTCAGCAAAGAACAGGATGAACTGGTTTAGTTTCGAGAGCACAGTGTGAGACTTGACTTTTTGATCAAAGTCCTTTTGTCAATATGAATGCTGAGAAATGCTTTCCCAGGAGGAAGACAATAGAAAACAACTTTTCATAGCTGAGATGGCTAATATGAACCGTGAAACAGCAGAGAAGGATCTTTTTAAAATATGGATACATTTTAGAGAAAGGAGCTATTAAAGCTCCTTTATGGCAGCCTTGAGAGAACAAAATTTAGATGGAACTACAAGACGTGTTTGAAGATCATTTCATATGTTTTACAAAAGAAACTCTTTCTGTTAGATTGTGGTGTTTGCTTTATTTCCCCTTCCATGTATCCAGGCTGTGACAATTTAAACTATATTTAAGGTGGAGCAGGAGACACGTTACGTAAGAGGATGGTGCTTGTTATGTCTGGGTGACCTAACAGCTTATCCTATGACTTACTTTTCCTTCATGGAAGAAGGATCATTTTAATAATTAAAAGCATTTTATTCTAGAATAATCCTGAACCAGTCCCATCATAGCTGTTCAGATCATGTTATTTTGAATGCAGTTAAGAATGGAGTTGTATAGGAAACTCAAAACCCCTTTCTTTTAACTTGGCAGTGTATAGCACTATATTTAGTTTTCCTTTGCAAAGCCTGGAGTAAAACCTTCAGTATTTGCAATTTGCAGGTCAATAGATTGCTTTTTATCTTTTTGCAGATTTTTTAAAGGTTTTAATACTAGTGCATATTAGCAGGTATCTTGTTTGTTCCAGCAAAGTAAGTCTTATTTTCTGTAACAGTTGCTGCATTGTTAACTTCTAATCTCTTGTTAGCAGAATGCAGAAACTGAAGTTTGTAATTCCAAGTACTTTGCTTTCCCAAGAAGAAAAAAGCCAGCACAGTGCTGTAACAAAGCATTTTTATTTTGTTTGTGTTAACATAGAGTGAAGGGGTAGAAACTTTTTTAGTTTTCTAAATGGAGCAATATTTAGGAAATACTGTATGCACAATGAAATAACACTGCATGTATCTTGAAATAGGACAGAGTTTTGTGCCTTTTTGGATGAATAAGGCAATCATCACAGTGTGATGAGTGAAGGATGGTAGGTGTGGGATGGTAGCAGGGCTTCTCAGAGTTTTCTATAGGATCATCACAAATATATGAAAGTTGGTTACTACAGTGCAAAAATTTTGGGTTATGTGCTATATCTTATTTACTTCAGAGATAGTAGTTTAACTGGTGAGGGAGGAATTTATTCATGTGTATAGCAAGAAAAATCTGAGAACCAGATTGCTTAATGTCAGTATGGGTAGGTTGAGACACATTGAGAGAATCTTGCAGTATTTTTAAATATTTTGCTTGTTTTACCAGGTTTAAATGAAGATTATTGCAGTTAGGAGTAGCCATGTATTGTGTAGAGCGAGGTAATGATGGGAGGAAGTTGATGCGGTAATTGTTTATTTTACGTAAACAAATTGAGATGTGCAAGGTTTCTGAAGGCCTTAAATACCTGACTTCAAGAGTGAAGTATTTTTGCTTATTGGTATATGCCTCACATAAAAGGAAGGTTTTGGTGATGATGAAGTGATTTGTCAAGGCACTGTTTACCTTCAAATTACTTGATTCTTGTCTCTTTAGCTTATTAACTTAGATGTGGTATGAAAAACATATCAGTTACATGGCTTGTTTTATGCCTTTGGTGACATCCGAAGTTGCCTATGCAGATTTGATCTGTGGAAATTGTGTTAAATAGGCAAATCATTCTGATGACTTCTGGTCCAGTGAGGAATGAGAATGAATATTGGCATTGACTGGCTTCACAGTAATTTTCTGTGAAGAGAACAGTACCAGATTTAATTTTGTCTGGTAGTATATAGATTCCTAGTAGAAGCTGGAAGTGATGCTGGTAAGTGGAAGACTTCTTTTTTTTTTTTTTTTTCTGTGCTTGAGGCTTTTTGTGCCTTGGGCTTTTTTTGCTCTTGCTCTTTTCTGGGTAACAATCCAAATGTAAGGACTTAAACAAGCATGACCTAACATGCCCTTCCACCTTTGTATGGTAGGTCTTTATTCTCAATGGGTCATGAAGAAGATGATTTTCCACACTTCTTCAACTGCAGATGTGTTTGTATGCCTAATGTGTTCAGAACATTCAAAGCTTTACGTAGAAGTAGACACATTGAGCAGACAGGATTTACCAGGCAGCATAGGACATAGCTTGACAAAATCCATCACTTTTCTGAATATGCAAGGTTAGCAGTGTTTTAATAGGAATCTGTAACCAGACAACTTTCCCCCCTTTGCCTTTTTCTGATGGATTTCTGTTTACGCTTGAAAATTGAGTATTGAAGGTCTTCTGACCTTGGAAATTGATCCACTTGAATTTTCCAGAGCGTGAGCTCAGGAACCTTTAGATCTTGTTCTGAGGTTTACTTACTCAGCAGGTGTAGTTCTTTTCCTGTTTTCTTTTGACTTTTCATTTTTCTTCAGTTAAGTGTTGGGTTTTATATTGAAGGAAGCATTTGTAATAGGCTGAGCTGACATGCAGTGTTGGTTCTTGGCTCTGTCTGGGAGTGGGAGAAACACAGGAAAGTTGACTTTGGCAGCTCTAAGTGGTGATGAAATTGGTGAGTTTTTTCCTCGGATTAAAACAAGGTACCCTGTGTTTTCTGTTCTCACAGTAATTACTAAAACTCAGAATTGGTGTTTAAATGATCATAGAAAACACTTGTAAAGAGCTACCTTCTGTATTGGGGTAATTCTGAGCAAAGTGAAATACCTTACAGTGCTTTTGTTTTCTGTTCCATTTTTCTGAAAGGAAAAAGCAGCAACGGCTTGTGTGTGAAAGCACCTTTGTTATTATATTCAGCCCACAAGACACAGTGCTGACCTGTAATCCTGGTGTATTGGTATTGAATGTCATTCCAGGGATGTTTAAAGGAAAAGCTGAACATTTTTAGAGACGTGAAACAAAGCAAGTTTCTGGAGAGGATGTAAGTTTTAAAATGTTGCAAAATAGACATCTGCTAACTGACATTTCAATGTTGGGTTAAGTTTTCAATTGTTTTCATTAGAGAAAAGTAGTAATAATCACTTTAAAACAGGCTCACACAACTTGGATTTGGTCTTATTGGCATCACTGGAAGTAATTGTTGTAATCAGAACTGTGATCTGCTCTCTTATTGACGTACAGGAGAATGAGAAAAATAATTAAACTAGTAGATTTGATGTGTACTGATTTATTACTTGCTGCAACTTCAAGGAAAAGTATGGACATTCTGATTTATTTATTAATTCCAAGGAATTGCCAAGGTGACTTCTTTTCTTAGCCTAGCCTTGTTCATAACCTAGGGAGTTTTTGAACTCAGATGATGGGACAATCCAATACATTACATCATTTGACTGAATTTAATGTGAGCTCCCTGG
This sequence comes from Cinclus cinclus, assembly GCF_963662255.1. Lineage (NCBI taxonomy): Eukaryota > Metazoa > Chordata > Aves > Passeriformes > Cinclidae > Cinclus > Cinclus cinclus. Next base: position 92,428,418 of record NC_085047.1, on the reverse strand, counting down.
AGTGGAACTTCTTAAATCAATAGCATTAGAGCCACTCATTTTAAAAGGAAATGGCACGAACCAATAATGACAAGCTAGCAATAAAAGAGGAATAGCCTTTTTGGAGGCATTTCAAAAGAGTAAGCATGTTCTTAGATCTTCTGATGTATGATCGTTTCAGAGACACTGGAACTACTTAGCTAATGTTCAGGAGGCCAAATCAGGAAGCTGGCCATATGTTGACTCTGTATAAAATGGGAGAGATACAGGATTTTTTGCAAAATGATCAAAGATGCTATACACAGATAATACTTTAAAGTAACACACAATTCCAGACCACCTTCAAGCCTTAACTGGGGGAGTTCATTAGCTTGTGGAAATTTCAGTACCAGTACAAAAACTAGAAGTAGTTGAATAATAGTGTAAATAAATTTTAAAAGGCTGTGAGTACAGGTTAAATGTATTGTTTTAAAAACCCAAACCAAATTGTACAATTGTCAGTTGACTTAACTGTGATTCTCCTTAAAGGAAAGGACTTTCCAAGTCTAGTAGTTGCTGATTTTTTCCCCAGTTTTACCATAGGAAATAAGAAAATTATTAAATCAGTGCAACAGCTAGTATTGGCATTGTCTTTTAGGTACTGAGAGGGGGCAGTACCTGTTCTCTTTTACTGTACTGATAGTTTAACTGATTAAGCAGTATGAACCCATCTGCAGTATTAAGAAAGTTTACAACTGAAAACACTAGTAGATTAGGAGGCTTAGAAGGTAGCAGCAAGGGACTAAATAGTGTTTTGTCTAGCCTGTGTAACCCTGTATAAACTCAGTTTTAACAGAATGCATAATTTAGTGCAAATATATTTCCATAAATGGAAGCCATACCAGAAATCAGATATAGGAAAATAACCTGTCCTCACAAGATGAGAATAGCAAAGGAGAAGATACTTCTGTGTCTTTCAGCAGCAAGGGATTGTTGTGACAATGATTCTACAAGACTGCATCCCCAGCGCAAATCAGTATATTTTGTACAGGTTGTCTCACTGGGATTTTTTTGTGCCTCACTATAGACTGCAGGTAGATGACTTTCCTATCTCCATTTCTACTAATAAAGTTTGTAACTCATTCTCTTCAGTGCTATATATTTTTTAGAAATTTTGTTTGCTTTCACAGCATCTTATGGAGATGTAGCGAAGAAGCTTTCCTAGTTTATACTAATCTTAATCTTGCAAGGAATGGAATAAGCTGCTTGATTTGTTGCTCAACCCTTTTGGTGGTGATGGCAGTGCCGTGTGGCCATTAGCTACATGTTGAGGTGGCTCTGCTGTCACAGGGGGAATTATAACATGTGCCAGCAGTTTTGTACTGAAGATGCAGTATTTCCATGTCTTCCCCCTCCCAGAGAGACTTTATGAAGTGAATGTGCCTGCATCTGTCACATGTTTGAGGCAATGGTGACTAAGTTACTCGTGTCCTTGGGGCTGCCAAATGAGGATTAGATCCCCTGCAAGTGGGGTCAAGGCCAGGGTTTCAGCAGACTCTGCCAAGTCATGGCATTCTGACGCCGTACAGCAGTGGCCACTGTGGTGGACTGGAAACTTCAGTGATGTTCCATTTTGTTTGTCAGGCCAAATTTTAGGAGCACGTGCTCTGCTAAACAGGGTGGCAGCTGTGTGGAACTCCCTGGTTTTGCTAGACTTTCAAAATAAGTTGTTTGGAAAAATATGTTTAACATAAGGAAATTGAGTATCATATGGATCAAATTTCTTCAATCATGTGCGTACACTTGAAAAACTCTTCTGATAGAGGAATGTTAGTACTTATGGTATGGATGGTCCCCTTATGAGATTGGAGCTGGGCTTGTTGCTCCGCTCGTTTCTCGGCCTGGTGCAGCAGGGGCTCTGCAGCCATTTGAGAGCAAACCAAACCTGCTTTAATCTGTGTGCACCTCTGGTTTTACGGGCAGAGCCTGCTCTCTCTCGGGTGCTGCCCGGCTCTGTGTGGGCCTGGCACCTGCCAGCGCCCGGGCGCTCCTGCCCTGCGTTTCCAGCCGAGCTCTCCCTGCCTTGGCTCTGGGGCTCCCGCCCGGCCTTCACAGACGGGGCCTTGCGGGGCCCTGAGGGGCCAGCCCGGCACAGCCATGGCCAGTGGCCCCCTCCGTGCCTCGTGCCTGGAGCTTAATCCCCAGGTGGGTTTATGGTTCATCCTGTTGCCCGGCCTCCTTCGGGCAGTGCCTTAGTATGTTACTTGTTTTCCACAGTCCTTTGGCCTGTACGGGCTTCCTCCATGCTCCTTCCCTTTTTAAATTTTTCTTTGAACAGCTCCTATCATCTAGAATGATTTTCATTTTATATTGTAAGTAGAAGAGAGCGTTGTGGAGCTCAGTGTCTTCACAGATAGTGAAGGTTTTATGAGCATTAGGTTTCTTTCCAAGGACACGCAAATCATGTTTTGCCCCCTGTTGAGTAAGTTGAACTCCTTCAGTACGTACCCCTCTGCTTGCTGGCTCTTCACCTGTTTTACCAGTCTTCAGTTTAATTTGCTATAGCAAATCCCATTGTGAACAAGTAAGAAATATGAAGTGTAGGTATTTCCTGGAGGGCTTGCAAGAGTCACGGTGTGGCCTTTGGTGTCCCTTTCTCTCTAGGATGTACCTGAGGTACACCAAGCTCATACCTCATAAGACATCAAGACAAAACCATGTTTTTTACAAGACTGTTCCTAACTATCGAGCATTTGTTAAATCTAATGCTGTATTAAGCTTTATAATATTTAGAAATGCCTAGGCTTTCACAGTGGAGACATCAATAAAGATATTGATACTAAGGTGAGAGATTAAAAGGGAAACAAAACTTAAACCAAAATACTAAAGAGATGGAATTTGGTTGTGTTTTGCCAATAAGGTTTCCGGGTAACATCACATTTGAGAAATACTTTTCCACATGTCCAGTTTCATATCTGTCCAAGTGTATAAACAAAGCATGGAAAGAATCATAAATATTTCATTTACCGCAAGTATGTAAAATTAAAATGAAAACATTAGGAGTAGGCAGATGACTGTACACCACTAAGAACAAAACCAGTGTCTAAAAATTAGAAGAATTAGCTTATACTGATTATGTTGAGAGAAGCATGGAAATGAGTATTTCATGCCATGGAACCACAGATAGCTGAAGCAGTGCATATTCCATATAATTGATAATCAAAAGCAAGTTGCATCACAGTGTTGACATTAGTAAAATTCATATGCCGTCTCTAAATCTAGATCTGAGTACTTTTTAGACATATTCTGTGTTAGTGTATTATGAAATCTAAGTCTTTTAGAGTTAAAACCCAACCTTCAGAGTATTTGTTCTCTTTACTCCAATGAGTGAATCTGAATGCAATTGTTCCTGGGTATTAAATCTGATTTTCACTCTTGTGACCAATGACAGGACTCGAGGAAACAAGTCAAGGGAGGTTTATGTGAGATATCAGGAAAAGGTGGCTGTGGACTGGAACATGCTCCCTGGGGATGTGGTCACAATATCAAGCCTGGAGGAATTCAAGAAGTTTTTGGACAGTGCTCTCAGGCACAGGATGTGGCTCTTGGGGTGACCTGATGAGGGCCAGGAGTTGGACTCCATCCTGATGGGTCCTTTCCAACTTAGCATATTCAATGGTTCTGTGCTTCTGCTAGTATTAAAGTATGGAGACATTTAAAATGGTCAGCTGCATATATCAACAAGGAGAGGGAGAATTACTTGTTTAAGCATTAATTGGAGGGCATGAGTATTTGTTAGGTGATAGGGATTTTCCAGCAAAAGTTCCTTTATTGTCTCTTGTCCCTCCCATCTCTTTGGGCTACTCGCTTCTTTGCAGACAAACACAAAGATAAAGTGCTTTCAAATGTATTTCAGTTCCCTGAACAAATGCAGAAGAGCTCTCTGAGAGGGTGACACTGTAGGGGTTTTTTCTGCAATGAGGCAAAGTAGAAAATGTAATTGCAACCTCTGTGCTCTCAGTAGAGCTGAAGCAAGCAGCTTCATCAGTTGGACAGAACACTGTTGTAGAGACCTTGTTTTTTTTGTTGTTGTTGGTCTTGAGTAAAACACTAGTTATTTCTCAAGTACCAAAATCAAGATTTTCTAAACCAGATAAATTTGATAATAAGTTTACAGATTTATAGTAAAGTGCTTTGTAAAAATAATTACTACTAAGGAAATCTAACCAGCTTACAAAGAAAATAACTACACTTCTTACAGGGACACTACATCATTGTAACTTTCATATCTGTGAGTTAGCAAGCCTTTATTTTCATAATAGCTCAATTGGAATAAATAAAACATGGAATTTATTGTTTTGTTTTTCCTCCCAGTTCAATGTTACCATTACTTGTTACAAGGACGCACTTTTGATTTTATGTAGAGCTGAGGCAGCATTTTGTCATCTTTTTATTGAGTATATGGGACAGATGATATAGGTTCTAATACAGATGATTTAATGTATGTACTCAGGTTTTATAGTACTTGCTTTGTGTTCACTCAAGATTTCAACTAATATATACAAATAAAATTGTGGTGGTTTTGGCAGTTTGTATCTTGGAAATAGAGGTTAGTACTGTGAGTCAAGAGAGGAAGCTGTGTATGTGCATGGTGTGTGTGCAAATGAAATCTGACTTTGTCTCCAGGAACTATTTTCATAGTATATTATTTGGAGGTGTAGTTTTCTGATAGGACTTTTTTGTCAGACTTCAGCACTTTGCATTTGAAAGGATTTATGTGAAGTGTAAATGCATTTTGACATAGCTTCTGTACTTTCCTTGTACTCTTTCTGTAAATGTAAAAATGTACCCAAATTGCAAATGAAACCATTATCTGTTTAATAGCCTCCTGCTAGTGTCCTCACAAAAGTATCTAGAGATGTCTAGAAGTTTGCAGTTGAATTCAGTTTTCTTCCTTCTGTAATATTACATCTTCTCTGAAAAACAAAGCCAAACAACCAAAAGCAACAAAACAAGCAACAAAAAGCCCTCACTCAAACCCCAGTGTCCATGGCTATTGGAATGTTATCCACAGTATATCTCCTTAAAAGTGAGAAGTTTTCTTAACAATAGGGAATCTAACTCAGTTGGGATGAATTTGATGCATAATATCCTTACTCCTTGCATGTGCCAGAACTTGTCAAACTGGCGTGAGCATGGCTTTCCTTCCAATGGGGGGCCCAGTGCCATTTCCACCTCCCAGTGCCCCTGCTGATGAGAGGCCATGGCTCAGCTGAAGTAAAATGTTCCAGCTGCCACCGAATAGCCTCTTGCATAAGCACATAATCAACTTACATTAAGAAACAAAGTAAGTCATTAGCTCTTCTTATCAGAATACTTGCTCCATTTGAATTCAATGTGCAGTGTATGATTGACCCCTTAGGAGCCATGTGTACTAGAAAAAGAGCTAACAGATTAACGGGTAGAGTCACAATCTAGCTCTGCACTAGACCTACATACGGTAGTTATTTGCTTCCAGAGGTGTGCTTCTTGGATATGGTAACTGATACGGCTGCTGTGGCAAGGCCTTGGATGCATGTCATAGTCTAAAAAGTAAAATAAATGTGAAATTATTTTCTGTTTTCCTTGATTTCAGTTATAGCTGTTTATTCGTAAGCAAAAATGTTGAGTTTCCTTTTATGTTTAGAGTGTGCCTCCTATGGCAATTCAAGTTGGGATCTATGCCTGGTATTCCGTCTGTCTTTATTAAATGTAGCTGTATTTTATTTGTAAGGAATTGTTGAATAGAATGCTTCCTAAAAACAAGAAAGTTTAATTGTTTCTAGATGGCAAAAGCAAATTACTTTTCTCTCCTGAAATTTATCTCTTACTTACATTTTGTATCTTCTTACATTTGGAGATGGGGAAAAAAGCAAAGTATTAGGAAGTAGACAGAAATAACTCCTTTAAGACATGGTACTCCCAACCAGGGCACTGCCAAGGATTACTTATCTCATTTGTAGTAATACTCCTTGGGCTATCACCTGAAGCTTTATTTTTGGCACTATCCTTTTAGTATCTTGCCCCATTTTTGATGCCTACAGGACAGCTGATCCTGCCTCTAGGATGCATGTCCTGAAGAGTGCCCTGTGTTGTCAAAACACATTTGGAAATGTGGATTTTACAAAACTGGTCATGTGCTCTTCTGCAGGAATCAAACATGCCTCATTTACTAGGAGTCTGTACGTCTGTCTATGGGTCAAGTAGGATTTCTAGAACCTTCATATTCTACTGGGTTTTGAGGCGGACAAAAGTTAGTCTAGAACCAAGATTTCTGATTTGATTTAGCTATTACCTTTGGCTTTCAACATTTTCAAAGGTTTAAGGTAAAGAATTACCTTATAGAATAAATGTCATGCATGGTTAGACTTTTGTTTAGAAACACAGTTGTGACTGAAATCGGCCTGGTAGTCAAAGTCATGTTATCTGGTTTAGAGAGGGCATAGAATTGCCTCTCCTAAAATGACTGAATTCTAGGTATTTGTCTATGCAACCAGCTGATGTGTGGAAGTCATTAGATCTAAAACTCTGCTCAGCATATGGACAGTTTTACTGTTCATTGGGCTTTGAAGTCAGTCAAATCTGGTTCACACTTCTTTATTTGTAGATAATATCAAATGATGGCAAACTCCTTTGTACTTTTGAAAGAAGCAGTATTTGGAATATGTTACCGTATAATAACAGTATTTTATAGTCACTTTGTACTTAATTCTTATATCCTCCATGCAGATGTAAAAAAAGCCAACAGAAGCTAGTTCAAAAGTCTTCATTGCTTTTCCTAACCCAATTTTGCAGCAACTGAGAATTTGTAGTTTGGGGGTTTTTTCACTTGGACTCATTACAGGAATTTCTAGTCCAGCAGGAAAAGACATGTGAGGGGCACGCTGTCTTCTGGGAATTAATTTTATTAAGCATGAAAGCTGGAACTTGAGAAGAGTATTTGTCTATTGGACTGTTTTCAAAAAGAGTACTAGGGAAAAAATCTATTAAAAATACTGTCTGTGCTGTTGTAATAACCCCATTTCTTAAGTATGTGTATTCATTTGAAACAAAAAATACTATTAGCAAATGTGCTTTTTAGGATTATGTAGCTATTTCACTTCTCAGGTTCTTTAACTTGTCATACACAGCAGATTAAAATAGGTAATCCTGGTGATTCTGGTTCAACAGTTTTTTGATACTTATTCAGTTGAAGTAATATCTCTCAGGTGTAATTCTTGTATTATAATGGTGATTTGTTTATTTCTTGGGGTTTTTTTCCTAAGATAATCTGTCATAGAGGCTATCCAAAAACTGGGTACAATCAGCTTGGTTTCTGGAGGCTCTGTAGGGCCTGTGATGCCCTTAGGTATACTTAGGCTTTTCCAAATTTGCTAAATAGAGGTCTTTCCTGCCAGCATGTACTGGGAGCTTACTTTTACTTGCATTTCCCAAAATGTGGGATATACAGACTTCTTTCATTGAGGATGAAATGTGGTTAGGTTTTTTTCTTGTTTTTTTTTCCTTTGCTTATCATTGGAAAGGGAAGGAGTGGCAGATAAGCCTTTGAAGTCTGAGAAACATTTCTTTAGGGAGATTTTTGAAGATGTGAGTTGATGTTGTGGAGTATCTTTGTCTAGGGGGAAAAATGGTGGTTTTTCTTAGATTCTAGAGTCCTGAGAGAGTTTTATGGCAAAAAGCAGCTATCCCATGACAAGTTGTTTTTAAGGGATGATGTATTGTAACTACTTGCCTCCATCCCTCCCTACATCAAAAAAGTCACAGCAGTAAATCAAAGCCTAGAAGTCAGTGACTTCTCTTACGTTTTTATGTTTGCTTTTGCTGCTGCATAGAAACCAACAGCATCAAAGGTTTTCAAACCTCTTCTCTGTATCACTGAATGACAGACATGTGGAGATTGAGATTACATTTATCATCTCATCCCAGACAAGCCTAACCTCCTTTGCCTTTATTATCAAAATCATTGCAAGTCAGAATACATTAATCTCAACCTATAGTACAGTTCTAGACTTGATAGAAAAATCTTTCTTTAAAAATACCTTTCCTTTTCTGCATGAAGAACACAGAACAGTTCTGGTATATTTAAGTGCAGTGTGGACAAGTTGTCTTCCACATATAAATAAAAGGAGGTATATGGATCACTGAAAGCTTAAAATAGTGTCCCCCACATTGTATAATTATACTGATGCAAGTATCATAGTAACTATGTGGGAAGTAGTTACAGTTCTAAAATAAAATAATTTGGACCATCTTTGCTTCTGACCAAGAGATCCTTTTTGATACTGTACTGGGTCTGCTGGAGCTTGACTTAGTTGTGGTGGGTGTACTGTGTTGACCTTACTTTGAGTTCTCTGGCTATTATTAATACTTTTATTAGTAGTATTTTACAAGCATGAAATGCTTACTCAGGATGGCTGTTGATTGCAGATCAACTTATAGTACCCTACAAGTGACTGACTATATGTAGAGAAAGTGTTTTATTTAAGTGTTCCTCACCTTGGCTGTATCAGAAGTTTCGTCTGAATTATTAATGATACAGTGGTTTAAAATTTACACTGTCTCATTCAGGTGTTTAAGATGGTAAAAACTGAAAGTCTGTCCTTGAGTTCTGGTGTCCTGCTTGTTTGGGTATTAGTTAGATACTGGAATTTCTCTGACTTCAGTTCCCAAGGAGTTTAGTTATCAACCTTCATTTTCACTGTTTTAAATGCTGAACATTGACTATTTTGATTTCTGGAGTTTGATTTAATTACTTGTATAGCAGATGTTCCAGACTGTCTAGATTTTTTTTTGACTCTCAGTTGGCAACTAGTTTCTAACTAAGCAGCCAGTATCTTGTAATGAATTTTTAAAAATGTTATATATCTTATTCTGTATGTGACATATATGACAAATAGCTCTATTGTAAAATAATGGTTTTTTATGTATATCTAACTTTTAAAGCACAGCTAATAGCAAATGCTGATCAAGTTTTTTTGGTAAATATTTGACTGATTAATGTAGAAGTTCTTGAAAAGACTTTTGATGTTTGTAAAAGTACAGAGTTGTGAAATATTTATTGTACTTCAGATTGTTCAGTTGCAAGTATTTAAATATGTTCTTTGAGAGTAAAAGTAAATATTAAAAAGCTCACTGCATCAAAAGAATTGTAAAGTAACATTTAATCTTAATGGAATTCACATTTCTTAAGTGCAGTGAAAACAAAAGGGGTTCTGAAATCTTGGGGTTACTGGTGTCATAAGCTTCTTCTGCATCATGAGTAGGTTCACACATATTCCTGACGTGAACACTCAAAGCTATTGAATGTCGTTTATGCCATTTTATGAGTTTAAAATTCTTGTCCTTCATCAATGTAGGCTTTATCTGAAGTCAGATTTATGATCCTGATGCCTGCTAATTTTGGAAAATTTAAAACATCTTTACTGTTATGAGTGAGGATTGAATGTAGTACTTCATCAGCAACACCTATGTGTTAGTAGGTAAAACTGTAAAATGCAGTTTGTGACCTCTTACCTGAATCAACATATGGCTTTTTCCACTGAAATTCTTCAACACATGGTATTGTTTTGCAGTATAAGAGGAAGCAGTAACTTAAAATGTTATATTCCATGCATGTTTCAGTACTGTATTTGAATAGTGTTGTGTATATGCAAGGGGTTAGAAGTATCCTGAAAGTGTTTCAAATAGCTCCAGATAAATGTTTCATTAACCTTCTGACCATCTGAAATTAGCATCCTTCCTTCTATCAAAGCATTTGTGTGTTCACCAAGCTGAATTTGCATAACATGAGATTTGGAGCTGATATGCAAGAAAAAGCATGGAAATGAAGGAAAGTGCTAGGTAGCTTCTAGTGCTACAGAATTAGTCCATTATTCTGAACAGCCAAGTTATTTTTGAACTATAAGTTCAAGATTTCTTCAACATCAAGTATAGGGGGTGCTGGGGTTCTATTTTGAGTCTTCAAAAAGCACTCAAAACGAATTGCATATACGAGAGAATTTACATGTTACACTGCAGGGAGTATGGCAGAATATAATTACTCATAATAGGAAATTCGGCTATTAATATTGTTGTTTTGACTTATTTCTGGCCTTCCAGGCTGTTGATAAATTTACCAGTAATGCAGGAAGAGTTTGGCACTTGTACTATACCTGTTTACTTCTGTGGATAATTGAGTAGATGAATAGCCTGGCCTTAGGGGCAGTAAGTTCAGGATGAGCCTACATGAGCAAGATCTTTATTTGAAAAAATTGTCGAAACATGACGCCTGCCAGTTTTACTGAGGATTTAGGTTTCTCCTTATAGATGTGGAAAACTAACAGGTAGCAATTGCTTTAGTTGGACAGCATTCAGTAGCACCCATGTGGTAGTTTTTCTCTGTTTCATCTTGGGTTGTTTGCTTCTGCTAAGGCTGCAGCCTGACCTCAAGTGTGTGTGCTAGCATAACTACAGGTATATACCAGGAGACTTTTTTACAAGTAGTCTTTGTGTAGCAAAAAACAACCCCATAAAGGTGTTAGAGTCACTGTTCTTTAAGTAACTATAGTTCAGTATCAAGTATGTATAAATAATTAGATATGTAAAGTTATATAGATGTATGCATTTACAATAAATATTTTGGTGATTCTCCAGTACAAATATGTAACAAGCTTTAGATTATTATGGATGGAACAGGTCATGTGCTAACCTTTAGATATTCTTTGGTCCCTGACTTAGCAGCCTGCAAGACCAGCATTTTACAAGCTGTTACTTTTGTGGTATCATATAATATAAGAAGGTTGCCCCACCTTCTGTCTGCTAGAATAATAGCTTCACTAGCTCTGTATCCACTTAGGAATGAAAATCCTTTTGAAGTCTAACAGGCACTGACCATTAGGATAGTGAGTAGTTGCTACTTGGCAGTGAATTTGTTTTACAGATTTAAATGTGATGACAAGGGTTAACAATGGAGGAAGATGTTTTCCTGACATCAAAACTACAATGTATTTTTGTAGTAAAATTAGGAATAGAGGTCTGCTGCTCAGCTCTTGTGTCAATAGACTGCAGAATGCATAGTTAGCTGTATATTTTTTTTTTTTAATCCAGAGTTTACCTGAACAATTTAAAGACCAGAGAACATGTAGATGAGGCTTTTTCAGAACCGTTGTGCTTAGTATAAAGAAGAATGCAGAAGCCATGTATTTTAACTATCTTTGTCTTGGAATTCACATGGGAAATTTGACTCTTCCACTTTTGTTTGCTAAAAATCCTAGTGGAAGGTGGTATCACTCTGACTAGTTCTGATAATGTCTGATGGCAGAGTAATTTACTATTATAAAGCACATTTTTCGAATGTGTTCCCTTTTGAGTAATCTGAAGCTCCTATAAGAATACCATTTAGGCATGGATTTCATTGCATCTGATCTTGTAAATCTTGCCAGTGCATGCTGTCTCCATGTGCGTTGTGTTGTGCCTTGGAAAAGAATCACAACAGGTATTCTTGCTTGATTTTTCTTAACAATTTAGTTACTTCATTTAATAATTAATAATGTTAATTTAAAAGGAAGTAACTAGTGTGGCATAGCTGTGGGTTTATCACTTGCTTTTGAATGAATGAAAGCAATCTGCTGCTTCCTTCCCTCCATCCTTCTGTTTCTTTAGAATTTGTAAATACAATTTCAAAAAAATTCCACTTTCTGCCCTCAAAATTTTGATAGCTTTAGATTTTTTTCTTTTTGGATTACTGCAAATGGAAGTAGTTGTTGGCAACTAGGAGTAAAAAAGAAAATTCTCTGCATTCTGAAGTATTTATACAACTCTGAAAATATCTTTGTAGATACTCAGAGTGACTGGCACTGCTTGTAGATCTTAGTAGCCTTTAGTTGCCTTAAAAAATGAAATTGCTGTTTTATGGCATTTCTTGGCACCTAAGGAAGCTGTACATTTCCTCTGCAAATCTTAATTTCAGCTGTTGGTCTGGATCTATTTAGAAATAAGCTTGATATTTTAATTAATTTAAGTACTAAGGCTGTCAAATATCCTGTGTCTTATGTGACACTTTGCCTCCTAGTTTCTCTTACCATTGCAATTTGCAGGGTAGTTTTCTCATTTGCCTTTCTAATTGCAAGTGAGAGACTCTTGAAAGGATTTCCATGTAGAGGCTGTCCTTGACTGGACCTGGATAGAGGAGCAGGAGGCACACTGTGTCCCTGTCCCACTGGCAACAAGGGGCACAATGTGTCAGAACTGGTACATTGAGAGGAAGGAAAAGTGTTGCAAAAGCATTTTTTCCAGGTATCCAGTAATTCATGAACATCACAGATCTACTTTCTTACCATCATTGCAGTGATCCTGTGAAACTAGATGGGAGATTGCATATGTGGATGGAATTGGAGAATTTTGTCTCTATCACTTTTTATTGCTACTTTTCATGGAAATAAGCAGGGAAACTAAAGTTTGACCCAAAGAGAAAGCACAGACATCAGAAAGAGCTATACCTAATAGGCCAGTATATCAGCAGTATTTGGAATTCAAATTGACTGCTTAGAAACGATCTCAGACTTGCTTGAATAACTGAGGTGAGTTTTCATGTATGTGAAACAAAGAATTATTGTTACCATTTTTTGGAGGAACACACATCACTGACTTTGTCATCCAGGAGGTCAAATTATTCAACCATTCAAAGTACAGAGTGTGGGGAATTCGGCTAAAAATTATGTTCCAAACTGGGAATCAGAAAGGAGAATTAGACTGTCTTTTAAGTGCTATATTGCAGTGTCCCTGTGCCAGCTCATGTGACACAAATGGAATATAGTTTCATTAGGATAGCTTCAGAAATACTTTACACTAAGTACAATGCTCAAGGAGTCATGAACTGGAAGGCTGAAATAAAATTTGTATGAAGAACACATAACAGAAGTGTTAGGTATTTCACAGAAACTGGAACATTTGCTGTTGTGACAATGTTTGTTCTAACAGCTGTGAATTGCAGAACTTTGCATCACTTAATCATCATACTTCTCTATTTCCTCTTCAAAAATGTCACAAAAACTTATTTCAGCCTATTGCTATAAATGCATTTCCCCTCTGCATGCACAAGTCCTTGCAGGAGGTGGAAAGATAGATCAGAAAACCAGGATGCACCAAGTAAAAGAGAATATGGCTTGTTTGAGAAACTTGTGGGCCTGGCACCATTTTCTGTAGTTAAATTGTACCTGCCTTTGCTTCTAAACATTGTTTCCCTGAGACTAATAAAATAATCTATTTGCAGTTAAACTATGTTAATATATTTCTTTTCCCTCTGCATACACTTACATCCAATATTCTATGATTTGTAGGCAATTGACTGGGGAGGGTTTTGATTTCAAATGTTATTTCTAACAAAAATCATAATCCAAGGGTTTAAAATTCGTTTGCTGGAATGAGATCCAGTAATATTCTGTGGCAACAGGTCCCATTACGAGTGACCCATAGGAAATGTGTTAATTAGTCGTAAGTTTCTGGGAGAGAGTTATTCTGTTTTTTTGGATTTGGTTGTTTTTGTGGTTGCCTCTGAAGAGCTGCATTTTTGTTTTCCATTAAAATAGTTATTTAATGGCATATATCTGTGACTTGTAGGTGAGTAGAATGATTTACTTTCTGTTGACAATGTCTCATATTGAGGTAGTCCTTTTTCAGAATATAAAACCTGATATAGGGTATTGATCTGATAGTTACATGAGTTCTTTTATCTGTGCTATTCTATGTTCATGAGAGAGATGACCATTTGAACAGCTTTCAAAGTTATGCTCTTCATTCTGAGCTTGGCAAATTCATATGAAGGGGTGGTATAATGCTGTGAACATAATGCAAAGTTCAGGTGCTCCCTATAGGTTATTTGTGAATTGGCCTATCATTTGAAATCTAAGTTCCTTGAAATGGATGAGAATTTCACTCTTTATCTCCACAAATACATACATACGAATTAGAGACTTTTTCTTTTGCAAAAGTGGACTGTTTAAAAACTTAATCTATTTTAGTTAGCAGTTTTAAGAAATGTAGATTTAAAAATTATTATTACCTTAGATGGATTTTTGTTATCTGGAGACAAAATCTACCCTTAAAAGGACTGGATTTGGAAAGATGAGGTAAAAATCTGCACTCAGTGCCATTGTTTGCAAAGGGAGATGGCTGCACCTATTCCTGCAGGATGGTGTCAAATGTGAAAGAGCAGGTACTCAGTACATTTGACAAATGAAGACAAAGATGAGATAATATGATCTGATAGTGCATAAGGATGGTTTCCTTACAGTATTAGAAAGGAAAACACCTTTTATTTCTTCTCATTTCAGTGAGTTAGAGCTTTGTGATAGTGGAGTTGTTTCTCTTCACTGAAGAAAAAAAAATGGAAACTGGGAGCCTTTAGTGCAGAGATGTTATAATACGTGAATGTTTTTTCACACTGTGCACTATTAGTTCTTCCTGTAGATTCTGAATGATAATGGCTTGTCAGTATCTGTTATCCTAAAACTCCAAAGTGGTTGAGCAGCTGTGTGTTTAGTGTGCAGTTTTAATAGTGGTGCTAATTGCTTAATTGACATCAAATATTTGTGATTCAGTAAAATACCAGGCTGTTAGGAAAGCCGGCCTCTATCCATGTAAAGTACTTGTGTGTGGAGGAATGGAGTCCCAGCCTGGGTGAGCAAGTCTATAGCTGATGCTGAGAATTTGTTGCTGTCACATCTGTGGTTTGAGTGCACTTTTCCTTTTAATCAAAAAGCATTTAGAAAAAAAGTAGAAGAGAACACTGTTCAGTGAAATGTACTTAGAGCTTGGCCAGGGCAGAAGGATTGAGTTTTCAGCTGTACTTAGTGTTTGAGTAGTGTTTGTGTTCATATTATTTACGGAGAAAAATATAATGTTGAACTGAAGATTGTTGCTGCTACTTATGCCTGAGTTAATAGTTCAAGTAGAGAATCAGGAAATATCATTCAGTGTTTCTGCTGATTTCAAAATCATATGTTAAGTCTCTACTAAAAATATGTGAAAAGACTTAGAACCTTTCAAGGCCAATTACTTTTCCAGTAAATACCACTAGCATCTTGCTATCATCCTTTTGCTGTTACTCATGGAATACGAAGCCCCTAGTCTTTTCAGGCAATACATTTGTGTAAATTAAGTCTAGATAAAAATTACCAGAGTAGCATGAAGGTGAATATCAAGCTAATTTCAGTTGGATTTTTCTAAATCAGAAAAAAGTAGCTGCAGAAATACTTAAACTCTTAAGGTAAAATCCTGTTAGCTGTTTCTGTGCCTTTGTCTTTTGCTGGTCTTTGGTTGCTGATGCTACTTGAAAGAGTAAAACTATATAACATTTCATTGGTGTGTCATTTAAACTAGGTCTCAGTACATTGAACTTTGCACTATAAATAGAAGCAGATAATGCTAAGGTATATTTATGGTTTCTTGGACATATTCTTAATGGGCTTAAGCAATGGAACTTAAAAAGTGAATATAGTTATTGTTCTGGCAATGGCGTCAGACTGCTGTTTTCAGTGACTGTGGTGTCATTCTGTAAGTTGTAATACAAGAACACTAAAAGGACTGTCAGATCAGGGTGTTTTGGCTTTGGAGGTTGGCATTACAGGATGTTCAGTTGCTGCAGTTTGATTTGTCTATGTGGCTCATGTCCTGACTCACAGTGCTGTTCTTCTGAAAGTATCTTTTTCTGCTTTGCACAAGTGAGTTGCCTTGTTGCCATATTGAACAGTGCATGTGCCTTTGTGCGTTGCAGTTCTGCCTCACTGGCAAAGAGAGCCTTATTCTTCCATGCTTAGTTTTTTACTCTTGGACTGTGAGTGGGTTGGAGGTTTGAAGTTGTTAAATTAGGTTGGTAAAGTGCATTTATTTTCTATAACCTATTAACATAGTGAAAAATAAAAAATGTTCTGTGCTAGCAGGTAGTTTGTTAGATGTGGTATGTGGTGTGTATATATATATATGTACACATATAGTATACATTTGTGGTAATTTTATAATTTTGTGATAAAACCAGGTCGAAATAAGCTAATAGAAGAAATGGTCTTCATTTTATATGAATGCTTAAAGTACTGCCTTGCTTTTGGGATACAAATTCAAATGGTTTGTTTACACAGGGGCTATCAGACCTGTAAATATTGGCAGTAATGGCAGGAGAATACTGTTTAGAGCTCTGTCTTCTGAGGCTCATAGGTAATTTCAGAGGCCTGTTTTAACTGAGTCATGATAAAAACTCAATGTATAGAGTGAAACTTGAAAAATATTTTTTTGAACTAAGAGCATTGTCAAGCTGTCTTGGACTGGTTTATAATAATTAGGAGAGGACTTGTCAAGCTGGGCCTAAATAGAGGGAAGTAGAGGCTGAGGGATTTTGTCTTGGTTTTCAAAATTTGTGTGCCATTCCTGTTAGCCTTTTATATAATCGTTTCTGAACTTAAGCACTTCACTTATCAGAAGTAATCTTTGTGTTGCTTTTGTGTCTGGAATGTCCTTAGTAATGAAAAACTAAAAAATGTATTGCAGTTTGATGTATTATACCGGAATATCTCACATTCCCTTGCATTACTAGGAATATTAAGTGGTGCAAGTGACAGATAATTTATGTGCATTGTAGGTTTGGTGCACTGACAAGATAAAATAGGATTGTGTACTGATAAAATGGTAAAAGATACTATGCTTTGTAACTGCCGTAGAAGTAAGGTGGAATATGGAAACATATTTTACTTCCTTCCAAAATGTTTTGGCTTGCTCAAAGAATGTTACCTGGCCTTCAGAAGTGGGCTGGCTGAATGACACTTTACTTTTTGACAAGTCCACTTGATGGTAAGGGAGAAGTTGTCTGACTGGAAAGTTAATGCAATTTTTATACCCACCCATGTCCTAGTTTCAGGTCTGTGCTAGATGTGGCATGGGAAAAATGTTGTGTTTCCATTCTGCCTGAACCAGGGGCAGTTACAGGGCTTAGTGTAAGCCCTGACTGGGGGCCATTGGTGTGTCTTATGAGGGACTTATTTTTACCTCCTTTGTGAGCAGCTTCATATATTGTATTAAGTGACTCTTTCAAGTTCTTGGAAGTTGAATGACACACAAAAAATAGTGGAGTTTACTTTTGGTTTTAGCTTTATGCCTAGAATCGCAGTTTTGTCCTTTGGTATCTTCTGAACATAATGCCTTCATTTTTTTTCTGTCACATGTAAGAATCAAGTAAGGATTTTGGGTCCTTTGTGTCTGCCTCTAGTATCTACTTCTGGGATGGCAGAAGTTGTTTTTCTTTAATCCTTCCATTTCACTTTATATTTTACTTGATGACTTCTCCTCAGCTGTTTTGTGGTTGATAGTCTGAGTCCAATAGGTTTTCTTTTTATATTTTTGATGTTCTCTCCAGCCTCGAGAAAGTCATGTGCATCAGAGATAATTGTTTTATTAACTTAACTGCTCCAAGTCTGCAGAGTATTGCAAGGTTTTATGCGTCTATTCCCAATAAATTATGTGGAAAATGACCTTCAGCTGTGTTGCACTTAAGGGCAGTGGAAAAATCATAGATGAAGAAAATATTAGGGTGAATTTTTTTTAAGCTTGAGAACTAAATTTCATTTTAGGCTTACTTGCCAAGTGTGTACTGGTAAAGTAAATGGACCTATAACTATTGACATTAAGACTAGCTAGAAAAGAAGGTTCCATGACTATATGATTAAATTCTGTCAAGAATTGCACAGATGCATCCAGTTGCTTTGGGGAATGATGCTTTGGCTGTGCAAACTACCAAAGTTACACTATTTGTTTGGGGTTAATTTGCTCAGTGTCAGTCTGACAGCTCACCTACAGAGGCAGATAAGCACCAGTGCCCAGGAGCACTTTCAGGACATATATAATGTACTAAATGTAGCTATTGAAGATGCAGGAAATAAGCTTCCCTTTAATATGGTTAAAGAAAGTATGTGTAAATGAATTGCTTCAACATGAAGCTGAGGTTTTGAGTTTAAATTAGGACGTATATAAATTACTCTAGATTTGACCATGAGATGATGCTCAAGTTGCTGATGCCTAGGCTTCTCCAAGTGTTAGGAATGTGCTCTGTGCTTCAAAAATGTTTTTCATAAGGTAGGTGTGAGTTAGAATGTTGACTAAGGGATGGTCATTTTATAATCAATGTCCTCCCAAAAAATTAACTTTTAATTTTAAAAATTGGTTATTCTGGTTTTGTGTAAATACTTTTCTACAAAGTACTAATTTTGGGGAAGCTATAGGTGTGATGGAGTTTGATGTGAATGTGAAAATTTGGCATACCTACTTTTTTTTCTACAGCTTTCATAGAAGAGGAAGTACTCTGAGTTGACAAGCTGAGGCTTCCTGGCAGCCTAAGAGTCAGTCTCAAAGCTTGTTCATGTGTGGCAAAATGATTACTACTAGTATTTCAGGAGACCAGTGTTTCACTTTGCTGCAAATGAAATTCTAAGTTATGGCTTGCTAGTCTAAAAAAATGGCAAATATTTATTATATATTAAAATATTTTCATAAGCACAAATTTTTCAGTGGTGAAAAGAGTAGCAAACATATAAATACTTAACTAAATACCTAATTTGGCTGAGAGTCTTAAACCATTTGCCCTTTTTTCAGTTATAACTGAAAAAGTCAGAATAGGGATTTTCATGGATGCTCTTCATTGTGTTGTGGGAAAGTGCAGTGCAGTTAAGGCAGAATTTTGACATTTGACTTGGTTTGAGGTGTTTTGGTGGTCTTGAGCTGATACTCACTTGAGAAAAGTGTGATGGGTCAGGTGCTGGTGGCTGTGTATATGTTGATGGTCAGGCATATGATTAGTTAATTTAACATGTGACTCATGTTACTGCAGAAATAGTGAGTGAACTGACACAGTAACTCTTTTTTTCCCCTTGTAGTGTGCTGGAGAAGAGAATTGGGTGGACAGTCGGACTATTTATGTTGGGCATCGTGAACCACCTCCAGGCGCTGAAGCGTACATTCCACAGAGATTTCCAGATAATAGAATAGTTTCATCAAAGGTACCAATATTTTCTTTCATTCATTTAGATAAATCAGCTCAAGTTATTCTTTGTTTTATTTCTTTCAAGATTTTTCCTAGGCTTCCTGTGTATGTTTTCCTTTCCACAACCAGCAAAGGTAAAATGGAGATATCTCAGATTTCTTCTTGAGAAACTAATTGCTAAGTTGCCTCTAAAATGAACAGAAATAGAATATTTTCTCCCATGTTTTCTGTAATACCTAGTAGTCTTTGAGTAATAATGAGCTTTTCAACAAAGAAAAATGCAATTTTCATTTAAGGCAATCCTGAGGTAAATAAAATCTTCCTAAAGAAAGACAGCATCCTTTGTACTCAAAAGCAATACCTCAAAGTACTAGAAATAATTTAATTTGTTGACCACTTGGATTCATCATATTCTCCCCACCACAACAGTGTCATTCCCTTCAAGAGCTCCTACTGTTTCTGTGAGGCTTTTTCATGTCTTTGTTTTTCACCTGAAAGTGCATCACACTTACTTCTGGTAGCATAATACATTTGTGCTGTTTAGAAGCCTTCCAGTTGTCCCTTGCCTCAAGTAGTAAGTTTTAATGTCCATAAGTTCCAGCAGCGTTTCATGAGCAGTTAGGATGTTGGTACTTTCCAGCTGGCTTGCTCTACCAAAGATTTATACTGCAGTGGCATAGAAATTTGAATGCTTGCAGGTCATGTATGGCTAACAACTCAAGAGCTCCCAAGTTTGCAATATACTTGGATTTTAATCTTCACGAGCTCACACCTTCAGCTAATATGAAAGAATCAATTCAAAATAATATCTCCTTTACTGAGAATTTCTTATTGAATAGTGTCTCAAATCCCCAGTCGTTTTAAGGACCTTGGTAACATTGTGTTCTTAAGGAACTGAGTGGTTGCCCTCATGGCCCTGAACACAACACATAATGAAAGCCAGACTTTTCACAAATGGTGTGTCAGTTCTCATTTGAGATTTTCTATTTACTACCTTCTTACCATACTTCATTCAAAGAAAGCATACTAAGAAATAGCATAGTATTTAGGCATCTTTAATTAGAATGCTTGAAAGGTAAGGTAGATAAAATACAGATCAAGTACATTTAGACTGGTACAATGGGAAATCCTGTGCTCTACACATTGATTTGTATTGCCTTTTGATTAATGCAAATATTTGTACTCCTGTCACATTTTTCTTATTTTTTGATCTCATCTGAGATGTATAAAGCCATTTAAGTTACTGCTGATACTTTCTTGAAATATAAAAATCCTGTTCGACTATGCTTTGACATCTTTTTGTGATTATCAAGTTAGTGGAAGTTGCTTTGCTATGCAGAGCAAGATTTTAAAATATGACTTAAACATTCATTGAACTATGGAATCCCTGCCAGCTATTAGTAAATATGTATGACTTAACCAGTTCAGGACAGAGGTTTCACTATATTTTTATTTGGATATAAAGCATATTAAGTTAAATATTTTAAATGGTAAACTATTTAGATGTGAACTGAATCTCCAAATAACTTTTCATAAACAACAAGTATTAGTGGAAACACACTTTATATATACTTGGTGTTTCTGAGTTTTTCTGTTTATTGGTTAAACTTGCCTCATTTAAAAATTAAAATGTAGGTTGTCTTTGTGAACGTAGATACAGTGGTAATATTTCAGGAGGGAGCAGAATTCACGTAAGTGCTTTATAATATTGAGCAGTTCCTTAGAATGCCGAAAGCTGTTTTGATGACTGTTGCCTATATATGAGAACTTTCCATGCTGTCCCTTTCAAGTAAACTCTGTTATTCCCATGCACCATCCCAGACAGCCTGAATAAGGCACCACTGTGACTTGACTAACATTCACTCTGGCTCTGTAAGCTGCTACCTCTTACCCTTTCACCTGTCCCAGTCCATTGCTCGCTGATGAACCCTCTGGAGGGGGCACCTATTGCAGCACAGGGAACATAGACATTAATTTCCTACTAAATGCTCAAATGTGCAGAATTAAGATGGCAAATCCATAATTGTTAGAGGTACCTGCTTCAAGCACAATGTATAATGCTACCTCAACCATGAAGGATACTTCCCCTCATCTTTCATCAGCGAGACAGACACTAACTTTCAGCTGGGCTTTTATAGGTGTTTAGTGCTTATGTAAGGTGGTATATGATTGCTCTTCAAGGATGAGGAACTCCAAATTTCTGAGTACAGACTTTACCAATTTATGACAAACTGAGTTTCTAAAAAGGGTGGTTTAAAAGCATGAGCAAATGTCATCGATTAGTCCATCTCTGTGCTGCTTTACTCAAAAATGTCATGTCATAATGCCCTGATAAAGACATGAGCTTGCAGTAATATGAACCTTAGACTGATCCATCCAAAGGTGTGCTTTGCTGTGCTTCACTGGAGGCTTCCTGGTGTCAGCAAGGTAATACTTTGATTCAAGTGAGAGTAATAGTTCATGTACATTGCAGTGTCACTGTGGAATGTAGTTAATGCTCTGTTTTCTTAATGATACATCCCTGATTGTAAAAAAAGATACAGGGACAGAGCTTGGCTAGACAAGTGTTCTAGTGGTTTGATGTGTTAATTCAAATTTAATAATATATTGCAAAAGATAGATGTTGGAGTAATAAAAGACAAAAACTCATGTCTTTTGGATAGTATATGGAGTTCCTTTTAAGTTCTAGAGAGTGACCTTTGTAACACGTATCTTTTTGTTGATTTAACTTTTAGCTACTTCAGCTGCCTTGGGTGTTGGCCTTTGAAGTGACTGTTATGTGCCCTTGATTGAATTTATCACATGACAGTGCTGCAGCATGGAAAAATATCAGCTGCTAGAAAAACCCTAGTGTTTCAAATGCAGAAGAAGGAAATAATTGAATTGGCAGGGAGGTTGCTTGCTTTTTTTTCTGTGGGGAAAAACAAAATTATACACATTTTGGTACTATTTACTTTTCGGTAGAACTTACGGATTAAAAGGAAACTAAGTTAAACTAGGCAGCCACAGCAGCTACCAAAACTTGGTGAGAAACTTCTTTTCCTTCAGGATTTTACTTTTTGAGAAGACTGATAAATTATAAAATAACTCTTTAGTACAAAACTTCTCTAAGTTTCAGGCTTCATATTATTGTGCTAGAAATATGATTGTGTTTAGTAGGCTTTAGTGTATTTCTCCTCTGTGAATTCCTTCAATACGTTTTAAGCCCATATAAATTCTCAGAATAAAGAACAGTTCAACTGTAGGAATGTTTGCCGAAAGAAACTATGAGCATTCATTTTAAAACTTCCTGCTAATTTGAGTTAATATTCCAAATCCTTGAATTTGACAATGACTGTTATCCCCATTTATAATCTTGTTTCTGTTGGTGTTCTTCCATATTCCTTTCCAGGTGGAAAAGTCTTAGCCTGTTCAATAATTGTTTGTGTGAAAGCTGCTCCATGCCTTGGTTCAAGCTGGGTCTGTACCTTTTCCCAAACCAGTGGAATCATGCACAGATTGTTCAGTACATAGCAAACTATGGATTTATGTAGTGGCATGATGATGTTTTTAGTTATTAATCTATTATTTTTCAATATCCAAATTCCCTTTTCTTGAAGTCAATATAATACCTTTATAGAATTGCTATGCTCTGAGGAGCTCATTTGTTGACAAAGTAGGGATTTGCACTTCTTGTTTGACCTGAATCAACAAATTGAAGACCGATTGTATGTGTATATTTCTATTGAACAGAGGGGAGAATTGTACTGAAAATGAAATCTGTTTTGAGGTAACAACACAGTTCATAGGAACGTGTTTAGTTACAGCTGCTTATGGCTTTAGGAAAATAAAACAACCCGTCAAAAAAACACACAAAGAAACACAACAAAGAGCAAAAAACTTTAAAAATTCCTGGATAGGAGTAGCCTGTATAATGAGAGCCAAGAGAATTTCCTTGTCAGAGACACCTGGCAAAGATGGAAAATCCACAAATGTTACGCAAGAGAACAGATTTCCTCCCCTCTCATACCACTCATAGAGGAAGCTGGGTTAAGGAGATTTACAAAGGCTTTTTTTTACTTTGCATTTGAGTCTGTGGGTAATCAACACACAGCATTTTGCCTTGGTGGTCCTGTCCAGCTGAGAACTTTTACTGTCATAATTCAGTAAAGAAATTTTACAGGTGCAGATCCCACTTATGCCTGGGTCACCAACATAACTGGAGTCAGCAGGGCTTATGCTCCCAGAAGATGATACTGAATAGTAGTGGGATATGACTCTTGCAAATTGTTTCCCTTGCAGAAGTGCAAGATTGACTCTGCAGTGGATGCAGAACTATTACTTGAAGAATTTACCCTAAGAAGTTGTCACTAGAATTAAATTATACATGAAATTACAAAGTGTTCATTTGTGCTGTAGCTTTATTTCCTATTCTTCCTTATAGAAAAGTAAGAATTTGAACTCTGGAGGACAGTACCACTTATTACCTATTTTGTCATGCTGTATGCTATATTCATGGATCAGATGTGATCCTGGTTTTGCTTCACAAATAATCTGATCTTCTGTTACCTGCCTATTTCTTTAGGACTTTTCATCAAATACTGATCCAAACATTGGTTTCTACAGTAGTGGCCTGAGACAATAATGTTGCATGTTGGGAATTCTATATGTTGCAGGGGAAACCTTAGCCACTTCCAGTACTAATCTGATTGAGATGACTCACAATTAATCACAGTGACTAATAGCTTAATGAAGTTAAGTAATTCTGACATGTTTCAGCAGATGTTGAAGTATTCCTTTCTTTCAGCATTTCAGCATTCATGCCCTTGTGCTGTACCTCTTCCCTGCAGCACTTGCTCATAGTGCTATACATACAATGACTGTGTCCGCTCTCATTTCTCATTTTGTTACCACCTTTAGAAGAAATGTTAATACTGCAGCTTCAGGAAATACTAAACCACCTCTATCAAGATAAGCCACTTAGAACCCAGAAGAGACCTAGCCTATCCCACACTTTCCAAGGGGATGCTTCACAACTAGTATGCTTTGTCTAGCCTCTCTAGGGCCATGACATAGCAGTTTCAAGACAAGTTGAAATGCAGCCCTGAGCAATGACATTTGAAAGTCAGAGAAACATCCAAAGCCCACAGTGGGAAGAGGCACAGTCATGTGTTTGTGAAGCTAATAAATAAATGTGTAGCATACCCTGGGGGGGCATAGAGGGTGGGTTGACAGAAATGTGTATGGAACAAGTACTAATGCAGGGAGTGTTGTGTGTGTCATTTACACACAAACAGCTGCTCTGAATGCAGCTGTAACACAGAGCTCTCCATTTCTGTCTGGGTAATCCCCTGACTCCCAGCCACACTGGGGGAAGCAGGAGATCAGATCTGATACTGCAGGGGCTGAAGAGTCAGGTGTGCCCAGCCCTGCCAGAGACTGAATGGGGCAGGAGATGTTAGAGATTGAAAGAGTAGATGGACTTGCCTGGCAGTAAAGCTTAAATGCTTCTGAATCAACTGGATTCTCAAAGGGGCCAGCTCAGGGATCTCAGCACCTGAGCTGGGATGGGAGTACACGAGTGTGCACTTCTTCCAGGCACAATAATGCAATTTCCTTCTGGGGATAACTGTTGGTGTCTAGAGAGAGCAAAGAAAAGCTCTTCTTTGCTCTTGATGATCCTGCTCAGCATGGGATTTCCAGGTCAGCGGCTCTTGGCAACCTCCCTTATGTTCCCAGAAGAAGTCATTTACCCTTCTCATGGCTCAGTCTGGGGTTATTAATGATATTTTATCTGCTGCTGGTAGTGCCCTAAAAGAGCCTTTTTAAGTTTTTTGTGTCAGTGTGGAGTCTTCGTGTAGTGAAAGAGAAGCTGAAGAAGGAAGGAAAAAACAGGTCCAAAC
The DNA here is from genome assembly GCF_963662255.1 of Cinclus cinclus. Lineage (NCBI taxonomy): Eukaryota > Metazoa > Chordata > Aves > Passeriformes > Cinclidae > Cinclus > Cinclus cinclus. The sequence continues at coordinate 92,403,539 of NC_085047.1, read as the reverse complement.
CTAATGCCAGGTGCAAATTCTTTTCTCTTTTCAGGTGGGAAGGTGAAGCCTGCTTGCTCTCACATGCTCTTTCTTCTATTTTCCTAGTATTCTATGTCTTCAGTCTGTTAGCCTTACCGTACAGGCTTTTTTCTTTTTTGAAGTTGTAATTGCATAATTACAGATGCTGGGGGATTTCTTTGTCAGAGGAGTTCCTGGAGTTAATAGCCTCTCTTTGATGAGACTGAGAGTTGCTGAGCAGGGACTACTGAAGATTCTTGTTTATAATAGAAATTCTGTTTGTATCAGCAGCCGTTTTTTAAGAAATCCTATGCCAAAATATGTATGTTCATCACATATACCATTTGATCTAACTTCCCCAAATCAGTTTCATTTTTGAACTTTCTCTGAAGGTACTGGTGGTCATTATTCACTTGTAAAAGCCCTACATGTAGCAGAGTTTTCACTGATTCCTGTGTTATGAATGGCCTTGTGATGTGCAGAAACAGGAGCCCCTCCCTAAGTGGAGCGATAAACACTGTGTAGATGGTACATATGTTAATACTTTTGTTAAAATATGATTGTGTCTTTCTACATTCATTCCAAATATGGCACAACACTTTTTAAAATGTTCCAATTCTGTTGAGTAGCATATAAGCACAGAAGTATGATTTTTTTTTTGCTTTGAGTCTGTCTTGATATTAGTTTAGTACCTTAAAGAACACAGATGAGTTCTGCTATAAACTTGCTGTGTGTTCATAGGCAAGTCACTTGAGTTAGACAAGGCATACTCTTGACTTATTATGATTTCAGATAATTATTGATTTCCTGGTTTTTTATACCCTTTGCTAGACAAATTATGTTTCAAAAAAGTAATATTTTTATAAATAAAACTCCCTTTAAAGAAACTGAAACTTCTAGCACACTTTTTTCAGCTGTTCTACCTATATGTATATAACTTACATAATATTTATGTTGTTTTAATAGCATAATACTATGTAAGGTGGTGTTGTATATGTAATATGTTATGTCCAGTACCTAAAAGGAGACTACAGCAAAGCTGGAAAAGGAATTTTTGACAAGGATAAGTGAAAGGACAAGGGAGAACGATCTGGAGCTGAAAGAGAGGGTTGCTTTAGATGCACCTTGAAGATGGTGGAGCAGGTGCAGAGAATTCATAGATGCTGCATCTCTGGAAGTGATCAAGGTTGATTTTGATGGGGCTTGGAGCAGCCTGGTCAAGTGGAAAGTGCCCCTGCCCATGGTAGGGAGGTTGGCACTAGTTGTTTGAGAAGATCTTGAATGTCCTTGTCCATCCAAACTGCTCTACAATATGCACACGTACCTACAATCTAGTTTTTAAACTGCAGCTTTAAGAATACATTGTTTCTTGGTAATTGATACAAAAATGTGTACATTGAAAATACTGAAGTCACCATGGACACGCATGACTGCAAGATGAGCTTTTCTCTCTGCTACCCTGATTTTATTATCCTCAGGATGGACTTTGTTTTGCAGAGGGGATGAGAATAGTCCTAGGAAGATATCTACAAACCAGGGCTGAACCAATATAGTAGATGTTTTTGTTGTAGTAGTTCTAAGCATTTACAAGAAACAGTCAAAAAGATTGAGTGAAAAAAATGAAATCAGCATGTATTAGAAGAGAGGTGGTGACTATTTAGAACAAATAATCTGTAAGAAACCAAAATGTTGACAAAACTCAGTATGAAGTGCTTTTTCTTACAGCTTCAGCTTTTGATGTTAAGTGATTACTTATGAAACTTTGCTTTTTCTTGAAAAAATATCTGCCTCTTAGGTTGGAAAGAGAAGCTTGAAACATGAGCCAAAATTCTGGCGTGCAGATAGCAAATGAAAAGGTCAATAACACCGTATTTTACATTTTTGAATTTGTGTGACTGGCTATTACAGGGAGGTGTTGTAGCTGAAAGCAAGATGGTATCAGTAAAGAACAAGATGGAGCCAGGGGTGTGGGTGTGAATACTATGCACATGCTCATGAGTGCAGAAATACACCAGCTCTGCAGGTCACGCTGCCACTGGAAATGAGAAGGAAATCTATTGGAATGATGCTGTTTTGATCTTACAGCCTCTTGCACAGTGCTTCAGATGCATCTGTTGGCACCATATGTTCTACTGTTGGCTTAATGCATAGCTATTACTGCTGGATGTCTGATGTGTTACCTCCCATGTGCAAAAAGCACCTGTCTGCTCTGGCCTCTAGGTCTTTTGTAGCATTTGGAAAAGGTCAATTAAGCCATCTCCAACTTGAAAGCTTATCTAAATAGTGTGTAACTGTTTGGATAACCTTACATTCTTTGAGTGAATTATATTGGAAAAAAAAAAAGGTAGTTAAATATACATAAACTACTTCTCAAGAGTTTACAGAGAGTATGACTAGAAATTATGTGAAGAGAGATGATATTATGAACTCTCGGCACAGTAATCCAATAGGTTTATTATTATCAGTTTTAATGACTTTCCTTTAAAAATTCTTGTTTTGTTCTTGCCTAGCTAGGGTAGAGAAAGTGTCTTGAATGCAGCAGTTATGAGAGAAATCTTGCTCTGAGTGGCAGCACCTCTGTTGCTTCTCTGGGAAATGATTATGTTGATTAAACATTACTTGCCCATTTGTAGGTACTGCTCTGAGCTACTGATGGCTTGGGTAGGGGAAATTCTGTTTAGACATCTTAATATCCTTTCTTGTGTAAATTGCAAAAACATTTACTTTTCTGTTGAAGATCAATGGGCAGAATATAGACATGCTTAGTATGCCTGAAACCCAGAGACAAAGTGCTCAAAATTTTTCAGATTATAAAAAAAAAAATTTAAGAAGTAGTCTGTGTTAAAGAAGCATCCATTTTAGAAAGCACTTCTCAACCGTAACAGTGATTTCTTCCCATGTTATTCACTTTTATTCACCTAAGAGACATGCTGATCAAAGGTGGAGCTGTGGTAGACCACAGCTTGGCAGGGAAAGCAGTGAACTAAGTAAGGTTGGAATTTGAGGAGGATTGGATACTAAGGATGAAGGTGAACAACCTTTGCAAGGATTGTTTTAATTGATTTCCTTGCTTCCTCAATAAGATATTTTAAGTATCTAGTCCAACAATAAAATGCTATTACCAAACATTTAGTCAAATAACCCTCTAGGAGATTTCAAGTGCAAGTTATTACATGAGATATTACATTTTTATTTAATGAAGGGTGTTTTGGGGGGCTTGTGTAAATCATCTAACTTAATGGTCAGAAGACTCTTTACCATAGAAAAAATAGTATTTCTATCAACAGAGCAAAACAGAAAAATGAAAAGAAATGCTTTTCACTTTTCTTTCCAGCTGGCAGAGATTCTTAAAAAAAACCAAAAAACCATGGAGAGAATTAGAAAACAGATTACTTACCTGATAATCATGAAAATATGCAATTATTGTCATTGAATGGAATCCATATGGTCATCTATCATAGTAGCAGTTTTGAATGATCAGCATTGTTGTGGAAGGAAAAATAATCAAGTCTAACTCGTTCTCTGAAAATTTCATGTATCTGGATAATGGGTAGTGCAAACTGCATTCCTGTTTGATGAAAAGTGTTGTGATTGCAAGATTAGAACACTTGATTTTCTAGGTGTTGCATGTCTGCCTGCCTTGCTCACAGGTGTTTTAATACTGAACTAGCTATTATGTAGTATTAAGAGGTAACTTAGGGCATATTTAGGATAAATACACATTTTTGGCGCATTATAGAAGAAGAATATTCCAATCCTATGTCTTACACATGTTCAGGCTTTAACTCCCAAGAAGTAAAAAGATTGCTCTATGTAATAGAGTTTCATATACATTTAAAGCATATTTCTCACTGATTCTTTTTGTCTTCAGATATAATAGGAGTACTTTCTTTCTGGAGCTATGTCTGTTTTTGCCTTCAGGGCCAAATTCAGAAGATGTCTAGCTCATGGAATAATTTGGTTATCAGCACATATAAGTGCAATCTGCCAAGAGGAGACAAGGCACATTTGTAACAGAGCAAATAAATTAGGATAAGCTTCTTAGCCCATCTCGTTTGAAATGAAAGTTTTATTGGAGTTGTCATTTTATTATGTGTCAAAGGATAATTTGGATAATAAGATGACGCAGTGCTAGCTTTCTCAAGTAGTTTTTCAAACCTTTTCACACAATTTTAGCTGACATTTTTTGCATGTGTTCCAATAAGTAATCCTTACAATGTTCTTCTGGAGCTACAGGGTGAGCTGTGTAAAAAGACTGTAGTTGAACCTCCTGCAGGGCAGGGGATAGGGACTAGATGATTTTAAGGTCCTTTATCACTTTTACATGACTTCTTACATTTGAAGTTTTTACATTTTCTGTTTGCAGCTTTATGTACTCTTTCTGATGTCATTTTACAACACTTGTGGTAATTTGTAAGATCAGTACAGAAATATGCAGTGCTTACTCTTATTCACTGTTGTTTAACTTGAGGAGTGTTTTTGTGTCCCTGCCAAGGAAAAAAAGGGAGGGTGACGGCTTTTATTTGGTTGTCTCTTAACTGTGTAGTTAACTCTTAGTGCCACCTATCTCAAGTCATGAACACAACATAAAAGTGAATTAAAAGTGCTCTTGGAAATTACTAAGGTGCTTTTAAAATCCATTAAGAGCTTTAAACTGTTCCATAACTAACTAAATCTGGATGCTAACTCTGGACAAGTATTGTTGCTGGTTAAAAATTATTACAATCCCTAGCACAAAAATTATAACAGTTCTGAAAAAAGATATTATTCTGAGAATATGTGATTGTCAATTAAGATTCACATTCAGTAAATTATTAAACCAAGTAACAAAAACACTCCTTGTTTAGTTTAATTTTGAAATATGAGTTTAAAAATTGAGTGGTATTTTCTTCATATACGCTCATAATCTGTGCATTTGTTTTCAGTACACGTTTTGGAACTTTATACCAAAAAATTTGTTTGAGCAGTTCAGAAGGATAGCTAACTTCTATTTTCTCATCATTTTCCTTGTTCAGGTAAGCTGTTTTAATTTTCCAGTAAGTTGTGTGCTCTTTCTAAAATAGGGAGAAATTGAAAAAGGTTTTAAAACTAACTGATTTTGATGACCATAGAGGTAAATGATTGAGCCTAGAAAGCCTTTTACACTGATGATATGACAAAAGCAATTTATTTAATTTCCAGGTTGTCAGTGTGAATTTAATCTGAAAAGAATTTGACAGCATCACTACTTGGATGGCAAGACATGTCTTGAAAAAATTGAAAAGAATGTCTGTAATTTTTATTTTGTAAAAAACATCCAGATCACTAAAACTGTTACTAGAAATTCTGTTGATGATAATCTGTTTGTTTTGCAAAAATACTATATTTTATAACAAACTAATGTCTTGATAGCAGTTTTCCAAGTGTACTGTGATCAAAACCTGAGAGAACTGAAATAATAGGTACTGATATGATGCTTCCTTAGGGAGGTACATAAATACTTGTTCTTGAAATTAGTTCCATGAGTGTCTAGTGTGCTGCTTTCTAAGTGTCTTAATTCTGAACCTGTCAGTCACTTACTGTGTTAAATAATAAAAATCTTACGAAGTGAAAAGCTGTTTTTCTTTGAAGACCAGGTTCTGTAGGAAAAAAGCAGTGCAGATTCCCAGGACAACTTATATTTTGTCATTTGCACACCTTCTGTGAATTCTGCCTGCTTTGCTATTTGCAGAAGCCCCAGCTCAGTATTTCAGAATTTACTCATTGCATGCATAAGAACAGCTCTATTGTATAACATGTAAAGCCAGTGCCATGCTAATTTCTAATGGAGCTCCATAATTTTTCTTCCAAAGCTGCAGCTTTCCAGTCTAATACTTCCTTAAAGTCTTGCAAGTGAATATTTTTACAAGGCATTAACATCTGATGTTAATGTGATCTAACTGCAGTGTTGTATCTTATAGAATCCAGTTTTCCAGTTTTTATCGGTATAGTACACATTCTTGAAGTTGTATTGAGGTACTGTTTTTTCAAATAAAATTCCTTGATGCCCTGTAACATATTGATGAACTCTTTTGAAAGATATTACTTGAAAGATTGACTGCTTACATTCACAAAAATAGAACTAGGAAATACTTGTTCTTTTCGTTGCAGTTAATTATTGATACACCTACTAGTCCAGTTACAAGTGGACTTCCACTTTTGTTTGTCATCACTGTCACAGCTATCAAACAGGTGAGTAATGCAGTGAGCAAAAGTGAAACTAAAGAGAAAGCTGGGTCAGTTTGGGTCTGCTGTCCAAGCAATGGCCTCCTCCACAGCCTGCTGATCTGCTGTGGGAGAAGGTTCAAGAGAAAGCCTTGATGCTGACACTCCTCAGTAGAAGCCAAAACACTGGGGCGTAACCAAGACTAGTTTAGCCCCAAGTACAAAGCACAGCAGCACAGGACTGCTGTGAAGAAAGTTAACTCCACCCCAGATAGCCCCAAAACAGAGGATAACTTCGGTTGTCCCTTAACAGATAACATACTACCTTCACAGTGTCCATGCTAAATGCAGACTTCCTTTGTGAGTCTTCAAAGAAGCTGTGGAAAGTTGTGTTTCTCTTTCTTTACAGTTGTAACTATTCATAATTGAGTATGTTCTGGAATTAAATTCAGCACTTCCTGTTGAGCAAAAATTGCGATGGATGCAAGAGGATTTTAGTGTGGCTTTCCCACTCTTAAGATTTTTAAATGTTACACTTTTAAATCTTACTGTAAGTAGTGACCTACCAAAGCCTGGGTTATAACATGCTGTGCCTGGTACTGCAGTCCTGTGTATTTCCTTGATTTTTCTTCCCAACAACTTGTGTAGATTTTGAGATCTTGAGAAGCTGTAGCAATTCCTGGAAGTATATTACACGGAAGTTATAAATCTGTCTGAGTTCCTAGATGATTTTTGAGAGCATCCAAGGTAGTGTTATTTTTGTTCCGCATTGAATTTTCAATGTGCTCAAGAGAATTAGATCTAAAAATGTTATGGACTACAAGAGGTTTTTTCCATCTTTTACCCACTTGTGACTTTGTTAGTCCACATCTTTGTCGCATGGCAGGACATTTGTAATAGAAAGTTGCAGATTCCCTATCCTTTAGTTTGCCTGCTTGTAAAAACACAAATCCATAGGGTAATTGTGCACTAAAAATAGGGTACCCTGCAAAGTTTCTTGAAACAAAATTCTTCACAACTATGTGTTGTATGTAGGGTTAAAAGGTTTGGCTTAATTGTATCACAGTCATCAAATATGACAACCTTTTGTTGTGTCATCTCTTTATCATCTTGCAGGAAAAAGTCCTGTTCTTCCAAAATATATTGCCTACACTACTACCTTGTCAACTGCTTTTGCAAGTACTGTGCACTTAACTTGAGCCAATAGAGCATGAGCAAGACATGATCGCTTAAATACCAGAAACTGTTCTACACTTTTGAAACCCTTATTCATCCAATTGTCTTCATTCAAAGACATGGTTTTGTTGACTAATTGTAATCATGAATGCTCTTTCTCATAGCTATCCAGCACAACTCTAGTACTGACATGTATCAGAATTTCATTTATTGTAGTAAGAGTATTTTTTCCTTTACAGTGATCAAAGACAATTCTTAAATTTTTTCTTACAAGCTGGAGCTATTCTGTCTCTTTATAGCCAAATGTGCATCACTGCATCATTTCCATTTCACTGTTTTCTAGGGTTATGAAGATTGGCTGCGACATAAAGCTGACAATGCAATAAATCTTTGCCCTGTTCATTTCATTCAGCATGGTAAATTGGTTAGAAAGCAAAGCCGAAAATTAAGAGTAAGTAACTATAACTTAACAAGTTTTGTGAGTCAGACTTTACTTCACCCTCTTATACACTTCACATATAAAGTAAGTTATACAGAAATGTAGTATGATGATATTGCATTTAATGATTAGACCTATAGTATTCTAATTTTTAGATTTATGCCTCTGAATAAAATATTTTTATAAAACTTCTAATGAGTTAAACTGTTTAATGAGATTAGTTAAATCTCATTTATTATTATAATTCTAAAATTTTATATTTAAATGTTACTATTGTTGATTTTTATCAGACTGTTTTGTTTAACTGGAATTAACTATCTCCTTCCATAAATATTACTTTCCTTTTCCATTTTTAACTTGGAATTTCTGCCATGATTTATTTTTTCTCTATCTTCTGTCCACTGTGATTATCACAGAATCATAGGATGCTTTGGGTTGGTAGGGACCTTAAAGATCATCTAGTTCTAATCCCTGTGCCGTCGGCAGGGACATCTTGCACTAGACCAGGTTGTTCAGAGCCTTATTCAACCAGGCCTTGAACACTCCTTGGGGTGGGGTAAAATTACTGTTATGCAGATTAATAATTTATTTTAGCCTGATTGTGACAGTCAGTGTTATGCATAGAGGTACATGCATACATACAAACACAACACATTCTAAATAATTTCTCAAAACCCATCAAATCACAATCTCTTCATTGACTTTGTGAATTCTGCAACATTCCCTTTTTGGTATAGTTTCAGAAATTTATTTTTGCTGCTTGGTGGGTTTTTTTTGTTTTGGTTTTTTGTTTGTTTTGGGTTTTTTTGTGAGCAGATTAACTTTTTAACATTATTTTCTTGAGAACTCAGAAAATTTGATATTTGTTTTGAATTTTCTTATTTTTAATATGTTTGTTTGGATGCCTTTTTCTGCTCTGCTGCTTTTGGGCATAAGTGTATCAACAGTGTTGGCTGTGACCTTCTATTTGAGTGTGATAGCTTCTGCCTAGGGCTTTCTGGTAATTAAAAAAAAAACAAGGACATCACATGCTTGAGAATTCCAGGTGTGTTAACCAACCAGTTAAATATTCCAAACAAAAATAGTCAAGTACCATGCAATTGAATTTTAGTGGTTAATCTGTTGCCCATATTTTCTTAATTTCTCCCCTGTTTATTGCCTTTCAGAGGGTGTATATTGGGTGACTAAATGAGAGACAGACCTTGAAAATATCTTGCATTGAAAGGAATATCTGTGTATTTGTAAATGGGTGAAATTCTCAGATCTATATTACATGAGAAAACAGACTAGGTTGTATAAAGTAGACCCCTCTGCACCTAAAGCCTGAAGATATTTGTTTAAAGAAGGAAAAAAATAATTACTAAAAAATGGAGCTCTTTTTCACACAGTCAGAGAAGAGTTGAGATTGGCAGGCATCACTGGAGGTTTTGTGATCCAGCCCCCAGCTCCAGCAGGGCCAACAAGAGCTGTTTGCTGAGGACCCTGTATAGACAGATTTTAAGTCTCTCCAAGGAGGGAGACTCCACTACTTCCCTTGGGCAGCTGTTCCAGTGGTCAGTCACCATTGTGGTGGAAATCAGGTGGACCCTCCCATGTTCTAGTTGTCCACTGCTTCAGGTCCTGTCACTTCCCACCTGGAAGAACCTCTCCCTGTCCTCTTTGCATCCTTGGCTGACATAGTGGCAAATGCAGGAACACCTTTTAAATTTTAAGATGCTGTGTCCTAGTACTTTTATTTGGTTTGGGTTGAGGAAAGTGAAAATTTCATACCTGATTGTTGCAGGTATGCTTAGAGTTTGTGTTCTCCTGTGCCATGTGTACAATCTGCAATTTGTCATTGCTATTGGTTAAGGAAAAAAAACACTTTTTTCATATCTACAGTTTGCTAAATCTCATTTTTTATGATCATTCTAAAATTTTATTTTTATCTGACTGTTTTGCTTAACTGGAATTAAGTGACTCCTGCCAGCTGCTAAGGATAGTGGAATTTAGTTTTATAAGCATGTACCAAGAACAGAGATTAAGCTGAGTCTTGTTATAATAAATTATGACATAAAAATATATTGAACAGATGTTGACTTACATGAAGAATTGCATAAATTGCGTATTTTTGATGGGATTTTTATTTAAACCCTGATATTCCTAGAACATGGAGTATGTCGTTGCCATTTGCTAAGTCTCCAAAAATGTAGAAATACTAATTTTTCTCGAATGATTTGCAAGAATATTTTTAATTTGTAGTTGCTTGGCTGTTCTGTTGCAGTCTAATAAGCTGTAAAATATTGCCTGTATTTCCATGAATAAAAATTATTTTGCTCACCGTTAAACATGGATAAAAATAGGAAGGACTTCTAGTCAAAAGTTCTGCTAAATGTATCTGCTAAAAATGCAACCTGTTTTCATCAGCAGATGAAATTGTTGGCTTTTTCAGCTGTGTCTAAGAGCAGCTCACATCTCCTGGTGGTTTTGAAACAGTTTTGTTGTATTTAGTCTTAAAGGAAGGGTAGTATCTTCCATCTCTCAAAAATGTTGCAAAACTTAAGGCAGTACTTGCAGGGTGGTTATTCTGAGAGAAAAGCCAGAAACAGTAGATCTCAGTCATTCCACAAGGTATATTTCAGCTTTCCAGAGATGTCTCTGTAGTTGTTTACTCCTGTGGTAAAATCCTGGTGTAAATCAAAATGGTTGAATTTTCAAAATATTTGTGTTAATCTAGGTTTTAATTTTGAATTCTGAAATTTAGGCTCCTACTTATATGCATTTTATGTTTTGTGTTTTTTCCTTAGGTTGGAGATATTGTAATGGTAAAAGAAGATGAAAAATTCCCATGTGATTTAATATTCCTATCGAGTAGTAGAGGAGATGGAACATGCTTTGTTACAACAACTAGTTTGGATGGTGAATCCAGTCACAAAGTAATTAGATGTTCTACATTTTCTTTTTAAGGCAAAGTTTGCTTTTCATTTTTGACACAGATCACAATATGACCTCATGCTTATATGTGTAAGCAGGTACATGAATTTTTGTAATTTAGGTTTCTACCATCTGACTTCATATTTCTAAAAGTAATATTATTTTATGAATAATTTTAAGACATGCATTTATTATTTTGTCTGTGTCCAGTATGGGCATGCAGGTTACTGTGGTAATACGCTAACTTGTTTGTACATAAGTGCTTTTGTGTTGACCTGATTTATGAATACACTGCAAGGTACTTGCACATAACTGCAAAATCATGAAAAAAAAGGTTGGAAAAGACCATGTAATATGATGCCCAAATAGAAGCATTTAGAGATGCTTCTTATTTGAATTATGAGCTCTTACATAAAAGTTAGTAAATTTCATGCTGAACTGCAGTGTATGTACAGATGAATATCTTATGTCTGTTCTTTTTTATTTTATTTACATGTATTTATTAATTCCAGACTTACTATGCTGTTCAAGACACAAAGGCATTTCACAATGAACAAGAAATTGATGCACTACATGCTACCATTGAATGTGAACAACCTCAGCCTGACCTTTATAAGTAAGACAGTGATTCTTACCCCTTTCATTTAAGGTACCTGAGCAATAAGTCATGAAAGTATCATAATGAAAGATACTGGCTTCATCTCTCTGGTTAGAGTGAGCCTCAGAGTGGGCTTGAAGGCAGGTAGTTCTTCCATCCATACTCATTTTGTGCAGGTGTGCCCTAGATGTGCTCTGGGGTAGTGATTTCCAAAGGGGGATGGCACAAAGCAGTCCACTGAGGAACGTGGTGAAAATCTTAGAACTTCAGTTTATTTTTTTTTTTAAATGCAAAAATAAGAAATAAATTAATCTTTACTAATATTTAGCGTACTTCTTGATACTGGCAGCCATACCCTCTCTGTCACGTAAGTTTGTGAGTTTCTCCAGAGGAAGAGGATGTTCCACGATATGGAGAAGTTGCCTGTGGCACTCACTCCTTTGCTTTCAGTGTACTGCAAAGTACTGTCATTTCTGTGTACCCAGTTAAATGGGTATACATACCATATATATACACAGATTATATTATCTAGTTTTAACTAAAGTAACACTCAGAAAATGCTGAAGTGGCTTACAAAGACTCTTGCAGAGATATTGCAGATTGAAGATAATTATGAATATTCTAGCACTAAGGAACAATAAGAAAATAGCAAGCACTTCTAGTCCTGGTAGAGAACTTCATCAGTCACATTACAAAGTGAAGCCACTGTCAATCTAACTAGATTTGACAGGATGTCAGCCAGAAAAAAATTAAATTGTCAAGACTATTGGAAATACAGATTTTCATTTGCCATGTTGTTAACCATGTGCCTCACACCACAGGCTTTGAAATACTGGCTAATGATAGCATGAAGGCATCATGATTAGGAAAACACTTAAATGCAGAACATGGAGAAAAATTTCTACAGTTGTATAAAGTCATACAATAATCAATATTTTGAGAAAGAACTGTGCACAATTCCACTAAATCTAATGAGAATTCTTGAGAAGCCTCTTTTGAGGTTTCTTTCTTAATAGTAATACAAAATGTCCTGTACAACTGAGAGAACACTTGTTTTTTTCTGCCACAGTGAAAATTAGCTGAAATAGTACACAGAAAATAATATTATGTCATGTTAAAATGCACTCTTTTGACAGCAAATACTGTTGGAAGATGCAGAAAAAAAAGTGCTTATTTCTGAGGTGTGATGGCATCTCTTTTCTGTGATCTTGGTCATTAAGAAGCTGGTTTAGAAATCTGTTTGAGAACAGGTTCTTTAGAGTATCAAGTCCATTACTTTCTTGATCCTTTTTTAAAATACTTGGTTGTGGAAGTGAATGGCTGCAAGTTGAAGCTCATGCTATTATAGATGGTGAAATTCTTTGGGACAGCTGTTGACACACAAATAATGAAAATGTTTATTGGTAGTCAGCTTGTATCTCTTCTGATTTTTACTTGTAACTTTACCTCTCAACAGAACAGGGTGGTGAATCTTTTTTCCAAAGTCACATGGTTTTATATCATGATGCATCATAACCAGCTGTACATTATTGTCTTCAGATGTGGCCCCACCATGTTGTATGCTCTCTAAGCCAACAGGTTATCCCTCCTCTGAGCCTCAGAGCTTCCCTTTTGGGGTAACATACCCCCCAACTCCCCACAGTTTCCTCTACCACTGAGAACCCTAATGCCCACCTTAATCCCCTTTACATTGGGTTATCTACTTAGTAGTATTGCAAATACAATGTACTGAATCTGGCTGGAATGAAGTCAGTTCTCCTGACAGCAGCCGGTGTTGTGTGGTGTAGTGGCTCTGAGACTAGAACAGCATTAATTGCACACGGTGGTCGTAGCTATTGCTGCAAAGTTTTTACACAGTGTCAAACTTTGTTTCTCATTTTTTTTCCCTCCAGCTAATAGGCTGGGGGTGGGCAAGAGGCTGGGATGGGCACAGGCCAGAATGGCTGACCTCAGTTGACCAGAGGGTCTGTGCCATGTAGTGTCATGCTCAGCAATAAAATCAGTGGTCGGGGGTGGTCTTCCAAAGCAGCTGCTTAGCTGCTATCCAGGGTCAAGCCACCACATATGGATAAAATCTACTGACAGATATTCAGGGGAAGAATTACTTACTAGCTATGCTTTGGTTTTAGTTGTGGGCTTTAGATGTTTTAAAAGATAGTAATTGCACTGACTTATCTTGGGTAGTTGAGGGAATAAGACTTTTTATTTCTTGTTCATGGGTCTACTTAGGAGGTTTATCCCTAATTTTTACACATCTTTATATGAAAAAATCTGTGTCAAGATACCATTCTGTGTAGTTTTGTGTTTTCATGTTTTAAGTGTATATCTATATGTATCTCTTACGTTCTTGTTCGTGTTCTGGATAACTGGAGCCTGTTCAGCTGGAAAATATTCCCTGTCATAGATACTTTCTAGAAAATATTTCTTATACAATATATAAAATAAATAACCTATTAATAAATAACATTATCATAAATAACCTATTAGCAGTACTGTTAAACTACTTGTATATTTCCCTTTCAGATTTGTTGGTCGGATAAATGTTTACCATGATAGGAATGAGCCTATTGCAAGGTGGGGAGATCCAGAGTTTCTACACATTTAAATATTTCACAGTTGAATAAGTATCAATAATAAGAATTACCTTTGGTTCACCAACATTGTACTGCTTTGTTTTAGTGATAGAATATTTTTCTCTTAGAAGATTCCAGACTGCTATTTCATAAATAATTGATATTTCATCTTCTAATCATATTTCTCTTCTTTAGCATTTTAATGTCTTTATTCAGCTGCAGTTTTATCTGAAATGTATTTAGTTTGTAAATGATGGTTATAGAATTTTGACAGCACTTGTACAATGCTGCCCCATTAGCATGAGATCTTGGTAGTGCGCTAAACAATATAAATAGTATCACTTGTGTATTTAATTTTTCTTAGATTTTGAAGGGTTTGAACATAAAATTTTGGAACAAATAATTTTGTGTTTGTAATTTTACTAAGTGTGTTTGTACGTCCACCTAAAATGTCCATGGTGCTGTGTGATCCAGGAATACAACATCCAGTTTGCTGTACCTTATTTTGTTCTGATTTGTGCCCCAAAGAGGCAAAGCAATAGGACAGAAAAGCTGCTTGCTGCAGTGCTATCCTAGATCCCAGCATGTGAAGAATTACTCAGTGCTGGATAAGTGCCTTCCTAACCAGTGTGTCTGTCATTATTTTTTGTTACAGTCTGCTATGGAAACTGTCAATTGATCTGGGTCATTTATGTAACATTGTTCCATTAGTTTCTTGAAACTAGTTTCAGGTTTTGCATCAGAATTGTGGTCCTGTTTGTTTGGTGTTTCTTGATTTTTTTTTTTTTTTTTTTTTTGGAGTTTCATCCTGCAAGTACTTTGAATAACATTACAAAAACTTCTTGGTGGTTTTTTTTGGTTTGTGTTTTTTTGTTTTGTTTTTTTTACTTCCTGTATAGGTAGAATCTGACAATTCTGCTGCTGTGCGGTATGTTTGTAAAGTCACCCTTGGTTTTGAACTCATATGATGAATAGTGTACATATCATGTTCCAGAATATTATTTAAACTTCATTGAGGTCCTTACATTAATTCCTGTACTCTTCAATAAATTCCTTTACCTATGTTTGTTGGCATTTTTAAAAATTTTTACAGCAAGTATAAAAATATATTGCATGCTATTTATACTTAAAATGAAATAGAAATGTATTGTCCTTAAATACTTCATGCATACATAGGACACTATAGTTTATATAAGCCTAAAAAGTAATAGAATTAATATTTTTAAAAATAAGTACCGTGCAATTAGGATATCGAGTCTTTATTTGGGATCTAGGTGCATCAGTTTAAGACGTGAATTGTGACATTGTGAGCTTAATTTTAGACATCTGTTTATCTGTTTTTAATTTTCACTTTAAAATTTTAAATATACCTTGTAACTTGTTAAAATAAAAGGTTTTTAGTAGAATTAATTCCCTGTTTCATGTGACTTCCGCTAAGGTCCGAGAGTTTGCTCTAAATGTTTACATTTTGTAATACTTACCTTTTGCAGGCCATTAGGATCTGAAAATCTGCTTCTTAGAGGAGCCACTTTAAAGAACACAGAAAAAATCTTTGGTAAATATTTCTAATGATTCTTTTAATGGAACCTGAAGTAATAAGCTATCACCAAACAAGGTTACAAGTCTTCAGTTACTAGTGGGCATATGATTTCTATTGGGTCACTTGTTTTACAGCTTTTTAATGAGGTTTAATGTTGCTACATAGAAACCCTTTAGCAACTGGGAACTGTGACTGCAATGGGATGTAAATGCTGCTTAAAATTAAGTACCAAGATAATAAAGCCATTTCTAATTTTGGGTTATCATCCAAATCTGTGGTTTCTTTCTTCAGACTTAACAATTAAATGACAGAGTATAATAATCTAATCAATTGTCCTATTTTGAAGTTACTAGACTGTGCAATCTTTAGTAAAACAAGTTGTCTAATTTCAGGTGTTGCTATCTACACTGGCATGGAAACTAAGATGGCATTAAATTACCAATCAAAATCACAGAAGCGATCTGCTGTAGAGAAGTAAAATTTCTAATACTTATTTTGGGGATTGAAAGCTGCATGTTTGAATGGTGCAAATCAGATTTTTTTTTTTCTTCTCAAAGTGCATGTTTTATTGATTTAAATGAAAAAAAAAGAGGTAGAGGGACTTAAAATTTGCTTCTTTTAAAATGATTTTTGCTTTCAATGTCATATAACACCATATAAATGAGGTTCTCAATACCAAATAATTCTTGTTAGATGTTTAGAAAATAATTTTGATTTAATGCTTAGCTCTTTAATGTATGATGTTTTGTTGTTCCATATCACTTTGCTTTCATTGTTTACAGTACATTTACTGACAGTTTTCCAAGGTTTTGGTTTTTATTATCTTAGCATTTAATGCTTTTCATAACAATTAAGTCTTGAATTCACTAAAAGTAACTTTTTAAATACACTTCATTTTGAATCAGGTGCAGTAACAGTACTTGTTTGTGGCATGTTTTCCATGGCTTAGCTAAAATTAACAAGTTCCATAGAGACATATATGATGGGAAAGTAAGGCAATGCTATCCTTAAGGAGTGAGCTGACATTGGTTGCTTACTATTTTTAAAATGGGGACTATTTTCTATTCCTACTCTGCTATCTGAAATCATCAGCTCTGAGTAAGGTGTCCAGCCTTGTGAAAAACAAGATGTCATTGATTGAGGCAACATGTACTGACCAGCTGACAGCCTTTCTCTTACGCAGTGACTGAGCAATGATGATGTGTCTTTTCCTATTTTTACTGATGTGTAACCCATGGCTTTTAGTTCATGCTCATCATTAATGAAAATGCAATCTTAAATGTAAGATGTTCTTGCTCTTTTTTTAAATCTGCCCAGAGTTAAAACATTACAGCTATGTAGCAAAATGTTCTTTTTTGGTTGTGGATGATTTTTTAATGATTCGGTGAAGTGGCATGGAAAGGTCTGCAGATACAGGCCCAGTTATTCTGTTATGGTTCTATCCATGCTATCATTTTCACTAATATACTAGTTTCGGTAATTTGTCACGCACATTTTGGAAACAACTATGAAAACAGGAATTAAAAATAGAAAACAATGTCAATAATGTTTTCCTCATTGGAAAGGCACTTTGTAAGAGTTACTTAACATCTTAGCATTGTTAAACTTGCAGCACATCTAAGACCGATGTATGAGTATAACATTTTCTAATAAGCTCTGTGGTTTATATGCTAATGGGATTCTTATTTTGCCTTCTTTTTTTTAGATCAATGAATGTATTTCTTATTGTATACCTCTGTATTCTCGTCAGTAAAGCACTAATAAATACTGTCCTGAAGTATGCCTGGCAGAGTGAACCATTTCGTGATGAGCCATGGTATAATCAGAAAACAGAGCCTGAAAAGAAAAGAAATTTGGTATGGAAATAAGTTATAATGCCAAGAAAGTTTCCCTAAACCCTTAATTTATTGAGACTCTACTGAAAAGTATATACAGCCTGCTTACTTACCAGTCATGCTTTTTTGCTGACAGTGGTGATAGTGTATTGTAGAAAGCTTGTATGTTAAATTTTTGCCCTTAAGTTGTATGTGTGAATTTAGCTGATGAGAAAACGTCTGGTTTAGTATAAAAAGCTTCATGAAAGTGTTTTCGAGCTGCTTGTTATTAATATAAACTACTGAAGAATTGGCCTCTTGCAGAGAAATACAAGGGCTGGAAGGAATCCCACAGCTGTTGGCAGTCCTGTAAGAGACGTGTTCAAAACAGGCTATTGTAGGAATATCCATAAAAATCCTTCTCAAAAGCTTAGTTTCATATTGCTCTGTTGTGAGCACGGGAGGCATCTGAGAGCATCAGTCACCAGTGCCAGATGTTCTTACAGGAGCAAGGACATTATCCTGAATGGATACCCAGAGGATCCAAAGCAGTGAACTGAACCCTGTCCTACAGAATGCACTTGATTTATTTCATTAAATCCTCCCAATCAGAGTAGGGGAAAATTTACTTCCTTACCCTAAATGCGTGAGGAGCACATGCTAGGCAGGCATTCTAGAGTTCTCATTACCACCTGTAGCACTGTCTCAGCCTGCTCAGTGGGTTGGCTGTAGTTCTACCAAGTCTCCACTGCTGAAAAATTGAGTCAGGTTATGCATATGCATTCTGCTTGTGTTGAGAGAGGGAAAGGAAACCTTTTTTTATTTATGAAATGCTGCCTGAAAGTTACGTAATTTGGTAATACTTGAAGGAGTTACTGTGGAACTGTGCTGTCCTTCTGGTAATTTTTGAATGTTAATGTTTCATTTGTTCCCCAACCATGCTCATTAGTTGCTCTAGAACTTTACAGTAATGCTACATAATGGTATTCTACACCTGTACATCTGTAAAGAGAGAGGAAAATTTAAAAGAAAAAGCTCTGTTGCATGCCACTTGTGTTATTATAAATCATGAAGGTTTACATCCTGTGCTGAACTGTGAGCTATGAAAGGTGTTGCTTACTGTTCAAAAGTTATTTGAAAAAAACAATTTGTAAATATATGTGGTAATCCTGCAGTCTTTAATGGTACATGAGAAATCAGTATTTTCATCTTGTTTCTTTGGCAGTTTCTTCAAGCTTTTACAGACTTCCTTGCATTTATGGTTCTTTTCAACTACATTATTCCTGTATCCATGTATGTCACTGTGGAAATGCAGAAATTTCTTGGTTCTTATTTCATTGCATGGGATGAGGAAATGTTTGATGAAGGTACAGGTGAAGGACCACTGGTGAACACTTCTGACCTCAATGAAGAGTTGGGACAGGTAAATTTCATTCAATGGTAATTTGTTTTCAACTGTTTCTTCTGTAGGTTTTTATTTTAAAATTGTTACTTCAAGGTTTTTTGGTTTTGTTTTATTTTGAACTTTTTTTGTAGCTACATGTACCTTTTCTTTAGTGCTGATTAATTTAAAAATAAAATCAGAGATTTTTATTTTCAGAATCAAAAATTCTGATTGCTCACCCAGTCAATGGAATTTAGTTAGTATTACTATAGTATTAAGGGATAAACACTTCCTCTCCATTGATTATAGAGGGAAATTATATAAGCATCTAACTTCCTTGGATTAAAAATTAGATGGAAAAAACTTAACCCTTTTTGTCTGAGTAGACTGACACTACATCTCCAGACGTAAGTTTTATCCATTAAAATGATCACCAGTCTCATTTTTGAAATGAAATTCTGTTCTAGGTAAAGAAAATCATCACCATGAGACAGATACATTTTGTTTAGGAAAATATTTAAGATCTCAGTTAAAAATGTTTTCATAGGTTTTTCAAATAAATAAGATGTTGTATTTCTTTCTTTTTCTAGTCAAACTGGTAATAAAGCTTTTAAGGACACATACCTATTTGGATTAAGGGTGGTACCAGGTATTTCATTATTATGGCAGACACTTGACATTGTCTGCAATGAGATCCTTGAAGAGGATCTGCTGAATTACAGCCTGGATGAGCAGACAGTGAGGTGGATTGAAAAGGGGGTGAACAGCCAGGTTCAGAGGATGGTGGTCAGCAGGGCACAGTGGGAGGCTGGTATCTAGCAGTGCACACTGAGGGTCAATACTGGTTCCCATCCTGACCATTAATGATTTGGGTGACCAGGGACCATCCAGCTGGAAAGCAGCTTTGCAGAAAAGGTCCTGCAAGTCCTAATGGAAATCAAGTTCAACGTGAGCCAGCAGGGTGTCCTTATAGCAAAGAGGGCCAGTGGAATCATGGGCTGCATTAGGCCAAGTGTTGCCAACAGGTCAAGGGAGGTGATCCTACCCCTCTCCAGCCCCCACCTGGAGTGCTGTGTCAGGTTCTGGGCTCCCCAGTACAGACACATCTGTAGGGGCATACTGGAGGGAGCCTGGTGAGGGGCCACAAAGACAGCCAAGGGACTGGATGTTGCATGGCTCATGCAAAGGCAGGTAGAGGGAGCTGTGACTGTCCAGCCTGGAGGAAAGAAGGTTCAGGGAAGATCTTATTGATGTATACAAATAACTGAATGGGGGGGTACTAAGTGGATAGAGCCAGGATTTTCTCAGTGGTTCCCAGAGGCAGTGGGCACATACTGAAACTGGAGGGTCTGTCTGAACTTGAAACATGTGCAAAGCAATACACTGAATGACTAAAAGATCTTTGATTGTCAGCATTTTGTAACTTTTATGATGAAACTGAGAATAGGGGTTGAAATGAAAAAAAATCCATATAAATCCTACCCACTCTGAAAAGTTTAATTGCGGATATATTGTCCACACAAAAAGCCGCCAGAAAATTTGTCATTTGCCTTTTCAGATCAGTGGATATTATAAAAGTCAATCTCAGTGGAAAGCATGCATAATTAATGATGTTTTTGAAGACTGTGCAAAACTTTATTTGGTTTTTAGGTTGTTAAATGCGCTGCATAAATGGTGAAGATTGATTAGCAATCTGATGAATTCTAAATAACAGCCTTTCTTTCAGTGTTTGTTTCCTTACCTTACTTCATTGTCTTAGTTTATCAAATATTACATGCAGTGTGTATAGAATACCTACCTCCAGGGTCCAAAATTGAGCCAATCTAGTTCTTCTAGTTAATAGTTCCAATTTTTTTTTTTGTTTTTAATTTTGCTGTTAAGTGCTGGGGCTTATTGTAAAAGATAAAGTTAATGAAGAATTAAATGTTGAAACAAATTGAGTGTTTCCAGGGCAATTACAGTGCCCGTGTGTATAACTGTATGTGTCCACAATCCTCATTTAAACTAATGTAATTGTAGTGGGAAATTCTGATACTACTCTAAAGACTGTTCTGACTGTAAATGATCCAAATCCAGGCATCTTCATTAAATAATAATCCCTGGGAAATGAGATTTGTATGCATTTTGTTTCTATAAATCCCTGTCTTGCAGCAAGAAAGACATTAGAAACTAGAAAAGGACCTAGAGAGAAGAGTGGAAGTAGGTTAAGCACACAATTTGCATGTGTTATGAGGCATATGATAGTGTTGTTTGATACTCTTGTAGAATAAAATCTTTCAGGGCCTATATTTCTATGGAGATAACTGCCAAAAGAAATGGTTGTCTTTCTTTTCTGAAAGAGCATAATAATTTTCCAAGGAAGGTGTAACCCAGTAATAAACTCAGTTTTATTCAGAGACATGAGAAAATCTCTGTTCACATTCCTGCTGTTTTTATTTTGTGCTCATTTGCAGATTGAGTATGTCTTCACAGATAAAACAGGAACATTAACTGAGAACAATATGGAATTTGTAGAATGTTGCATTGAAGGGCATGTTTATGTGCCACATGTTATCTGCAATGGGCAAGTCCTCCATGATTGTACAGGCATCGATATGATTGATTCGTCTCCAGGAAGCAGTGGAAAGGTATGATACCTCTTGCAATGTTCTTGGTTTTTTTACAACGGAACATGGAAATTGAGCTCTACTGATGAAAGAAATATTAGAAATTCAACATTCTTGAATTTTACTAATCCAAGTAGATAACTGCATAGTTAAGAGTAAGAGTTAAAGGCTTAATGGGAAGTTTCTCATTTTAATGCAGTTGCAAAGCTGAGTTAAAACCCAAATATAGAACTTTCTCTGGTTAGTAGCTACAAAAACAGATAACTGGTTTCCATTTAACCTTTGCTGCAACAAGGAAAGCAAGACAAGAAAATCCTTAAAGGAGAAAATGGGGGCTTAGTGCAAGCACTTATTTAGTCATCAGTGAGTGAAAACGTGTCCAGAGAATGGCTTATGATCAAATTAAATTACTTTAAAATGTGACTTAATTTAGCCACATCTGAAGTGTGCTTCCTACAGCATGTATATATTGTGGCTATTTGCTGTGTAAAGCAAAATTAGTTGAAAGTTTGGGAGTCTTCCCATGTCAACAGGTGAACAGGCTGTATATGGGCAGGGTAATCACAGCAAAAGTACAATGTATTTTTTATCATATCAGTACAATGCCATATCATTTCTGCTCTCTTCATATCATACCCTTCATGGTGACAAAATGAGGTCTCTTCAAACATGTTGCTGTAATTCAGCAGCCTTTTGTCTCTCAACCATGGCCCTCAGAATGTGGTCCTGAGGTATGCAGAGTTTTTATCTTGGAATCACAATGGCACAAGCAGTTTGTATTTAACAGCACAGAAGAATTGGTTTCAGACACAAAGATATAACACAGACAGGTATCCATGAAATAGAAATTTTTTTCTGTTGCCAGGAGCTGTCAAACCATCTGAAGTTTTATAGCAAGTGGTTAGCTGGAGCTGCCGAAGTATGTGCACTTCAATAATTTATTTAGTTCCAAGGGGTGTTCAAGCTGCTCAAGAGATTGAAATCTGTAAGCCCTGCTAGGGCCTGTGGTCCAGGTATTACATCCTTTGTGTAAACTCAGGACTTCTAAATTATACCTTGACTAGAATTTCATTAATGCAAGTTGTTAAAGTTTAAGCAAAAGTAAAGAAAAAACACCTTCAGCCACATCTAGGCTTTTAGAGGAAGTAGAAGATGCACGCTGGGGTTTTTTTGCATCATTAGCTTGACTTGTGCTTGCAATCACAGCAACCTGACTTGTATGGCAATCCTAAGGGTACAAGCAGCTGTGACACAGTTGTGTGGTTACCATGGGGAAACACCTGGCTTCCCATCAAGGAGTCTGCCTTGGTCTGATTAATAATCAGCAGTAATCAGTGATATCGATCACCTCCCAGAAGAACAGTTTTCAAGTGATAACATGTAATGACAACCATTCCTTTTATTTTTCAGGAGAGAGAGGAACTATTTTTCCGAGCTCTCTGTCTTTGCCACACTGTTCAGGTAAAGGATGATGACAGTGTAGATGGTTTGAAGAAAAACCAGGTACCAAGAAGATCTTGTATATATATCTCATCATCACCTGATGAAGTTGCTTTAGTTGAAGGAATACAGAGGTATGTGTGTACTTAGGTATTACATTTTTCTAAACTATATATTTAATGACTGAAACTCAAAATTATTTTCAGAACAAAAATCACAATAACAAACACCAAGTAGTCTACAGCTGATTGCTTTGTTAACATGTATTCATGAATGTTCATAGCCTAAAATAAACTAAAAACAGTTTGGAATTTTGGTGCTGGTTTGTTTATGGGCTCGGTCTTAAATCCTTATGACATGCTTAAACCAGATAATTATATATTTGTTGCATTCATTCTCTTGTGTGTTTCATTTTACAGACTTGGTTACACCTATCTAAGGCTGAAAGATAATTATATGGAGATCTTAAATCGGGAAAATAACATAGAAAAGTGAGTGGTTAAAAGTAAAACTAAATAGACTGATGATGAGTTTTTGTTGATGTGTTTAATAAACCATTGTTTCCTTACACATGAATTTTTAAGTCAGAAAAGCCAGGAACCTTGCCTTTTAGTAGAAAAATAAAGAAAATTCAGTAATTTTAATTACTTTCACTTTTTTGACATTATATGCAGTATAAAATACTGATATGACAATGAAGGTGTGGTGTGGGATTCATGACCTAATCTAATCACTCCTTATGGTTTTATATATTGTAAATAATATATTCTTAATAGAAAATGCTGTGTACCCAATTTGATATTCACAAATAATCCATGGCATTTACAGAAGCATAATATCTGTAGAATAAATTTTATGGACCATAATATGAGTCAAATTTTCAGTAACATTGAAAGAGTGTGAAAAGCTGTTCCATGGTATGTACGTACCCTTGAATATTTATCTTGCACTTCGCTTGGGAGATGGCTGCTGGTTAAGTCTGTTGTATATCCAAATCTTCCTGTTTGGGTACTCTGCTAACTACACAGGAACTCTTGGACACAAATACAGGAAACGTGCTGTTACTTTATCCTCTTTTAGGATAATACAGAGAATTTTTCACAAAGGTTACTTCAGACTTTTTTTTGGCTCAGTTCATAAGAGCTGGAGTGAATATCATTTGGTGATTGAGAAGAAAGCACTATAATCATTGAGTGCTTTCTCCCAAATGCATCACAGTTTTTAGACATAGGCCTGATGTAGCTTTGCACAGGTCTGAGTTCTAGGGCATTAAAAGGACTTAGGACTGAAGGATCTAATGAAACAAGCAGATTTTGACAGACATGAATCCTGACAAAGTTGGGATTAATGATTAAATTGCTTATGTTTGTGCTGGAGAAGGAGAGGCGCTCTTAAATTAATAGAAATAGATAAGAGAGTAAATTAATAAGTATACAAACTGATGAAACCAAAACAGTGCAACAGGAGTTTGTGTTCATTTTTTCCTCTTAGAAAGGAAAGGAACATGTGATAAAATCAAACTGTAGAAGTAATGGTAAGTATAAAACCAGTAAAAAGATTTTTTTTTTCACTTTAATAAATTATCTGTCAACATTTGAGCAAGATGATGGAATTAGGTTGGTTCTTTTGGGAGATTAGGAATAGTAAAAATAAGAAAAATATAAAATAAAGACTTGTGTGTAAGCATGCATTTCAAGTTCTGAGGCTATGTCTAAGTACTATACACAGAAACTTAATTTATAATCAGTACAGTGCTGTGCTGCAAGGTTTCTAATCTTCTACTTACATAAATTAGATTGACTATACATCCAATGATACTTAGGGACATCACAAGTTCTGTTTTGTGTTAGGAGCTAAGGGCTTTTCTTACTTACTGCTTGCAACCTGCTGTTTCATACTGTACTAGTTCCATATTCCATAGTACTGAACATAATCTTCCATGTTAGAAGTAATGTTTAATTTATATGCTTGAAGTAATAGTAACCAGTTTAGGGATCAGGAAAAATAGAGATGTCTGAAAAGTAGTTCTGTTTCTGTTTCAGGTTTGAATTGTTGGAGGTTTTCAGTTTTGATTCTGTGAGACGGCGAATGAGTGTAATCGTTAAATCTTCAACAGGTAGGGCTGTCACACTGTTAGATTTTTTTTTTTGTCTCACTTGAATTTGTTTGGTTTATCAGTGAAGCATTAAACATAGTCTGTATGCCTTTCTTTAGAAAATAAGGGACCAGGTTCTAGCATGAATACAAATGTTATAAAAAAGTTGAAAGAAAACATTAATTTTGAACTATTCTTGGTCATTTTGAATTCCATATGCTATCTCTTTTAGGTGATATATTTCTGTTTTGTAAGGGAGCAGATTCCTCCATATTTCCTAGGGTTAAAGAAGGCAAAATTGACCAAGTACGATCCCGAGTAGAACGCAATGCAGTGGTAAGATTCTATTTTATTGATCTGTTCACATGATATCAATGATAAAAAGAAATTAAGTGTTCTGACCTTCTGCTTTATCTGTTAAGAGATTTGTCTTTACAGGCACCAAGGTTATTCTATGCCAAGGTTCACTCAGGCTTTGTGGGTTGCAGTCTGTGTAACTCCCTCATTTGCATCTGTCCTCTATCTCATCTTCTAAATATCAGTTGTGGTGCAATATGAATTCATTAGATATGCACAACTGTGTGTTAAACCAGAGGTCATTAGTTAGCTTGCTAGTATGGCATTTTCACAATTGTGGTTAGAATTAATTTTTTAATAGAAGAAAGGTGAAATCCCCAATAAAACTACTGCTAGTTTCAGTCCCCAGCCTTAGCAAATATGATTTGCTGCCTTTGATTGCTTTACAAGCTCTGGGTAGACAGTGCAGTGATCATCCATATCTTATGTTTTTGCTTGGTAAAAATCAGCTATGAACTGACTGATCACCTTTAAAAGAAATTCAGAACTTGGTTTTACGTAAAAGAACTGAAAGTTGTAAAGTACTGAATTTTCTTATGTCCAAAAATATGCAGAACTCATTGCAATGCAGGACAAGTGCCTGTGTTACATAGCATACAATTTGCTGGCATCCGGCACTCAAACTGAAAACAAAGTATTATTACAGATATGTGGGGAAAAAAAGCCCTTACAGTGTCACCTGCTTTTGTTTTGAAGCAAAAAACTTTCAAAGTGCTTTACTAAGCTTCATTACAGGGAACAACTGTCTGATAATTACAAGTGAAAGAGGCTATGAAAATATTTGCATATCATATCCATTCAGTGTCTGTCAAGAAGGAAACCTGGACCAGCACCTATTCTGTCATCCCATATAATTGGAAATAGGACTCGCTTTTACACACAGAAGCCTGTCCAAAAAATACCTGATTTTATCAATATGAAGTGGTAGGGAGGTATTTTAATAATACTCCTTCTTGGTTTGGTAATAAGCAACTATATGAGGACCTACTGAATGGATTAAAGCTAAGGAAGATGAAGTGCCAGTTAAATGGTGTTGTGAGAAGCAATATATATCTCAGGTGGCAAAACTTTACTGTGTTCTATAGCTTTTCCCCACCTTACACAATCTATATAATCCCTTTCTTATTCATCACACAATCCAGAAGTTTGATGCAGTTTGAAACACCCTCAGCTAAATTCTAGTTTTCACTTGACTGAAATGGTACAGTTAAATTTTCACTTTCCGTTCTCTTTGTGATGTTTGGTCTCTGTTTGTGATCTACTGCAGCATAGCATCAAAATCAGACTCTGCAGAGCTACTATTTATATTACTATTATTTATTCTGACTCATCCTGCCTAACTATACACATAGGGAAGGAAACCTTTACCTTGACTTTGCCTTCTCTTGTAATCTCATATATCCAGTTGGATCACTGAGCTGTTTATCTTCTGGGAGATTGAGGTTGGTCCATCGGGTTGTAACTGCTTCCAGAGCAGAACAGAATTAAGCTGAGCCATATCCTAGTCTACACTATACTCTACCAGTCTATGCTTTGTCACTTCATGATGTTCCTTTTTCAAATCCTCCAGCATAAACACCAGGAAGAATTCTAAGAAGGGTTTTGTAAAATGCATTTTGTTTCTTTTGATTGCATTCTTTAGGAGGGACTACGAACATTGTGTGTTGCATATAAAAAGCTCACAGCAGAAGAATATAGCAATGTACAGAAGCTGCTGCAGAATGCAAAGTTGGCCCTTCAGGACCGGGATAAGAAATTGGCAGAAGTGTATGAGAAGATAGAAAGGGATTTTATATTACTTGGTGCTACAGCTGTTGAAGATCGGTTAGTTAGTACATTTCTTAGTTTCTTTTGTTCAATGGTGTTGACAGAGTAATTGAAGACTTTCTGCATTAAGGATTTATTTGGGAAGCCCCTTATTTGAAGCAATTCCTCACCCTTAGCTAATTAAAGTTGCACATGGTAACCTTATAACCTAATAAGCAAGTCATAATTGTCAAGTGTACAAAAATCAGTGTATTTGAACCATTTACTTGCATGTAATAATTTACTGATCAAGTTATAGGCAAAAATGTTGAAGGAAAGGACTACAAAATGGGTATTGAGGAAATGAAGGAAGAAACTTCAGGTCTTAAAAAGATTCAAAAACATATACTAGTCCCCTAAACATTTTTGGAGTCATACTTCGGGAAAAAATTCTTAGACCTGATAGCATCTATTGAAAATTGTATTTGTTTATGAAAATGTTTTGATAAAGACCTTTCTCATTTCCAAGCAATCTGTCAACGTATGTTGTCAATTGACTTTGCAGACTACAAGAAAAAGCTGCTGACACTATTGAAGCACTCCAGAAAGCAGGAATTAAAGTTTGGGTTCTGACAGGAGACAAAATGGAGACTGCTGCAGCTACTTGCTATGCTTGCAAACTCTTCCGAAGAAATACACAAATACTTGAGCTAACCACAAAGAAAATTGAGGAGCAGAGTTTGCATGATGTGCTTTTTGACCTAAACAAAACTGTCATAAGACAAAATGGCAGCTTAACCAGGGATACCTTCTCAGGGTAAGGGAAAGGTTGGAGTCTCAAATGGGCTCCTGGGCATTTTGCAAACAATGAAATCATGACTAATTACCTTAAGAACAGCAGTATGTTTCAGTTTCTGTTGCTAATGTGTGTATTATTGTATGGCGATTAAATATAAGTTTCTTTAGATAAATTTAGGTTTTCAATCATGGCTTTTTATCTCATTTCTGGTACTACTTCGACTACTAAAAGAAAAATCACAACTGATACTGTAATAATTTTTCTACCATAAAACCATTAGCAATAATTTAGTAAGCATTTGTGGTACAATTTTAGCAGAGGTTTTCTGTAACTCTTAGCCTTACAGCTTGCATCTCTGGACCAGATAAATTTTTCTTAGCTCTCTTCACACTTCAGACCCCATTGGTCTAATCAGAAACATTTGTATATTCAGTTAAGTAAGTAATTTTCCTCCATATAATCTGTGCTGTTTTGTGTAAGTACCACTGCTCTTACAAGGTGTGATGAAACGTGTTTGTTTAACTTTTTGTGCAATTTATGAAATTTGTGCCGATTTTCTACATGTTAAAACTTTTTTCCCCCCCCTTTATCTCCAGAGCTGGAGAATAGTACTAAGATAGTAATAGCAAGATTCTACCTGTATGTTCAAATTCAGGCTAAAAATATTTCACTATAATAAACCAAACATTCAGTACATTGCTTGAACTTCATAATGATACCTTTTCATTTGGTATCACTGTACACCAATGGCATTTCTCTATTTGTGCCAGCAGTAGCAAAGTGCTGAAAATATCTGGGCACTGTTATTAAATGCAGTTTACAGAATTTTATCTTTCTTGCCAAAAATAGCTTCTGTTCTAGTAACAAAGATGGAGATGCCTAAAATGCATAATAATAAATATGGTGTTTCTCACAAACACTGGTCTTGGTGAAACCATGTTTGTTGAAACCCCATGCACAGTAGCGTATAACCTTGGAACACTAAAAAGAGAGTAAAAATAAACCTCTGTGTACATTTATTCAACATTCACTGCTGACCTGGAGCCTGAGGGTGCTATACAATGCAAGTAGATGCAAGGGTGCTCTGAAATAACTTGTCTGGATGCCATGGAAAATGGTTCCTACAGTCCAGACCATCTTATCTTCCCCCATTGTTCAGTGTATGATAAAATAGTGAATCAAGTACTTCCTGTGACTGTGGTTACACTTTTAGCGCTGCTCAAATTATTACAGGCATAGTGCTAATAGATTTTTATGGATAGGAATATATTGTAATATAATAGGTAACATAAATAATTACTATATCTTAGTATTATAAATAAAAGTAAACCTGTATTTGACTTAGCCACTACTCTAAAGACAAAATATCCATACTGTAGATGTAGACAGTGGCCTTATCCATCTGGGCAAACAGGTTTCTTTTAGGCTTTCCTTCAAGGCACAATTTACTTCTGTAAATGTAGACCCTTGGAAAAAAATTTTCCTAATCAGAGTACTAAAGGCCTATCCCTTTTCCCATTAACTTATTTTCCTCTGTGTTATGGAATGTGCCACAAAATTAACTATTCCTGCAGCTTGGTTTACCTCACTGCAGTTATTGGAACCTTTTCAAACCAAACTGAAAAGTCATTAATTATAGACTCATGCTCACTGGTGAAGTCACTGAGGCATCAGATTTATGTATTCAAACTGGTGAATCACTGAATATTTTCAACATAGTCCAGAATTATAAAATGTTGTGAATACCAGTCTTTTACAAGGGATTTCCTTTAGGAGTGTATTAACTTTGTGGAATTATGTACTCATTTTTTTTGTTAAACAATTTTCACATCATTCTTATTGCCGGATTTTAAATGTGTCTTGAGAATTTTCCAGTGACATTTTCAATTTTATCCTCAAACAGACTTTCAACTGATACACAAGATTATGGTTTAATTATTGATGGAGCAGCATTATCATTAATAATGAAGCCAAGACATGATGGAAGCTCTGGTAACTACAGAGAGATATTTCTTAATATTTGCAGGAACTGCAGTGCAGTGTTATGCTGTCGAATGGCACCTCTGCAAAAAGCACAGGTTTGTGTTTAATTTCATGATTGCTTGTTAGCTATGCAATATGTAAATATTGAAGGTTAATACTATGTATGACTTACTATGATAACAAATCATTTTTGTATCTTCTAAAATGGAAAAATTAAAAAAAGATGGGAGAATAATTTCTGCTGGCAAGCAATTGAGACAATGGTATGTTAAAACAGCACCCAGCTGTGCACCTGAATTTGATTTAGGTACATACTGTTCAAATTTTATTGTTAATATATGCTAACATGAACATATTTAATAAATGAACTAACTGCTCTCTTTTTAACCTAACAAGCTTTGTATAATCTTTTTTGACACTACAAGAACCTACATAAATTATTACTGCAGAGTGATAATTTTTCTGTTTTTAACATAAGTGGAAAACCTAGAAGAATCCGGACGAAAAAAAGGTGCATTACCATGTTTAAGTATATCTGACTGCTGCATTTGTTGTTTGTATCAAGTAAAAGCATATCCTTCCATTACTGAAACCTCTTAAGATAGCTGAAGAACTTTTGAATGAAAGAAATACTGGAATATGCATTTGTTTTTTCTTTCACTTTGTCTTTTTCTCTCAGCGTGTTTGTACAGCATATGTAACCCTTATTCACACTAACAAATGTGTTTAGCCAGCACTATAACTGTCTGGAAGTCTGTAGAAGTTTTTAGTTGCAGCTGACTCAGTACCAAGTTTACAGAGGTGATAATTTGTAATGGAGACATGTGAAGTCAAGTTTTTGGAAAGTTTATACGATTGTTTTTATATGTATACAGAGTCCAATATATTTACTTAAATGTAGAGAAAAAGTTCAACACAGATGAGAAAGCAGAAGTTTTTAGTCTTTCATTTCAGGATTTCTTTAAAATGGTGCACTGTGTCTCTGGAGCCCTCTTAATTTATTCATGCACTGACATAGCATTAAGAACTCTCAACGTCTTCTCTTATTCGGTACTTCCTTCCTCCTGTCCTATTTCTCTCAAAGTAGTTTGGAAATGTGTTAAAAATGTTTGGAACAAATACTTCGTAATATGAAGAAACAGTGATCTTTATGCATAGCTGGTTGCTATGCATAGCTGTTGCATTGAGCAATGTTGGTTTTGTGTTCCTTCAGAGAATTTCTTATAAAACTGTCTTGGCAATTATTATTTAATATTACACTTACGCAAAATAAGCAAACTGTTACAGAGGAGAGTTTCTAACACTGTTTTTTTTCCAGATTGTAAAGCTGATTAAGTTATCAAAAGAACATCCTATCACACTAGCAATTGGTGATGGAGCAAATGATGTCAGTATGATTCTAGAAGCACATGTTGGTATAGGTAAGCTTGCTCCTTAGTGTATTATTTCAAGTGAAATGACAAAAAACATATTTCTTAAAAACAGGCAGTCTTAGTGAATCAGGTTATATTTGTTATAGACAACTTTTAGTGCCTTTATCCTAGGAGTTGTATGAGATACAGTCATGATCTCCCATTAGATCAGTACCATAGCATTATTATATAATTTTGCAATTAGTGGTATCTTTTTAATAGTTTTTTAGTTATTAAATGGCTGCACCTCTGTTGTTTTTTAAAGGAATCATTGGCAAAGAAGGCCGTCAAGCAGCAAGAAACAGTGACTATGCAATACCTAAATTTAAACATTTGAAAAAAATGTTGCTTGTTCATGGGCATTTTTATTACATTAGGATATCTGAACTTGTGCAATACTTCTTTTATAAGGTAGGAGAATGCTTATTCTAATTACATAAACCTCAAAAACTTTAATAACTGACTATATACAATTTTTGCAGCTAACGGTACAAACCAGCAACAATTCCATAAAGAGATTTTCTTGAGTACCAGATGCAGTGCAGAAATGGGATTATTGTTTTTATTCTGAACATGAAGTAAAATAGCTTCTGTATAGATAGGTTCTGTAATAGATGTTACAGATAGAACCAAAATTTTTGTCTTATTTTTTCATATCCTACAAATTCCATCTCAGACTGGTCTGCTTATTTCCAGTACCTTCCAGGTTATCTCCATAGTGAACTTCTAAATCACATTGGAAACAGTATTTGGGAACTGAGACATTACTGCAAATTAAGTTACACTAAATTCATTAGGACACAATATAGGTGGAGAAAGTTCATAGTGAGCATCCCCCTGTTTAGACAGTTTTGTTATTTCTAAATGTTAGCCAAAAATCCAAGTTTTTTCAGTAAGCAATGAAAGATTATAGAAAAGAACTGTCACAGGGCAATTCAGGGTTTTAGTGTTTGAGTACAGGTATAACTGGAGAGGATGACATTGGGGGTTACAATTGGAAATATCTTGCAATTGCTGTGCTGGAAACCATGCTAACCAGAGTATCCATGCTTGCTTATCATGATTTATCACTTCCTGTGGATTGTCCATTTTTGCTTTGCTTTAACTGGTCTATTCCTGGATCCCAGATTTCACTGCCCTTGAATTTTCAAACTGTAGCTTTGCAAGATTTTAAGTGTTTTTTTTTCCTAACAGTATTACTGCAAGATGTGAGTGTTGATATTTAATATATGTAGCTTTTTCTACTGTTCCTGCACTGCTCACTGTTGTTAGTGTTATAAAACTATGATACACATATCCTGAGCATTGTATATACATTAGTGCTTGCATTTTTCTTGACTACAGTCACTTTGTTTTTCAGAATGTCTGCTTCATTTTTCCTCAGTTTTTGTATCAGTTCTTCTGTGGGTTTTCACAACAGGTTAGTTGATCTTTTTCCATCAATGTCATGTTATCTCTTTTTCTTTTTTGGTCACAAAAAAGAGGATCTTCCTGAAAATTTAGTGTTAATATACACAAACAAGAATATCACTTTTGGTTCTTTTGTTACTCAGTGCTAATTGCCTTTAAGTTACAGAAGTCAGCTTTATGAATTATCATAAAAGCCATGTTAAAGAATATAGAAATGCAATATTTGGAAATGTCATTGCAAAATGAAATGTCTGTGGGAAACGTACAGTCAGTTAGATTTAAGCTTACTTGTTGTGAATAGAGGAAATCCTGAAGGATGAGTAATTGAACCAGTTGTTCATTTTTGGAATCCAGAATGAAAATGAGAGAATAAACTACTCTTCTTTGGCATGAATTAAAAGTTTCAGATGAATAGCAGCATTCAATTAGTTGAAAAGAAAATATATAAAACTGAAAAATTCAGGAGAAGTAAACTCTTGCTCACCAGAAAAGTGCCATCATTCAGCAGACGACCCAGTATTTGCCTTCCTAATTTTTTATTTTCTCTTCTCCCTTGTTCTCCTCTATTTGTGTGGAAAAGATCTACCTCTTCTTTCTTCTGAATAAGGGAACAAAAAACAAAGGAATGAATGACTGAATTTAGCCATAAAAGGTTTAGGTTTTCAGTATTAAATTGAGTGAGAGCTGGATTTAATTGGGAGAAAATAGTACTATTGCTTTGAATTTGTTGAAAGAAAGCCCAAGGAGGAGTTAAAATGACAAAACTGTTTTTTTCTGTTTTGGTTTCTGTTTCAAACAGCCGCTGACAACTTTATAAGTTTTTATAAAGCATTGTTAGGGTTTAGATGTGAAAGCATGTGTTATGAAAATTTAACTTAGTTTTTATCTTTTTAAGTGATAAATATAATTCTGAATAAAAAAGGAGGGAGATTGATAGCAATTTTTCCAGAATAAATGATCACCAAATAGGTTTTGGGAAATAAACAGCTCTTTTTGTGTGGTGACATGGTAGGTTTTGAGAAAGCATAAGTGAGAAAGCATCTCAGTGAGAAGAAGAATCAAAGGCACATTAGGATGTTTCTGTGTGAAGCTCATTGCAGTCACACACAGCTGAAAAACTTCTGGAGTGCTCCTGCTTCTTCTCTGAATATCTCCATGTGTTACAGACATTGAGGAGATAAAAGAGGAGGGAGATACACAGGTGTTGTGTCAGAAGAATTTCTGCCTCTACAGGAATGTGCTGTTCAGTCTGGTTACTTTGGAGTTGGTATTACAACTGAAATAATAGGAGGAGCTAGTATGTGGATGAGACTGGTCCATGAAATGGACTTTTTAGCTGATCTTTTTCCTCCAAGTAAATGGGATACAAGTGCAGAGTTGTCCTGTATCAATTTGCAGCTGTTCAGGGGTATTTGCCTCCATTCTGAAGGAATATAGCTTTGCCTTCCTGCAGAAGTTCATGCATTCATTTA
This sequence comes from Cinclus cinclus, assembly GCF_963662255.1. Lineage (NCBI taxonomy): Eukaryota > Metazoa > Chordata > Aves > Passeriformes > Cinclidae > Cinclus > Cinclus cinclus. The sequence goes on along the minus strand of NC_085047.1, from coordinate 92,369,599 downwards.
AAATCAAGTCTCATGCATAGGATTTAATTTTTAAAGTAAGATTTAATTATTTTAAGTTACAAGTAGTTGATTTACTTCTTTTCCGTCTACAGACTTTATATGATACTGCGTATCTAACACTGTACAATATCAGCTTCACTTCCCTTCCTATCCTCTTGTACAGTCTAATGGAACAACATATCAGTCCAGACACACTCAAGAGAGAGCCTTCCCTGTACAGGTAAAATTAAAAAAATGCTGCCCAGAGTTTGACTGTTCAGCTGTGGGATCTGTGTCTGTTACAGTGCAAGTCGTCAGGATTTCTGTAGCACAAGGATACAGTAGAACATCAGATAGACTGCAGCAGATGGGTTGAAGACCAGGTGCATGGCCAACAAAGTACTGTAGATAACCATGTATTTTTGCATGCACATTTACAAACTACACCATGCATTTGCTACAAAGGGAGCAAGAGCAAAATAGAAATCACTGTTTAACAAAATCAGATTGGGAGATTTATTTTAGTACTCTTTATGTCCTCCAACCATGGGGAGGAAACATGGGGAACAGAATTATTAAAAAAAAAAAAAGCTGGTTTTTTTCTATATGCATGTTTTATTCTGAAAGAAAAGATGACTGAGTGTTAGAGTGTATCAGAGGAGGTATTCTGTGTGGTGTCCAGCATTGTCCTCTGAGTATTCTTGACTCACTTCTGGGCATTAGAATTGACTTGTTTAGATCCTTAGCCACTTGAAGTACAGTTTTGGCCAATTAACTGCATTTGGCCATCTAAATTAGGAGCAGTGCCCAATTTAGATCCTTGTAGCTGCAAACCCAATGCATTTCAGGGAGAGGTAGAAGTAGTTAATCAAAGGAAAAATATTCTTTCAAAGAAGTAATATTAGCTGCCCAAACGTTAATCAATGTAGTGATATGTTTTTACCAAAGAAATTGAAGAGGAATACAAGAGATTACTGTTGAGTTTCAATGGTAATGTTTTTATTTTCTCTTTGATGTTTTGAATGTTTTTAATTTAGAAATGGTAATTCAGAAGCCTTTTTTTGTTTATGAAGGCTAGCAGAGCTTGTTTGTCAGAAACCTGTGGGTTTTGAGCATACTGCTAAACTGTTTTGGGCAATAGTGATTGTTCTAAGCCAGATGAGGCTGTTGTTGGCCACATATGGGTTTGTGCTCTATATTGTTAATTTCTGGGGAGGAATTACTTTATATGGTCATCAGACAGCCTTTAAAGTTCATATGATGGAAGTACTGGTTGATTGTAAATGTTTGTGTAACTTCATTTAACTTCGTAACTTCATTTAACTTCATCAAGTGTGTCCTGATTTACTCTAATGTGTTCTACACTATATGCCACGTTGATACCTACTCATTCTGTGAACAAGAACTGAAGATGTAACGTAAAATTTTTTGTAGTACGAAAATGCATGCTAATGAAGAGTTCTGTTATTGACAAATCCCTGCATGTTTTTATGGAAAAACATTCAAGAAACTCTATTAGACTTGAAGTTTCAAGTAAACTTCAAACCCCTTCACATTCCAATGAAATGAATATTTTATTTTGGTGCAATAGTCTGTATCTAAGTATCCTAGGGAAAATAAAGCGAAGTCTCCAGAGACCTCTAGTGTTGCCATTTAATATCTGCAGTGGATCATGACCTGCACAGCAAGCACTGGAAAAGAGAGACCTTCTGTAAAAAGATGGAAAAGAAAACGGGTACTGCACAGGGAGATTGCCATTGTTGAAATAAGCAGAGTTACAGGGAGCAGTAAAAAGGGTATAATAAGAATTAAATAAAAATAAATGAAGAGAACATTTTGAGGAAGGAGTTAGATTTGATGTAGTTGACAGTTGTAATGTGGAAGTGTGGTGGTTTTCAAGAAACAATATGAATGATCTCGTTTATCTGGGATTTTCAAACCTGCTGATAATGAATACATTTTTCTTGTTTCACACAGAGATGTTGCCAAGAATGCTTTGCTGCGCTGGCGTGCATTTATTTATTGGACATTCCTAGGATTGTTTGATGCAGTGGTATTTTTCTTTGGTGCCTATTTATTGTTAGACAACACAGTTGTGACCAGCAATGGACAGGTTAGTGTTGGATTTTATCAGTCAATGGTAATTTTTTAAAATGCTAATTGTGAAATGAACATAGTTTCAATAGTTTTCTTCAATATTTCATGCAAGATGATAACTTTTTAATGAGTTACAGTGAGGTAGATGGGTTATCTGTTTAAAAAAATCTGAAGTACGCAATGAAGCATACTACGTATTAGTAATCAGAGACATAGGATTGGATACTAAGTAGGAGATAACAAATATTACTTGTGATAACACATATTACTTGTGAATTTATACAGAAACCTTTCAGTTTCATACTTAACATGCATTTGATTAATATTTGATTAACATATCATAAGACTCTGGGTAGTTATGAATGATCGTAAAAGATCTTAAATATAACGAGCTTTTTAATAGTTTAATTATTTTTGACATATGGCAGCTTAAAATAATCTATCTCTACTTGCTTTGCAGTCACATGAATGCAAATTTTATGAACTTTTGCATTTTATTTATTTTATCCATTGATATTTTGGTCTATTTTATTTGTGTGCTTTTTTTCTTTTTGCTACTTGCTTCTCTTCCTATCCTCAGCTAATGACAACCAGCACTCACATGGTAAGACTATTGTGGATTTGTCATGATATCCATATCATCTTTCACTGTTCTTAAATTAAACTGTTAAAGAGCAGTAAAATATAATTTAAACCTACAGTTAGAAATGTTCTTTATAGCTGCTCTATAAGTACTTTAAATAAAAGGAACTTTATACAAAATATATTGAGATATGAGGTGTGGTAAGGAATCGTGAGCTTTAAAAAGGCTTTTTGCTTCCTTGCATTTTGTTATTCTGTTGTATGCTTTTCTGTAACCTACATTTTGTTGCTGACTCTCTGCTATAGAAATTGTTTTACAGTTTATGCTATAACATGCTTCGATGGCTTGAGAAAAAGTCCTCAAAGTGAGAGAAAATAAACTACACAGTTTTGTTGCCTGTATGCAACATATACCTTTGCCAGAAATGCAGTGTTCAGATACCATTTAAAACCACCTTTGTGACATGTGTCAGGAAAATTAACTTGTAGTGTGAGGGAAAACACTTGTTAAAAAGTCTGTCTCCTAAGGACAGAATGAACTGCCACTAGACAGAATTGTACACTGCACTATAACTTTTCTGATACCATTATGCTCCGTGTTAAATGTCCAAAAGTCTTCATCACCATATACTTACGGTGCTGAAAATTAGAGTTACCATACCTGTATCAGTTTTGTAAACAGTTTGTGTTGCAAATATTCTGGATGAGCTCCTTTCTGACATTCTAGTCGTCTTCCATTGTGCACATTCATTCTAATTCTAAGGCTCTGAAGCTAGATTAACGCCTAATTCTCAAATTTCAAATGTTGAAGTCTACAACTAGATACCCATGTTAACACTTGAAGTTAATGTGTTGCTTGAGGAGATGCTCTGAGTCTTAAGTGTCTGTGTTAGAAAATTTGTCATTCTTTGCCTGTGTTTATATATAAAACTTGAGAGATACTGCAATTTTATTTAAAGGCTTGAAAATTTCAAGTGTTCAGAAGTAGAGACACTTATGTGAGTTCATACACACATGAATGCTAATAGGTGTTTCCCAGTTTTTAAATTATGCTTACATCTGGAAAAAGTCAGTGAATTTGAAGATTTGAAAGGTTTGCTGCGTCAACAAAATTTTATTGAACAGGGAAAAGGTAGAAAGCAGTAAAGAACATAAAAAAGCTGAAAGCAACACTTATGCCATAAGCGGAATGTAATGATACACATCAAGTTCCAGATTGTTAAAATGGGTACTAAAGCAAAAATTTTGAATTCTTTTCCCCACAAATGAACTAATCACTATTTTTGCAAAACTAGTAAATTACCAAAGTCAGTATCTTTCCCATACAACGATACCTGTCAGACTAAAATGAACATACCATTAAACTTGCTTCCAAACACAGTTCCCCCCAAAATGTTTCTCAGTGTTTCGAAATTAGTTTGAAACTATTTGCTTCCTGTAGTGTGATATTACTAGAATAATGGAAAAGTGTACTTCTAATCACTGAGATCTACTTCATAAATGCCTCCCTTGGTCATTTTCTGGTAAGCAAGACTAAGATGCCAAGGATTTATCTCCTGTCAATTGTTATTAATTTGTGATACTGCTGTGTGTGTATGGTGTTCCACTGTGGATAGGATATCATGGTTGGTGCTGCAAAAACATGCAGTTAGAAACCAACTGCAGAAGAAAGGTAAGAAGGGGAGGCACTGTAGAAGTCATTGCAGATTGCCAACATTGTCCTAGTTTACCCTATAATAAAATGTATTTTCTGGGTGTTTTTCTTTATTTTAACATTTGATATGGAGTTAATTAAATGCAATTAAGCTGTCATGTGGTATTGGGTGGTCTCATACAGAAAAGTGTAGATTGGATGTGATTGAGTTCAACTCACTGCTCTGTACAGGGCTAATAAACATCAGTTTGCTGAAGGCTTTGTCTAGTCTTTTTCAGGTTTTCAATATCTCTAAAGATGCAGATTCCATAACCTTCCAGGGCAATCTGTTCCAATGTTTTTCTGTCTTCATGGTAGATAAATTGTTCACAATACCTAAGGAGAATTTTTCTTGTTGAAGAGGGTTTTGTTCCAGTTTTACATCCTTGTAGTTCTTCAGACATTTGTGGGCAGCTGCTAGATTGCTTCTCAACCTTCCCTTTACCAGACTAAGCTCATCCACCCCTCTTTGCAGAAGAGCTATAGTCTGCTAAACACTTTTGTTTAGCTAAACACCTTGCAACTGATGATTTCCTGTTTTTTTCACGCCACTTGTAAACTGAAGGGCCCAAAACCAAGCACAGTGTTCCAGGTTCAACCTCACTGTAGCTGAGTAGATGGGAATAATAACTTTTCTTCAGTGACCATGTTCCTCCCAGTTGCTGTGCAGTTTCCCTTATGTATAGAGAGGGCACAATATAGGTTTGTATTCAGCCTGGAGTCCATATAACCCCACTGTGACTTCCTTTTCAGCAGCACCTTTGCAGACCCAGTCACTAGTCCATACTAGGTGTAAATCTTTGCACTTCTCTTTAATTAATTCTGTAAGGTATCTGTTAGCCTGCTTCTCAAATCAGTTTCAGTCTCTGGATTGAAACTCTGTCATTCGTTCTTTCAGCTGTTCTCTATTTTTATACCACCTGGTAGTTTACTCATGATATTCTGTCATCATCCAGCTGCTTATAAGGATATTCCATGATTTCCAGCCCAGTCCCTCTTCCTAGGGTGGTTGTCTGATTACCAGAAGGCAGCCATCCATCATGGACTTAGGAGTCCAGTGGTTCAACCAGTTTTCAACTGTAGTAGTAGTCCATTTAGCCAGCCCCTACTTTGTTATTGTGCAAGTGTCAAATACCTTGCTAAAGTCAAAATATATTGCATCTACTGCTTTTCCTCCTTAAGAACAACTCAACCTGTTGGTCCCATACTGTTGCCTGCTCCTTTCCTTCCCAAGCTTTGCTGCTAAATGCAAGAAGCAGGTTTTGCTTAGGAAGACTAATGTTCAGAGTACTGAGTAACTCAGCATTTTCTTTGAAACCTTCCACTAGGTTGTCTTACGACTCCTTCAGCAGACTTAAATTCTTTGAAGCAAGGATATCTGTAAATATCCCCCTCAACACCCCTCAGTAATCTTAGAGCAAAGTTTTGTTTGTGATTTGTTCCTCTGCTTTTATACTGTTTGCTACCTGCCACATTGTCATCTCTGGAATGCTCCCATTTTGTCTTTTTGTCCATGCAGTAACATCCTATTTTGCCAACTCTATATTGTGCTGAAATTACATGCCTGCATGGAAGTTGTCTCATTCCTGAAGTTGTAACTGTAGAAGGGAGTTCATGAGATCTCAACAGTTATCTTTCAAAGTAATTCAGATCTCTTGGACACTTCTTTCATAGGTGCAATACCCTGAATCAAACACAGTCTCTTCTAAAATACAGTGTCCTAACTGTTGCTTACTTTCCCAGTATTTCTTTGGATCCTGAACCGGGTCATCTGGTAGCTGCTGAAGTCCAAGCAGTCCTCTGTGACAATATTCACCACTAGTTCTTCCCTGTATCAGCATTAATGGTCATTTCTGCCCGCTTGTAAAGCTGAGGAGTTTTTTTTATGTCATTATGTAAGTGGGGAGAAAATCGAACACAAGTTAAGTGTTTTATCTTAAAACATATGTGGATGTTTTTGTACTTGTATGGTTATAACATTCTTACACTTATCTGTATAACATGCCATTGAACCCCCAATAAATTGTTGGATGCCAAGGACATCCAACAGAGAAGGGAAATTAGAAAAAAGTTGGCATCCAAGAAGATTGATGAAATGACTGCACTTTGTTTTTCAGTCTCAGTGATGTTTAGGTTCAGAGCTTTGGTTGTGGTCTTTTTCTCTGTCTGAAATCTCAGGTGTGTACACACAGAGCAAGAAACCAGAACACTTTGCACTGGATAGATCATGTAGGAATTCAGTTTTTGCTCAAGTGTCAGTTCATCATACAAAGCAATACTAAGCTTTAAGATGTTTACTCTGAACAATTCACAACATAGTGGGCAATATTGCCTATAACTGCTTTGGATCATTTTTTATAGGTGTTTGGAACTTGGACCTTTGGAACAGTGGTGTTTACTGTGCTTGTATTCACGGTTACATTTAAGGTAAGGTATGCTGTATTTTATCCATTAAAACTTTCTTAAAACTTGTTTTTTAATTGTTGCTTACTTATATTGATTTCCTTCTATCACCATGCATTGTTTTATTGCTTTAGAGAGTTTGCTATCTGTGCCTTCTTAACTGTGCTCAAACGTTAAAGATGTTTTTAACTAATTCTATGTAGAATTCTTCTCTATTTTCAAAGGGTATAATTCTATTTTGTCTCCTCCTGGGAATTCTTGTTGCATCTAGATGGTAATAACATCATGTAATATCTTCTTTTTCAGCTTGCACTAGATACACACTATTGGACGTGGATAAATCACTTTGTGATCTGGGGATCACTGGTATTCTACATTGTCTTTTCTCTGCTCTGGGGAGGAATTATTTGGTAGGAATCCTAACATTAATTGCATTGCAAAAGTTGTTTCAGAAACATAAGGTTGTTATATTCCACCTTTTTGTCACAAAAATAAATTTAGCCGTTATACAATACAGAACTCTATTTTAAACACATCATAATTGCTAACTGGAGAGTGCTCAGCTATTCTGTCAATGAATGTCTGTTAAAATCTTCTTAAAGAATACAAGGAAAATATCAGACCCCAGACTACCACTGGGTTTATCTCAGTAGTGTTGGTCAAAAGCAGCCCAAAGGTTGGTTCAAGGAGCTGATGTTGCCTTTCTGAGTCAAAATGTCATAGAGTAGGTCATGTCTGTGCATTTGGTGACTACCCACCTACCTGCAGGGCTTGTCTTGGAAGCTAATTGTAACAGTCAAAATTAGAGACAGGGGGCACAACTCAATATTGAAATGATGTCCAAGAGTCCTCTGTTTGAGCTCATAGTTTTGCCTCCTTACCTAGCAAAGTGGAGTTACTGTAGGTGTCTGAGCACCTACTTGTTCATGCTTGTAAGAAGCTTTGTAGGAATTAGTGTAACTCTTGTGCATAGCAAATTTAAAGTGTTGGGGGTTTTTGCTATTAAAAGTTCTGTGTACTTAAAACTGAAATTTTTTTGAAAGGAAATCAAGTTGGAACAAGTTCAGTTTCTTACTGTGCCTGATGGCCACCAAGAGCTGGAAATTTTGTTTCACACTTGTAGAGCCCTCAGTTACAAGGCCATCTTTTTAACTACTGCTGGAGCCCTTCTACTTTATATGCACAATATTTTCAGGGACCAGAGAAGGAGGGCTCTAACTATTGCTTGGTGATTAAGAGGCAATTTAATTTAGAGAAGGGATTTGTATTTAGTGTGTCTTTTGCATATGAGTAACCACCTCTTAGCTCCTTGGATATTTATGTAGCTGCCTCTTCTTTTTTCTAGTAAGATCAAATCTCAGTTTCTTCAGCATCAGTTTGCAGAATTGACATTTTCCTAGATAATGCTTTCCAACCAGACTTTCTGTGTATTAGAGATGTGACTGTGTGTATATAAAAGCGTATTTTAACTTCATTACCTTTTTAGTATGCAAATACTACCAAATTTTGGAAACTGTCAGGGAACTCCCCTTCTGGTTTTACACTACAGTGTTGCTGCAAACTGTCCCTTGATCTTGGATCTCAGTGATTATGGAGCTCTGGTTCCCAGTACCTTAAAGTGATGATCATGCAACTGCATGGGATACAGGGAAATTAGGAAGCAAAGGTATTAATAGTGTGGTTGTATAAGTCTGTAGTGGATAGGATGGGGAGCACAACATTAAAGTATTAGAGGTACTTACAGGAGCCTGAGAGGTATGAAAATACGTGTGGTTAACAATCGCTAGTGTGAGGATACGTACAAAGGAGTGTGCCTTAGCAAAGACCAGGGGAAAGGTGGGTGGGACACCAAAAAGAAAGGTGGAAAATACCTGGGGCAAGATAAGGGTTGCATGGAAAAATGAATGAACTTAATTTATCTTTGCAAGGGAGAGACACTATACAGAGAGGGGACATTTCCTGCAGTCTGGAAGACAAAAGCAAAGTACTTATCTCCAGACAGTGCATAGTTACCTCTCCCTTTGAGAAGACTGGGCTGGATGAACTCCCACAAACTGGGAAACTGAACCAGAAGTATTTCATTACTGCCATGATTCTCGTAATACTGCCAGCCTTTATTTGTGTATTGAAGTGTAATAGTTATTTTATATTTTTTCTTCCCAGGCCTTTTCTCAATTATCAGAGGATGTATTACGTGTTCATGCAAATGCTGTCCAGTGGTCCTGCGTGGCTGGGTATAATTCTGCTCATAACTGTCAGCCTTCTTCCAGATGTTCTGAAGAAGGTCTTATGCAAGCAGTTGTGGCCTACAGCAACAGAAAGAATCCAGGTAAATAATATTTTTGATCATGAAGTTAGGTGGTTTTTTTGTATTACAAGTGTCTAATCACCTAGGCCAAGGTCAGACATAAGATTAGAGCAGAGGTTCCCCATCTATGGTATCTGAGCAATGTGGTGCAAGATGCTGCCTGTTATTTACATGGTGGTGTTAACCTGAAACCATGGGGCAACACTTGTGCCTTCATACCAGCAACCACAGGGAAATCAGTTGGTGAGGATGGTGGGAGACAGCTACATGGCTCAACATTATTTTGGATTTGAGGAGAGAAAAAATGCAAGGGGATTGGGATCTCCATAAGGGTAGATAAGAGGCACTTACATCTGATAACATACTGATGCCTGTTACAAAAACACATGTATTAAAACTTACTCATATCCTATTAATAATTTTTTCCTCTTTTATATTTAAACTTACCTTTTGCTTGTTCTGGTCTATTATTTGTACATAAATGTGCCTTGCTGTGCCAATGGGGAGAGGGTTTTAAAATCTGTTCTCTCCTTTCATCTGATCAGCTCAAAAAGGGAAATGGCTGGGTAAATACAGGCCAGGGCTGGAGAGCAAGCCAGGTTGTGTGGGAACCATGGTGGTATACTGGGGACATGAATAGAAAATGTTTTCTTCTATTTCAACCCCAGTAAACTTTTATATATATAATATGTGTTAGAATGCGAAGGACAGTAGAGGTGTTGAACTTTAAACTTAATGGTACTGCCCTTGCCCTTTTCAGCCCATCAGGTGCCACTAGTAGCTTAAAAGAATAAATTACCAACAATGGAAGGGATTAGGTAGCATTTTTATGTTTAATTGAGAAGGTACTTTGCATTAAGAGAAAATGAATAAAGGAACTTTGCAACCAAGGAAAAAATATCCCTCTGGCAAATGTAAAAGCCTCTGCCACTGTTTTCTATTCCTAGAATGTATGGGTGTAATAATGCCTCACTTCAGGAAAGAAAAAATAATAGCAGGAAAACATTCCCAGGCAGATCAGTATTTAATATTTTTGCATTTGGAGATCTCTGATGTCTCTTTGCCATATGTACTACCTGTGGAAGGAGTTGACCTCAGTATAGCTTTCAAATAGTTAATTTAAAAGTCTAAAGAGAGAGAATGAGCAAGGGTTACGGTAAAGAAACAAGCTAATAAATAAAAATCCCTAACAAGGGTTTTGTAGCATTTCTTACAGACATTATATATTAGTACTGGAAAAATGAATCAATAGTAAAGCAGACTTGGGGCTCAACACTGGCAATAATAATTTGTTAATGTTAAGTCAAAGATCTGTGACTTTAACCAGTTATATTGCTTGTGTTTCTTCTTCCCTCTCCTTGTTTCTTCCTGTCTTCCAATCCGCTTTGTCTAAATAACTTCTACCTTGCTTTAAACATAAATGATGTGCTCGATTGCTTCCTACAATCTTCTGGGGAAATCAGACTAAACATCAGTGCCTTTCTGTTGAGCAGTCCACCATCTTTATGCTTTCTCAGACTTCAAGCAGTCTAAGTTTCTAATGGAACAAAAGGTGACTTTTTTCTGCCTTTCTGCATGCTTGACCACTTCACTCAAAGGGCTTTATGAAAGCTTATCATCAAAAGTTATTTACCATACTCATTATTTCCATTTGTGATTCATGTCAACTATATTTTGAGGAATACTTTTTTTTTAGTATAGTTTTTTCCTTCTGTGTATCTCAAAGATTGTATGAATTGCTGTCACAGTTCATCACTGTCACTCTCAACTTTTGTCACTGTTCTTGCTGCATTTTACAGAATGTTTCTGCCTCAGGAATCTATGATTCTTATATCCCCATTTTAATCATTGGTCTGTCTGTAGATTAATGCATGTTGGGTTTCCATTGTACCAGAATAAGTAGGATAGTGACCACACAAACAAGTGGTAATTCTGATTAGGCTGATGTTGCTAGCATCATACAGAAGATGTGGTACTGGAAACCACTTAAGCAGTCTTTGGAATATATTAATATATCTTCTCTGCTGCAAGAAAATGCAGCTTTTTTCTTTTTCAAGCATGCATTTTTGAAATTGAGCTTTCCTTATGTTCCCTTTTATGAAATTCTGTGCTCTTTCTAGAAAGAAAACAACTCAAATCTGAAAGTTTATGACATTATTTGATATAAAAGTAGAAGAAATGCTAGTAAATCTTGTTTCCCTTACAGTCTGCAAGAAAACTGTATTTTACTTAATATTCAGAGACTGTTGGTTTCCACTGCAGATTTTATATCTTTCTTTCTTATATGATTATGATAAAAAATGTATTTCCTCCTTCTTTCCCCCTCAAAAATGTACAGTCAATGAAATTTACTGTAATTATGTAGATCAGAGAGAAAATACATTTTTTTTTCACTATCAACAATTCAGACTAAAATTGTCTCAAGTGCCTTAGGATTGGTTTGAACTGAGCTTATGAATGATTGTTTTTAATTGTACTGCATTCCTAAAAGTGGTATTGCTTTTTTTTATAACAAAAGGGTTTTGCAAACAGTTGAAAAGATTAACAAAGGACTAGTGACCATTTCCAAGGTTTCTAAATTAGTTCTACTCAGGCAGTAAGAATGCATAAAGCCTTTGAAGCAGTTATTATACTTCTAAATTTTCCAGTTATTTGAGAGTCACTCCAGTGTGTGGTAAATGGTTGTCTACCATTGTTAACATTCGGATGTTTTTAAACCACATATAGCTCTGTTTTTTGTTTTTTAGAGAGCTTTTCCATGATATATATGTATACACATACATACATATGTGTATACACATACATATATGTACATGCAAGTATATGTGTGTATATATATATGTGCATGTATATTGATCTATATATACGCATATGAACTGTTGTCTTTCTTGGGCTAAAACATTACTTCTGCAAAAGCTTTGGAGGAATCTGTTGCCTTTTGGTAATTTTGGTCAAAGTCTGCTGTTTTCTTATATATGTGGTGTCTGCAACTCTGGCTCAATGACACAAATTGAATTCTGTGCTTTAACTGATGACTGCAGCTGCAAGGTTTCTTTCAGCTTTTACTTTTAAGGAATAATAGGGTATTTGTTTTAGTATATCCAATCGACATGGATTATATTTTCTTTTTCTTTATTTTTCTTTTGTTGGTAACAGGATTTCAACTGCTCTGTTAGGGAAAATATAAATTCAGTTTAAATTATCCTATTTCCGTTTTTATAATTTTCACTTTGATTGATAGTGTTTCAGCAGTTCCAAGTACTTGGTAGCTGAAATACCAGGTGTTTTGTTTCTGAGCTTGTAAATTACTTCTGTACTTTCATCCCTTTTTAAGAAATATTTTTCTTTTTCTCTTTGTTTTTGACTGATGATTTTTCACTTTCCTTTCACTCAGTCACAAGCTTGGGCTATCAGCCATGTTATGAGATCTTTACCCTTTGCTGCACCTGGGGAAACCCAAAGTGGTCCTTTTGCCTGGGGAAGCTTCTCTGGGGATTCATCATTCTTCTGTTCTTCAATGGGCTTAGCTGCTGCTGCTGAACAACTGCACTGGGCTCTCAGAAAAGTGTTCACCAGCAAACTGCTGCCTTTGTCACGTGTCAGGCTCCTCCTCTGTGGAAACAAAGCAATGGATTTGCTGTTGCAATATTTGAATGCTGTGGAAGAAGTTTCCTTGGCAACTCCCCGGCCCTCTCTGCCCATGTGTAATGACTAAGCTGTAAATCAGCCTTCATTAGCACTGCCCCATCACCTCGGTGTGGGGCACTCCCTTCAGTGTGGCAGCTGTTCTGGGAAGTAGTGAAGCAGGATGTCCACTCCTTAATGTAGAATCAGGTTGGCCTCATCATATCACAGGCACCTCTCCCATTCAGTGCAGGTTATTGTTAGAGGGGCAGGACACAGAGCCCACAGTATTTAGTCAGTTTAGTGATTTTTGAGAGTCATTTTTTAACAGAGTTTGAAATGGAATTAAGAACACGCTCAAATGATTAATCTCAGGATCCAGAAATAGAAACCTTGTTATACACTGGATAAATTTTCTTTTTTAAATTTATCAGAAAATCCATCACTTTTACAGGACTTTGCTATAACAGTTACCAAATGGTACAATTCATTCACATTTCTTGTATTCAGCAAGAGTCTCACTGTTTTTCCTCATCCTTGCAGAAGAGTATGAGACATAAAACAGCCCAAAATGCACTGGCGAACTGCGATGGGCCACTTCTTGAAGGAAATCTTTCACCTTCCGAGCCATAATTAGATCAAAGCTAGGTAACAGTACTGTACGTGTTGCCAATTTGGATTAATTTCTATTGGTGCTATTTACCAATCAACTGTTTCCTCCAGAGTTTTTGATGTACTTTGTTAGTATTGATACCAAATCATGGTTTTCCTTGGAGGTCCTAGTTTTTGCAAGAGATGTTCCATGCCAAAGGTAAGATCTTTTTGTCTCAGAAACTTAATCGTGTAAAACAAACCAGTAAATTGATATCCCCATATTTGTGTCCTATAAATACATTGTATTATGCATAGGTGTTGCCTAACATTTCTTCTGTGAGATCTGCAGTCATTACTGCAGTGTGTACTCACATTACACCACAGTGTAGAATACATAAAGTCAGAGGTAATTCTTAGCCACGAGCAGTTTATCCATCCTCTTTCATGTTCTTGAATACGTATATAGACCAAATGCAGATGGTAACATGTGAAGATAATCATAGCGAGTCACTTGTGATTAGGACCCTGGGTCAAAAGACTGGGGCTGTGCATCTGACAGTGTCTGCCACAGTGCTCTGTTCTGTAGACTAGATCATGGCTGTGTCACTGCCTCAGATCAAAAGAGAAGTGTCAGAGTTTAGCTGTATATCTGAGACAGCAGCAGATGTGGGGAAATAAACATAAGGCCAGCAGGATGATGTTCTCTACATCATATCCTTGCTATGCCACTGATTACACAAATGAGTAAGAAGGTACGCTCTTTATTCTAATGATTCCCACCTGGATGCCATGACTGTTCCAGTCCCTTCATGCTCTCCTGACCCCAAAAGCAGCACATGAGCAACTAAGTGACGGTGCAAAGTTAGCAGTTATGTTAAAAGAATGAATGTCATGTGCTCTGTGTGCTGTAGGACTTTCAAAGTAGCTGAAGATAGCTAAAGTAGCTGATTTGTTTTTAATGTTTGTTACACAAGTAGTAGTAAAAAATGCCAACTTCCTTGACTAGCTTCAGGTTTAGTAAAGGTGCTCATCTCAGAGCCATGTGTAGAGGAAAGCATTTGATTTTTAGAACTATCTATGGTAACTCAAATGCTTCACTTTCTAGCTGAAAGAATAGGAAAATTACTTGCCAGACTGTTGGACTAGTCCTTCCCTCTTGCATTTTCAAAGTAATTCTGCTAGTCAGTTAGCTGATTTTTATGTAATGTTGCTATTTGGTCTATATGTCTTTAAAAGAACCCAGGTCTCACTGTGGTGAGCAGTTTAGGGTAGTTTTGTGACCTTTCCAAGAGTGTCTTTTTAAGAGAGCTTTCAGATTGCTCTAGGTTATGCAAGAGTAGTGTTTCAAGCTTGTGATTGGCATTAAAGTGTCATGTTACAATGCCGCCAAAGTTCTGTAAGTTATATCATTAATATTTACTTTGTGATTTTGTTCTTTTGCTCCTGTGCTCTGATTACCAGGGAAGAAGGGGATGATTAAGAATAGAGGATTAACTGATTTATATAGTATTCATGGAGAGATTGATGAATAACATTGCTTTGAACCATGTTTATAATGCATTTATATGTTAGATAGCATCACAAAACCTCCATACCTCTATACCTGGAAATTATATGTGCATTTAGTGCAAAAGAATTATAGACTCATTGGGAAAAGGGCTGTTCTAGTTTTATTTCAGTTTGTGCACATGTCCAGGCTCTTGTCGTGCAGCTGTGGTGTTCTATAGACCTGAGCATTTCCTGAGCCAAAGTGCCGATTCTGCCACAGTGTGGAGTGATTATGTGAGAAAGATAAATTTTAATGGACAATTAGACCAAAATAATATTGAGATGTACAGTATAAATTGCATGTATAGACGCTACATGTAACCTAAGCAAGTCTAAAATTCAGTACTCCTTTGAAGTACAAAGCAAGTGCATTAAGCTATGGAACCTTCATATGCTGGCACAAACTGACTGTAAAGAATTTTCTCTCTTTGGAAGTACAGGGCAAAGTACTTGAATCTGTCCTGTCTTAAAATTCCACGTAAGAAGTTCAGGGGTAAAAAGATGTACCAGGAGAAATTCCAAAATTAAACATAAGCTTGGTTTAAAACACATCCATTTGAGGGCATCTTTGTCTTCATCTCTTCTCTGAAGAGTCCATTATCAGGTTTAGAAGTTAAGTGTAAAATCATACATATATATATATATATATATATATATATATATATATATATATATATATATATGTATGTATATGTGTGTATATATATATATAAAAAACTATATATAGAAACTATATATATATAATATAAAACTAATCATGTTGAAACTGGTTGATTGCAAAGCAGCGCAAGGGATTATACTTTCACATGAAACCAATAGCCAGAGTGGTGATCTAGGAAAAGGTATTACTATACCAAGGGACAGTGGTCCTATGAAAGAAAACAGTTATATACTTTTGGTTCCAAGATTGTCTATTTACTGTGTATTTGTTTCTGTTTTTTCCCTTTAACAGGATGCATCGAGGCACTGTCAGGAGCACATCTCAGAATTCACGCCTCTTGCCTGTCTGAAAAGCCCAACCTACAGGAGCAGTAACTGCAGCAATTCCCCAGCAAGAAGGTCTAATTCTCATTCTAAAAAAGTGATGTTTACGCAGTGGAGAGGCGTTGATTATTCAGTACTTCCATCTGTCTTTGGCTATTCAAATGAGCATGGCCGTTCCAGTGCAGGCTACCACTACAGTGGGTCAGGTTTGGAAACGTCCATGTGACAGAACACCAAGTCAAGCCTTTAAAAACTGTGGTTTTGTTTATTTATTTTTTCAGGAAACAGACATGTCACAGAAACATATTAAACTATATGTGGCTTTTGCTGTCTGAGAGAGTGTTGAGACAAACAGGATCACGAGCTAGAAGTATGAATCCTTCCAGGCCAATAGGCCTCTTTTTATGTTTTGAACTACTGGAGCAATGAACAATACGCACAGTCTGGTACTGTGAGACTGGTAGCACTAAAAATTCTCTTCATCCCGTGTCAAGACTTCTGTGTATTTACTACTGTCATCTTTAGTGATTTTCTTTGTTACTTGAAGTACATAGTTTCAGTCAGTCACTTACGTTTTGAGATCAACAGTTTTAATTTTCAGCCAGGAGCAATTGTCTCAGTTATCTCTAATGAAATTATCCTAAAGCATATTTATCAAATGCTGTTTCTGATTTTCCTCTGTCCTTTTTTCTTTCTTTGCTCTTTCTGTAGAACAAACTGGTGTTTCCTCTGTGCAAATCTGCTTTCAAGAAACACACTCTAATGTTCACTTCCTTGTAAGTGGCCAAATCAGGGCTATGTATGGTTTTGATTAGTTTTCCCCTGTAGAAAGATAGGCAAAACAATCCTTGTTTAGAGTATGCACACACAATATGAAGTCAAGTTGGCTGTTAAATAGGTAATATCACCAATGTTGGTATCTACTTATCAACTGAATGTAAGCATTTTGCCTAAAACATCTTTGAATTTGTCAAAGATGCACTTTACCTGGTGTTCTCACTTCCTGTCCCTATGATTGTAAAATATAAATATAGCAGAAAGTATAATATATTAAGCTTTTTTAACACACTTTGTTAGTTTTTTCTCTTAAAAGAAGAAAAGCTGTTTTTCTGGGTGGGTATATTTTACTATCTTGTTCATCCTCTTAATTGTGATTTATTTTTCTTTAATGTGTGTATGGTTAGATACTGGCTAATGGGCTTGGTAGATGTATTACAAAGCACACAGCTGTTAGCTTTTGCAAGCAAACCACGAGGTGGCACACAGCTGTTGACTAGCAGTTGAACCACAGTTGGGATACAGAAACTAGTTTGACTGCAGGGATTCTGTTTCATTTCTCTTAAGAATGACAGCCAACTTGCGCTTCTGTTTTCTCTGCTACATTTATGTTTCCTTGCAGTAATTCAGCTATTAGCTGCATCCTTGTGTTGTTTCTTTAGTCCAGTGTTTTATTTTGGGGTGCAAAAATATCTGAAGGAGTAATTCAATTTCAGTCAATTTCAGGTTGGTGGTTACAATGGGTTAATAGCCATTCTTATTCAATGCCTCCGTGAAGACATTACCTAAAAATTTATATCAGTGTGAAAACAAAATATTTGGAATCAGACCTGCAGCATTTATTGGAAGATCTGGCCAAGACATTGTTAGTTGTCTTTCACATGGGAGAGGGTGGCAGAGAAAAATTATTTCTCTTTTTGTGTTTTAACAAGAAAAAACAGAGGCAAAATAAGTTTACTTACTACTTTGCTTTTTCATAAAAGAAAAATCAACTTACTAGAAAATGTTTCTCACAGTATTCTGAGTAGTTTTCGTATTAAACAAACAGTGATTTATTATTAAAATGCCCTGGGTCAAGCAGAGATTGTAAAGTAAGTTATGAAATCTTCAGTATACCAAAGATAACAGAGTTTTACAAAGTCTAACAGTGAGCACCACAGATAAAGGTTTTTTATCGTTTAACATATAGCACTTTTAAGTTTCAAAGAATGTCCTTATAGCAGTAGCATTTTGAAATACATATTCATGTGTGGGTGTATGTATATATACTTGCCATTGCAGACCTGAATGTTGGTCAGTTAGAACCATCCCCTACATAAAACACTGGTGTATATATTTTTAAGAAGTTAATATGGGTATACATTTTATACCAGTAGCAGTGACAAATTTCTCGTGTGTAGTTAACAAATTATTTGTAATGTATTTTTTAGAAATCTTAAAATTGCCTTTGCACTGAAATATTTTTCATACTGTAGCTATTTATAAATCTGTTTTACTCATACATTTGTTAACACACCATTTCTGGTTTTTTTAAGTATATGTTTTGAAGGCTTTTTTTATAACTATAAGTTTTGGCCACTTAAATTTAGCTTAGAGTGGAGTTGTGGCTGAATGTTAAAATTCTAATGAATGTCAAATTAGAAATACAGGTCTGTTGCTCTATGAGTCTCACCCAAGTTATTGATGTTTTGTTGGGATTTATGGTAGCAGTGATGAGAGCACTGTAATTGCAGTGCTATATTGTAACTGCTTGCTTTTCTACTCTAAAAAGCCTCCTGTTTTTTTACTTTGTGAGTTCTATCTTTTAGCCTTAAATAAGGAAGTTTTTGCTTGATGTTTTTCAAAAATGCTGCATTCTTGTTCTGCCTACTAACAAAGCAATTCATTGTAAACTTCGTGTAGCCCTGCACCTAGATATTATTGACAACATTGTTCAGGCTGAAACACCTGTATACACATTTGAGAAATTTTAGTTACACATGTCATTTTTTGGAGGAGAAATAATGATTGAATGTAAGTGGAAGTTTTGGCTTTGATTTAGCAATACTTTTACCTTTAAAAAGTTGGTGCTGTTTGTTTGTTAAAATAGACTGTTTAATGAAAAGAATATAAACCATCAACTTGGCTTCACTTGATGTGTTTTTACTTCAGTCCCTGTTACTATTGCCATGTAAACCTAGTCCAACGAAGCAGATGTCTTGCTGCAAAAGATAAAAAGATGAAAAAGTAGGAATTTGCTCAAAATGCATTAGAATGTTTGATTATGGGTGGGACGCTGAAAGGAGACTAATTTTTTTGTATGAAGGAAAAAAAAGAAAAGGTCTAAAAATCTATGTAACCTTCTAACTTGCCTCATTTAAATTGTTGCAGCTTTAACAGCATAATGTCTCCATAACTGCTTCTATAAATGTCTTGAAACTGGTAAGCGCTAACCAAATGTATGTGAAGACTTAGGAAGTATTTCAAGCTCTTTGCCACAGAAGGTCATATATTCCTGCACTGGCTTGTGGCAAAAGATCTTTTTTGTTTTACCATGTACAATAATTGTTTGTTCAGCCACTTAATGTAAAAGCTTAAAGTTTACTTTCTTGCTTGTGTTAGCCTGTTTGTCTTGACCTAACTGGCTTGCAAAAATAAGAGGAAAAAAATAGCTTAATTGAGGAACTGCACTACTTTTCTTTTGGAAGCCAGTGGGATCCTTGTGCTCATGCTACTGTCTCTGTTAAAAAAGCTTTAATGGAAATTTGTGAAAGTATTGCAAAAGTGATTAAAAAAAAAATACGTGATTCTACTTTGCAGAATAATCAAAAAAACAGTTTATATAGCTTTAATTTTTTACCTTATGAAAATTCACAGGATTGCAATCTGCATTGTCCTGGACATAAATTCTGTGCTATATACACTTTGCATATTAGAGGTTCTTTCATGATCTAATGTAAAGTAGAATCTGTGAAAGTTGCTGTATGGGGCTGGGGGTAGTTATCTGTGCTTTAAACATTAAAGATGTCTGTAGTCATCAGCACCAAATACTGACACTTATTTTTAATTGAACAATTTTAGGTGCATTTATTTGAAAATAAATCAGCCTTCAAATCTAATGTTCAGATTATCCTAGACTACTTCATTTATTTGATTTGAAGAGTCACTGTGTGAATACATTACTGTAAAATTTCTTTTCAGTACTATTTTTAATTTTATTTCTGTAGACAACCAAATATACCTTGTTTATATTCAGCCACATTTTGGATCCTTGTGTAGAATATATAAGCAGGAGATACAAATCTGCTTGCAATAAATATAAACATTCAAGACCGGTTTAAGTTTGCTCACAAGTAATTACAGTAATTCTAGTATGAATATGAGATGGTTTCATATTAGTCTGTAATAAAATGTAAGTATTTAAAGAAAACAGAATGAGTGTTTGATTTGGTTATTGAGTATGTTTGTAGTCGTGCTCATTTCTCATACTGGAGCGGGTCCAGCAGAGCACCACAAAAATGATTAAGGGGACTTGGAGCATCTCTCTTGGGAGACACCGCAGGAAGGAGCTGGGCCTGTTTAGTCTAGAGAAGAGAAGACTGAGAGGGGATCACATCAATACATAAAAATATCTCAAAGGTGGATGTCAAGACAAGCAACAAGATGAGGAGCAGTGGCTTTAAACTAAAACATAAGAAGTTTCACCTCAACATGGGGAAGAACTTCTTTACATTGAGAGTGGCAGAACACTGAACAGGCTCCCCAGGGGGCTTGTGGAGTTTCCCTCTCAGGAGACATTCAAAACCCACCTGGACACATTCCTGTGTCACCTGCTGTAGGTGACTGTGTCTTGGTAGAAGGGTTGCACTGGGTGATGTCCAGAAGTCCCTTCTACCCCTACCAGTTCTGTAATTATGCGATTTTCAGAGTGTATGTAGCCAGCTAAAAAAACAAGCTAACAAAGAAATTCAAAGAAGGCTGGAATGTGAGCTGGGGGATGAGGGGTTGTTCCAAAACTAATAGAAATTAGTACCACTCCAGGAGAGCTTTGTTCCTCCTTCACAGATTCAATAAGTGCTGAGGTTCTTTCCAAAGTAAACTCATATAATCTACAAATGACAAAGTTTAGCTACATTTCCTTACAGTTCTGCTGTGTGAGGTACCCCGAGCTTTTCTCTTTCCTTTTGCAATGTTGTCAACCTAAAGAAGCTAAAGTAAAAAACAATGTCCTCTGATATCTGAGATGGTAGCAGCGTTCATAGGTTGTTACAGAAGAGGCTGAGTGCACAGGGAGACCAGGATTTTATTTCATTTGGAGATACAGTTTTGCAGAACTTCCTGTGGTTTCAAAACCATTACAGGCTGCAAAGTCCATTGGCTCCAGCAGGGTGAAGGTATCCCGGACAGCCTCCATAAAGCAGTTCAGAGTGTCAGGCTTGGTCCCTCCCTCTGCTGCTCTGAGGATATGTAGAATCCTTAGGCCTTTGCTTCTGTATTGATTTTGCACTTCCCATAACAAAGGTTTCAGAGGAATGGGTTTGTATTTATATGATTTTTTTATCTAAACAATACAAGAATGTTGTAACCATCTCCCTTTTGTACATGAAGAAGTTTTGTGTTTCTACAGAATGAACTTCTAGAGAAGGTAGTTTGAAGGGGCTGTGTAAACATGGAAGATGTTTTTCCCCTTATTCATGCAAAGAAGAAAAAAATGCATAAATTGCAGTTAGGATATTACATTGAAACTGTTTTGGGAAAAAATAATGTGATGATGTATCTGGATTTCAGGAAGAGCACAGTACCCGTATGGACATGTTACCACACAGCTTCATTTTACACATAAAAATATATGTCTTTATTTGAAGGAAAAAAAAGGATAGAAAATAATTTAAGTGATGAACAGTCTTCTCAATCAAATACCATGTGTTTTCCATTATCTTTTAAGTTATGTTCTTTTAGTAAGCTACATTATAGAATTGATTGAAAACTGTTTTTTATATTCTGCAGTAAGGCTACTCAGTATTTTCTGCAATATATGCAACACTGTTCTATAGAATCTTACCTGAAGGTTATCTTGATATGAAGCGAGGTAGGCTGGAGACAGACTGAAGTTCCTTGGTTTTGTTTTTCAAATATTCCGATTTCCTCAGGTGATACCCTACAGGAATTTATAAATAGTATTTGACTATTCTATTAAAGCATTGTTGTTGTGTGTTTCCACTGCACATACAGGTGTATTAATTTTCATTTTATTCAAATGCAAAAGCAAAACTCATACCCACTTGAAGGCTTCATTTACACTAGGAAGTGATAAGATAGGGATAAAACCAAATATACCCATTAACTTCCTTCATTATACTGATCAGTTTATCAGGTGCCTACTGTCCCCATCTAGGTTTAAAAGGTTTTTTAAAAGAAAGGTGCACTGTATGATCTTTCTTTTTTAACTGGCAAGTCTGCAGTAAATTAATAATGTTGAGTCTTAATCATTTAAGTGTTGGTTTTCCATTTAAAAGTGGCAAACAGCATTCAATTCTAAACCACCAAAAGGCTTGTTTTTTTCCATTATTCATTTCAGTTAAGAAATCTCATGGTGCATTATGCTTTTAAAAATACATAGGATGCAGTGTCTTGCTAGGTTCAGAGGCTTCCTGTTTCAGGGAGAACTGTTGAGTCTCTCCTTATTTAATGTGGGTAAAACTGATCTGTTTTTCTTCCTAACAAGGTAAGGAATGTAAATATTTATTTCAAAAGTACATCAACAACTTACTGTGGGATTTCAGACATCTTTTGTAAAGTTAACCAAATTTGAAAGCTCTGAATCTTGCTGTCTAATAAACACTGGGATCTAGAAAAGAAGGAAAACAAATCCTGGTCCGAGGATTAAGCCATCAAGTGGTGTGCTGAGTTTTATTTCAGAAAATACTTCCAATCAAGTAGCCAGCCTAGAAGAGCATTTTTCTAGGAACTACTGAACAGGTTGCTTCTAGGATGAACAAAATTGCACAGTTAGAGAAAGTTGTCAGTATTAATCAGATTGAAATCTAATTGTTTATTCCCAGCAATGAAGAGGTAGTGTGTATAATTTTATTCTAAGTTATAGCCCAGAAAGAAATATTTCTCCTCCTGAGTGGTATCAGGCATAAGATGGCAAAGCTTAAACTCATTCAGTGACAGAGCTCAATAACAGTTGGGATTCACTTAGCTTTTAAGTGACTCTATTTAGAAACTCCAAATTATGTATTAGTTTAGCACAAAAGTCATGTTTGTGCATCATTGTGCTGAAAGGAACTGGTCCAGATGGAAAAAAGCTGAAGATCCTTCCACTGTAGATTGTACTGGAACATGAGTCAGGGTCTTCTGTCTTCTCAAATACGGCCCACAGCAGATGATTTGGAAATCACCATTCTTGAATTGTCTCTCTGAAGTTTAACTAGGGTTTCAAACTTTATTGCCTGATGAACTCTTGTTCTCCCTATAGGTTGAAAATGGTATACATGTTTTATTTCCCCTTACTTGCCTCTTACCTGGCATGTTGGGGTACCTCTCTTTCCCCTAGAAGTCTTTAATTCTGGAAAGGAAAAAAACCCATTCCTTTTATGATTGGGCAAACATAATTCCATGCATCTTAACAAGAGAGATCTCATTTTTTCATGCTCTCTCAGAGGAATATTCAGCAGGCAAACCAGCACATCTAAAACAACATGGTTACCACCATAATTGTTACTTGCCTTGGTTGCTTTTACACAAAAATTACTTGATTATGTGCACATAAACACCACAAACTCTGTGTGTCCCCATCTCATGTGGGAGATAATTGCTTATTTTCATCCTGCTTTTCCCAGGCCTCTTTCTCAGCAAATTAAAGTAAGCTTATCCACCCTTTTCTTTACTGAAATTGGACATGTTTCTCCCTATTGAGTCCATTCATGCAAATTGCTGAAAAAGCATACATGGTCTCATGGGACTTACTAAATTTATTTTTCCTTATAAAAAATTGTGATTTAAAGGTATTGGGGAAAAAAGGGAATTTTTAACCAACTTAATTTATTGCAAACTACCTGTGTCCTACAGTTTAGTCTTCACAAGAGAAAAGGTCTGCTTTCATACATACCCAAAGATTTTAAGCTAACATAAAGGGGAATGGCTATTTAAATTCTAATACCACTCCCACCAAGAAAATTGTTACCCATATCCAAAAGATAAATTTCACTCTGATTTCCTACTGATCTGGTTCTGCATCAATCATGATTATATCCTTCAATCAAATTTGGGAAATATGCTATTATCCTGAGTCCATGAATATTTCCATATCCTATCTCAATAATGCACTCAATTTTGGCATCTTATATATCCAGATGTATATATGTCAGTTCATGAAGACCATCTGTCAGCACTTTATTTCCAAATGTGTATGAACACTGAAATACAGGAAGTTGAGCTATATCTTAATTTCACTGGCAGCTAATCTCATCCAAGAAGGCTTCACCCTGACTCATTGCTTAAGAGCTGTTGCTACTTTTGTTTTCCATAATGTTAATTGCCAACCACATGATTAACTTGTTAAATGTTTAAGTCTATGAAGATTTACATTTCACAGAGATGCACACTTGCTAATCATGATATAATTAGTTTTATATCCAGGTATTGAGCCAAGACACTGTTTGGAGTTCTACTGATTTAGGGAGAAAAGTGGATGTTGTGCAAAAAGCCCAGGCTACGACTGCCAGGCACTATAAATTCCATGATACTCTTGTCACCGATGTGTTTTCTCATCTCTGTGTGGACACTGCAAGTGTTTTGTGGAAGTGTGTCAGCTTGATAGTTAGGAAGGTTAATTAGAGTGGCATAAAAATAAATTTCACTGATCCACAGCAGAGTTCAGGCACCTTCTCATGTGGATTGACCTGTAAATCTGATGAATGTCCATTTGAATATTTGCCTGCACCTCACCTTTTACATTACTGTTCACAATTTCATCTTACTGCCATGTCACACCCCTTTTCTAACAATGTTCATGGGTTGCAAATCTATTTATTCTCTACCACCACATCAGATGTACTCAAAACTAACATGCTGTACTATTTTTTTTTAAACAAAGTCCATGTTTTTTTTTCAATCCCAAACAATTTCTTTCCTTTACTGTGAGTCTTCATTGTTTCAGTTGTTTCATGGTACACAGCCCAAAACCGTGATCTAGATTGTGTTTCCCACAGAACAAGACAGCAGCACCTATGACTTTGAAATCCCTGCTTCACATACTACAGACCAGACCACACCATGTATCTAGTCCCAGGAAGTTTTCCAGTCCCCTCTTCCTCTCTACCTCTTCTCTGCACAAGCAGAATTAAGTGGGAGTTGTGTATTTGGACAACTCAACCTCAAAATATGATCCAAGAAACCAAATGTGATGTTCAGGCACTGACAGCTGGGTGTTGAATGCAGGCATCTAAGCTCCCATACAGCCAGCAGATTTCCTGTTGGGTGAAATAAATATTACGTGCAACATATTTTTAATCATGACATTTAGTGCAGGTTCTTTAGCACGTATTGTATTTGTTTGTGTTTAGTCTAATTTGCTGAGATAAGCATAGTGAACTTAATTATTTTTTTTAAGCTTGTGGAAAAGCTAAGGAAAAAGTAATCAGGAGGGAGAGAAAACATACATGCCAAAGGATGTTCTGCATCCATGACAAAGAAAAAAAACCCATTCAATATTCTTGGTGCCTTCTGTTACTATGACAACAAAGACAGAGACACAAAATTTGAAATGTGAATAGGAAAGGTAGAATTTGGGGTTCTTGCACAAGCCGTTAGCAGGATGGACATAAAGCTTTGCCCTCCCATATGAATTTTGTTGCTTGTGGCCAAGTCCCCAGTACACATTCTAGGATATTTTATTTAGCTGACAAGGTCTGGGCCTTGCAGCCTGAAGCTGTGGAACTTTGTAGGATGGAAGCATCTTCAGAGTCCCAAATCTCTAGCCAGGGTATCTTGTTCTTCCTTTTAGACACTTGGGGCTACAGGCAGATCTTCCAGTACTCCCAATACCTTTAACAGTTGTGGAACCACTAACAAGAGACCTCATCTGACTTGTTACCCTGAAAGGAAGGAAGGGAGGACAGGAAAGAGGATCATGTGCTCCACATGTCAGATATGTTTTACAGGCACCAGGAGTGGTGAGTTTGATTCTGTGCCAACAACCCAGGGAAACAACAGGACAGATTTTTCCACAAAACCACTTCCAGAATGAATATTTGCTAAATCAAAATATGGGGAGATGCTTGCCCTGTAGATTTCTCTGTATCTGCAGGAAACCACCTTCTGTCTTGTGACAGGCATTTAAGATTGCATTGCTCTTCCAGGCCCTTTCTGGAAGCTCTGCTGTGCTGGGTAGCTATGGCACATCAGCTGCACGAACTCTGCTTGCTTTTTTGCTGCTAGTGCTGTCCACAGTGTTGGTTCAATTAGAATGGAAAAGCACAGGGAGAAAAAAACCAACCCTTTCCAGATTTCCTAAGACCAGACATTTTTTAATCTGCCCTTTTAAAGCCATGCAAATGAGAGGCTTTCTCCATATTAGCTATAGTTTCCCTTGGTCCCCACTCTTGTTGCTATGGGTTTCCTACTACCTTCCAATAGGATGGTCCCATCAAAGGATTCTCCTTTTATTACCCAATCCCCTGGAGATAATGTTTGTCATGGTTTATTCACTCTTCAGATGTCTTACAAGACTGGAGTGTATCTCCACTCTTTTTTCAGTGAATGATTCAGAGAATTATGGCAGTAAATGGTAGGAGATTTACAAAGGATGACTTAATCTCCAGAATCCTGTGTGTCTTCACACAAGTAGTGACAAGAATTCTCTCATTGAATCATCTGTTTTTTAAATCCCAAGTTCATACACTGTTTTTTGATTAAGCTGAGTTCATGGAGGGCATCAAAGAGCAGTGGGTGCACAAAGCTTTTTCCTTATAGGTAATTATCTTTCTTCCTATTCACTGCACATATTTGAGTGTCTTGTCCATTTGATTCCTGCCCAAGCCAGTTCCTTTCCCATTTGTTATGACAATTGTTCTGTGTTTCATCAAGAACTCTGGCAGACATAAAAGGAGTATCCAGCCATAACAAGCTGAATGTTCCACTGCACCCTTTGGATAAAATCTAACTTACTATAGGCTAAAAAGAACTACCATGGCATCTCCTGGTATTTCTAGCACATTCAGCTTGAATTTTCAGCCCTAGCGTAACCCTGAAATCAAGAGTCTTTCTAATATTTGTGGAGAGACTGATGTTATTTTTACTGAGTTCTTAGGATTTGTATTACAGTAAATATTTCATACCAGAGAAAGAAGAATTTCTGGAGATACTTTAACACCATCAGAAAGCAGAGTATGATTGCAGTAGTGTTCCCTGAACCTATGACTCATGTTTGTTAATGTTCATGGTGTAATAAGGAGACAGGCTAGATTTTCTAGTAACGTATTTTGCTCCCATCTTGTACAAACATGGAATTGTGCACCTTACCAGTGGGATTCTCTAAGGTCTCGACTTCCTTTTCCCAATTTTTTTAAAATTGAATTTCCCAATTCACATTTTCACTATGTTTGCCACTAATAAATTGTTCAGCCCTGTGTTTTATCTCTCAGTTTGGGGTTTTTTTTTAGTCTACCTTAATTTTAATCAGTATTGGTTTACATCATTCACTAATTATTTCTATAATTATAAAGACTTACTGTCAATCCATGTAAAAAAGAAAAAAAAAATTTCCTCTTGCCTGTATACAGTCATTACTATTTTATTCTTGGTATTTTTCAAAAATCTCCCTAACTTATCCTGGAGAACTTCTACAAAAAACAGCTTTCAGTCTTAATTTCTTTTTTCTCAGTACATTACTATGATTTTATAGTTTATGATTCTGTACAAGTTGTGGTGCAGACCAGTTGCTCAGTAAAGGTCTCAGGTTTTTGACAGACCCAGTTCATGTAATCTGTTCCTGAAAGTCAATTTGTCATTTTGTTGCCTCTCCAGACTTCAGAACTGGCAAAAATGGGTACAGGTGATACTAAGAAAATTTCATGCCATAATGCTATAGTTCTGCTCTCGTTTGAATTACGTGTACATGATAATGATTCCCTATTTAGATTCCCTGGTACCTCTCTTCTTACTCCTTGAAATTTAAAGTAATAGAATCACAGAATTAATTAATTTAGAAAAAACCTCTGAGATTGAGTCCACCATGTGACTGAACACCACCTTGTCAAGTAGACCATGCCACTCAGTGCCACATCCAGTCTTTCCTTTAAACACCTCCAGGGACAGTGATTCCAGCACCACCCTGGGCAGCCCATTCCAGTGCCCAATCATTCTTTCTGTGCAAACTTTTTTCCTATTGCCCAATCTAAACCTCCTCTGGTGCAACTTAAGACTGTGTCCTAAATGTGTATTGTAGAGCATTTTTCTGGATAATTTTGGCAACAGGCACAGGGCACTAGATCAAGAGAAGTTAATTCCTGAACTAAAGGTCCTTCCTTCACTGAAAACATTTTCTTCTGCCTTCCCAGCCAGACTCCCAAAACACAGCTATGCCAGTGACTCTCAAACACCTTGCAGAGTTTATCCATCCATAATCCTCAACATTTGTGCAAAAGATTTGCATGTTCTGCCCTCTGTCCTTGTTAGATCCTTCTAGTCTTGTCCAAGCTTTTGTATTAGTTGAAAAAAAGAGTCATCAACACTAGTAGTCTCATGTTAATTCACAACACTTTCACACTGACAACATCAGAAATACCATGTACATGTGTGTGAACGAGGTGCTCCATGGTACACTTTTTGCTAGAGCTGTAATACTTCATTGGTTTACAATTCCTAGGAATTCCACCCAATTCCTCATATTTAGGACAGATATTTTAAGAAAATTCAACCTCTTTCTGACCCACTTTTACCTTCAGCTGTTGTAATGTGAATGCACACATTTGCTCTAGTGACTTTTTAATTTCTTTATTAAAAATTTCTTCAGACCTAAATGCCATCTATTCTTGATATTTGCTTGAAACTTAACTGCTTCCTGCTGAAATTCACCCCAGCTTCTTAGCTTTAGTCAGAACAAAAGTATTTTCCATGGAGTATAGCATTCTTATAAAAGCCAATGTTGTATTAATGAACATATTTTACTTGATGTAGAAGAAATAACATTTCTGAGACTATTCATAATGAAAGTCTATTCATAATACAATCCATTTCTGCCATAAACTCTACTACTAGCCAATGCAACTTGGAGCAAAAATTCTTCGCTCAAAAGTATCTTCCTTTGAGCAAAGATTTCTGCAGAAATCCTGCTCAATCAATAAAATGCTCAGATCTTCAGTCTGACTTCTCAGTACTTGGCTCCAGCCAGTGCCTAAGGTTCTGGTTTGACACAGAACACAGCAGGAATCACAAAAGTCAAACGCCTCATGTTTCTACTAGCAAAAAAAAGCAGGTCAGGAACTGTCCTTTGGCACGGGAACCAGCTGGCACAACGTGGCTTTCATACACACAACTAAACTCTTATCTCCTGAAATAGGTCAGTTTCACACAGACAGTCTGCTGGGAACGGCCCTGGCACACAGGGACCCTTGAGCTGCTCCCCAGGGACTGCTGTTTGCTAGGACAGAACCACACTGGGGACACCACCACCCAGGGGACCACTACAGAGGATGACCAGCACTGTGCTTTAATCCTGAACCCTAGACCCATTTGGTTTACTGCTGTAGGGCTAGCTATAGGGATAGAGATAGAAAAATGTCTGCAACAATATACAGAACTGAAATCTAAATTGTAACTTTGATTGTTGCCTCCCTTGTGCTTCAGAGACTTCTTTCAAAGATACTTTTGATGGTTTCTTCAAATTAAAGCATCCTCTCTGCTCTTTCATGTCATCATTAATTAGCCCCTTTTTCCTGGACTACCAACCAGATCTTTTCAACCAATACTGAAAATGTTCTTGTGAGGTACTTGGGGGGGGGGGGGGGGGGGGGGGGAGGGAAGAGAAAAAAAAAGAAGAAGAAAAGAAAAGAAAAACGAGTGATTTATCTGAATCTGCACTTTCTCTCTGCAGTCCCCTGTTTCACAGCGAAGTGTCACAGGGTCACTCTTTCCCATGACATACTGGAGCGCAGCACATCTCATGGAGAACAGACCATGGCTGCTGCTAAAGTTACTTAGTTACCTACTTGCAGCTCAGCGTCTGTTTGATCCATATTTTTAAGAAAGAGCATTTCAGGTTATTAAGGAGACAGGTGTACACAGCATATCTCTGTCATCTGATGTATCTCTCAAAATCAGAAGCCTCTAGCTCAAGAAATAGGAAGAACACGAAATATGTGCTAGCCCCACTTTGTCCTCAGCCCTGGAATGTTTTCCCCAAAAAATTTAGAGTCTGAAACATGCAGTTGCATTATCATGAACACAAAGAATTGCTGTTGCAGCAGGGATGGAGAGAGTAGCATTGAAGACTACTGACTGCATGAGAAAGGATTGGAAAAGCCTATGTGGTCAATCAGGGACAACACTCAGGTGATTCCCATGAAACACACATCTCTGCAGCTCCTATGCCTCATGTGTTTGTTTGGGCACCACAAAAAAGCACATGCTGTGGATTGTTTTGCTAAAAAGCAGAGGTTTTAATGCTTGGGGGTACCTGAATAAAAAAAGAAAATATCTGTTGTTGCTTGGCTTGTTGCTTCCCTGCCCCCCAATTTTATTTTTTTTTTTGTTAATAATAGGAAAATATATCTGCCTCCAGCTGTTCAATTGTCTGATCAAGATGCAAACTTAGAAAGTGCTGTTACCTTCATATATACATTCCAATAAAAGCAAAACAAAACGCTGGGAGCCAAACACTGAAACACCAGAACTGACGCCGCAAAACTTCACGTGGCACAGGGTGTACCTTTCCACTACTGCAGAAACATGGAACTGTTTAGATTAGAAAAGACCTCCAAGATCATCAAGTCCAACCCTTGACCCAGCACTGCTATTAAACCACATCTTGAAGTGCCACAGTTCCCCAAACGATAAGGCGATGCTCCTGCAGGTAGCAACAACGTTCCTGGAAATAACCATTTCTCACTGAACAAGTCGCGCAAAGCCCCTCCCTCCCCGGGGAGCACCTGCCCTTTGTAGCCCGCGGCGAGGAGGCGGCGGCGCTTCCCCAGCCCTCGCAGGTGTTCGGGGTGAGCGCTCCCTTCCCTTCCCTTCCCTTCCTTTCCCTTCCCTTCCCTTCCCTTCCCTTCCCTTCCCTTCCCTTCCCTTCCCTTCCCTTCCCTTCCCTTCCCTTCCCTTCCCTTCCCTTCCCTTCCCTTCCCTTCCCTTCCCTTCCCTTCCCTTCCCTTCCCTTCCCTTCCCTTCCCGCACAAAGGCGGGGGATGCCGGTGCCGAGGCGAGCGAGCACCGGAGCCCGGACAAAAGGCAGCCCCTCTCCATCGCCTCCCCGCCGGCAGGCGGGGCCCGGCGGCGCCTCCCCCGCGCTCCATCCCATCCCATCCCATCCCATCCCTTCCCATCCCATCCCGCTCCCTCCCTCCCGTGTTGCGGGCCCCGGCGGGAGGCGCTGCCCCACTCGCCCGGGCGAGCTGCTGAGCGCCGGCGGCAGCGGCCACCTGGTGCTGCGGGCAGGGCAGGGCGAGGTGAGTGACGAGCGGGGAATGGCGAGTGGTGAATGGCGAGCGGCGAGCGGGGAATGGCGAGCTCCTGCCGGGCCGCGCCGCGCGGGTCGGGGCTGCTCTGCCGGCGCCGTGCCTCTTCCTTCCTCTCTGTTTTGCCCCTCTCAGTTTCGGCGGCGATAGGTCCGGGCTGGGGGAGGAATCCGAACAAAGGCAAGCACGGTAACCTGCCTGAAAGCGAGCGGACGGATGAGAAACGGGGCGCTCAGCACGGGATGCGCTGTCCTGCCGGGGGGCGTGGGGGCAGCCGGGGATCCCTGCCCTGCCCTGCCCTACCCTGCCCGGTGGTTCGAGCACGGCTTGTCCCGTGGGGTTGCTTCTACGAATTACATCGCCCGGTTTTATCTCCGAACTGGAGAAACAAAGCGGTCCTTTGGCCGGAAGAAGGTGTTTGAGACGCGGGGTGTTGATGGCTGGGGTTACCTGCAATGGTTAATAACTGGGGCTATGGAAGAGGATGTTTCTGTCGCTTGTGGTGTTTATTTGCCTTTTGTATTTCACTGGGGCTGGAATATTAAAATAAATTTGCCAGCTGTGTTTGTAGATTTGTTGATGGTTCTGTTGTTTGGTTTTGTTTCTGTTTTTTTTTTTTTTTTTTTTACTTCTGTTTCTTTTATATCTATAAATGGAAGGAGATTTAAGTGTTTGTAATCTTAAAACAAGAAACAAAGGTTTATTTAAAGATTTTTTTTTTTAGCCAAAAACCTTGAAAAGGAATTAAAAACTTTATCTTGATAGACTTGGCAATGGAAGAGCTTATTTGTTCTTGCAAACCCTTTATTTCCTCTATACAGACAGTTTGATTTAGTGATTTCAGAATGAATGAGAATGTGAATAGCAGAGAAACAGAAAAACTCATAAAGCAAATAAATATAAGCCAAATGTGTTTTCTAAAAGATCTTCTGTAGGTTGCCTTTTTAATGATAACCATAAGTGATTTTTTGGAGTTTATCAGTGCAAAAAGAGCTTTTCTGGCTTGGGGAGTGGAAGTTTAATGTAGTTCAGTAGCAGGCTCTATGTTTATTAAAGGTGCTTACCCTGTGCAAGTTCAGTTAGCATGTCGAAAGAGAAATATTGTGAACAGAAGTAAACATCACTTTAGTAGCAGGGGAGAGGAAAAAGATTTGATGTGGACCCTAATTCAAGAAGGTGCTAAAGCACATATCAAATAAAGGCACAGTGGTAGGGTAAGGAATTGAGCGTTGTTTTTGTACTTGATGTTGCATGTCCTTTCTTGTGTTTTGGGCCTGGCTGCTAAAACACAACCCTCTTTTCCCTTCTTATCCCTTCTGTGGGGAGGTCTGGGTCACATGCACATGATTTTTTTTTGCCATTGTTGTTGAACTTTGCAATTCTTGATGCTTCACTGATTTGTGAAGTTATATGCTTCAGTGATTTGGCCCTGGACTATACAAAAGTGATTACAGAAGTTGCATGGAAAGCCTTTTTTTTAATGATGGAGGTCTGTAAAATCAATCTTGAAGGCAGACACCTGTGTGAACTGTTGAGGCTTTGCAAGAGCTTCAAAATAGCTACCAGATTTAATCATCTTAAAACATACATCTACTTGAAACTTCGAACCCAGTGCTCCTTTCACAATTAAAGTTGTCAGCTGCTGTTTCTAACAAAATTACACTGTTGGGTAAATCTATAACAACTTCATTAGGAAGTATTCATCATGGTTACTTAACAGGAAATTAAATCCAAGTAGATCAGAAGAGAACTTGCCTCTTCTTTCCTAAAGCATTACCTTTACCTTTGCCTTGCACTTAGGTTCAACAAATTCTGCAGGCACAGGACATTGGCAGTGCTCTCAGTCTCTGTAGGCAGGGGAGGGTTTCTTGAACCTTAGCAAAGCTCAGCCGTGCCCTTTTTTCCTTCTGTGTGTGTGATGGTAAAAGACTGAATGCTGAGGCTGTGAGTCTTGAGGGTTTTCTTGGTGGGTTATTGCAAAGTGCTTTTGATGTGCCGCAAGCTGGGTTCGGGGGGAGGCTGGGGGGCAGGAAGAGAAGGGACATGTGGAATACATGTTTTGTGAGCCCTTTGAAACTGGACACCTATTATATATTTGTCAGCAAGTCGGTGGTATGAAGTGACCCAAGTGATCTCTCAGGGACCTGTGTCCGCTAAGCTGAGCAAAGCACGTACTCCTCTTTTACGGTCACTGAACAAAGGCACTCTCCTTGGAGCTTTCTGCAGAGACAGGTCTTAGATGTTCCAAGTTCTGATTTCAAGAGAAACAGCTAATATTATGATACTTGTTCCTGTGATAAATAAATTAAAAATCAGAACATGCCATGTACTCACCGACCTTCAGAAAGTAGCATGTATTTTTCATCTTTCAGCTAAATTAGTCTAGGAATTGGGATTTGTGTGCTTGGCCAGAAGTACCTCTGGGTTAAACAAATGGGATTTGTGTAGTGTCCTCATGCTGGTGGGCAGCATCTTGTGTTTGTCACAGCTTTGTGCACGGAATAATGCACTGGTGAGATGGGAGTTTGGGTTTATCATGACAACAACTTGAACAAGGGGAGATTTATCAGCCCCTTGAAATAAGGGGTCAAGTACAAAACCACCTCATTTTCCACAGAGTACTGCATAGCACTATCAGCTTCTATTGTGTTTCAGGCTTAATCTTAAAATGAAACCTGGCTTGTCATTCTCTAGGGTCTTAGAAAAAAATCTCTGAAATGTGATCTGAGTGAAAATAGATACAGTGAACTGTTCTAGAGAAGTATAAGCTGCTTTCCATGCTGCTTTGGAGGACACCATGTTCAGGCCAGTATTTTATTTGATGTCTCATGGATGGAAAGAGAAATTAGTGGGAAAGAAAGCTGGGGTTGTGGGGGCAGTATGAGGGGGCAGGAGGAAAGGTTTAGGTACCTAATTCCAAAAGCTCCATTTTCAGGAATGTAGGTGGTTTGGTGGGAGTTTTAAAGACTTAAGAAAATTATGCTTTTGGTAATAATGATCTCTAGGCAACTGGAATTCTATAATATGGAGGTTTTCTCACATTTACATTAACACTCCACAGACTCTGACTTTTCTTTGGTTATATTCCCTGAAAATATAGAGGTCTTGCATTCAGCATTAGACATCAAGTTTGTACAGAAGGAACAACAGTCCACTTTTCAAATTCCATGCTGTATAAAAGATGACAGCCCCTGTTTTTTCCTGTTTTCAGAGAAGAAATGTGGCATGTATAAGATCCAGGTTTCTGAAGGACATGAGGTGCAGCTCAGGTGAGGTTGCTTACAGCCAATTGCTTTGTCCATACCTCATTTCATTCCTGCTTGGAGCTGTTGTTTCCTTGTCCTTGTGCTCTGCTCAGATGATCCACGGATGGCTTGGTGTGCACTGGGCTCATGGCTCTGAAGAGGAAGAGAATTTGGCCAGGTACTTGAAGCTCTTCCTGTACCTGTGTGCAGAGTGGGTAGAGTCAGGCAGCAGGGAAGGTTGCTCAAGTCTTGGGAACTCATCTACCCTCTGTCATCCTAGGTTTGTCTTTTTATTGTTTTAGTAAAAGGTCTTAAAATAGAATGCACAATTCTGAGTTGACTAACAAAAGTAAACTTCTTATGTTTTTCTGCCCCAAGAGGAGGAAGGAAGACAGCTGAGTGACTTCATTTAAACTTGTAAGCATTCCTCAAAGAAGTGGCTACCTATAGGATGAAAAGTAGAATAAATCAGAAAGCATTTCTTATGATACCCATTTGATTTTTTCCTTTGTAGAGGCCTCAGGTTAGCTCTTGCTAAATAGTCTTGCATTTTCTTTTGAATTAGTATTTTCTACATGAGCTCGTTGATGACTTTTAATGCTTTGTGAAAGGCTTTTAAATACAAAATGAGACCCTTTATCTTGGAGGACTACTTAGTATTCAGGTTAAATGCTGATCACTGTACAACTCCAAATGAGAAAAAACTTAGTATTTAAATTGATTTTGAGTTAAAACATGTGAGGCTATTCTATATGCCCTAGAGAGAGAGATTAGAATGGGGCTTTGTTGCTGCTGATTTTTCCTCTTCATCTTGCTGAACAAAATGTGAAAGGACTGGGAGAAGGGCAAGAGTAGGAATACAATATCTCTATAGGAAGAACTTGAGTAATTTCATTGACTTTACTGAAGTCCTAAAGTGTTGTATTGTTTTTATTATGTGACTCATTCTTTGTGGCACTCTGTTGGTAATGTGTACAAAAGTGGGACTGTTCATTATACAAACTCCATTGCCTTGGACTCTCTGGAGTTGAAGTAAGGGGCTGATGAGCCTCAGAGGATGCCCATCTCTTACTCTAGGGAATGCTGAAGTCATGTGGGTCAAGCAGGTTTTTAACTTAGACATCTCAGTTTCATGTCTGACCTTGGATGTGAGGAACCTGGGCTATAATGTGTTTCTGATGTGTTTTGCACTTCCCCCTTGCATTGGGCGATGGGAAGAATGGCTGGCCAGCATTGCCAAGCATAAAAATTTGGAAAGAATGCTGCAGACAGATGCATACATGCTCCTGAAATAAGATTCTTATCAGAGCAATATTGACATGTTTAAATACCATTCAGTGTATTTTAATCCATTCAGAAATAAAGACATACAGATATTGGTATCTGGTTCAGTCCAATTCTCCTGCTGAGACCTACAGGGTACATGGATGAGCTCTTACATCATCATCTGGACTCTGCTGTCTCTGTTGATGTGGGTGTACTGAGCTTGGTGAATTGCTAAGTTTAAGCCTGCTATCTAGGCTGGATATTAAACAGCTTTTCTTAAAGGGCATTGGCATAAAGTGTCATCATGTATATGGGAAATAAGTGTGTGAAATCTTAGTAGATGCTAAATTAGGAACAGTTTTCCCCACACAAATGCATTTTATTTCTCAGTGACTTAAATGGAACAATGATTAAAGCATGGTAAAATGCTGCACTGATTAAATGCTGAGGGAGTTAATGCACAGGACAATCTGAAAATATTGGACAAATGGTCTTAGAAGTGAGATCTATTTAAATGTTCATGTTACACCTGGCTAGAAATGATGACCTTTGCCAGGGAAATGGCTGGAGGAAGTACATCCTGTGTCAGCAACAGTGATTTAGTAGCAGTGCATGGATTGAGGATGATGGGGACCCTGGGAGTTGCGTTTAAGTGCCTTGGTGAAGGGGCTGCAGAACGTGGATTTAAGTTTTTGAGGTAACTGTGTGCCTTATGTAATCTGGTTACATTTGAAGATAATAATTAACTACTGACTTTGCTGTGCTATTCTTGAACTAAGAGGGGATTTTGGATGGAAAACTGAAGTAAATTCAATGATGTGTGTGTGCAAAGTGATTGAAATGGACTCTTGCTTTCAAAACTGTGGTTTTTTGCCCAGATTTCATAACCAATGTTGCAGGAAGCATTTGCACCTTAATTAAGGAATAATGTGGAGTTAAGAATGAAGAATATTATTACTTATGTACAGCTCATGAGCCCACATTGAGAGGTTGAGAGGTCCTGGCTGCAGTGAGATCTACCAGTACCTTTGTGTCCTGACAAATGAGTCCAAATTCTGCCCCTGCTTTTCCTTAGGTATTTCACCAACTTTGACGTCTGCAATCTAATTCAAAGCAAACAGAAAAACTCAAACTCTCAAGCAGTATTGGTTCTAGCACATGAAACTGAGGTTTGGGAGCAGTTGTTCAGATGTGTAAATGTCAAAACGAGATTTCAGTCTTGGCCTTTTTCCATGGTGCATCAGCCTAGTTTTATGATGGCTGAGGGTATGAGTTTATCTTTGGATGTTTTGAAATAATAAGAAATGCTACTTCAGTGTTACTGAAGTGATGCAAGTGGAGATATATCCATCAGGGATATATTGACTACTTGGAATATCTTGTATTAGTTCATAAACCAAAAGAAAAGGTGGGGATTTTTTGTATTTTTTTTTCCCAGCTTCTTTGCCCCTAGAGCTCCTGCTGTGTTTTCTTAAGATCTAATTTCACATTACCATTCCTAAAATCAAGATGATCAGTGGATCAGAAAATAATTAAGGATTAAGGTCATAAATGCTTGTCTTTAACTGCATGTTTGTGTATCTTTATTTCTGGTAATCTTCAGGACTTTCCATTCCTTAAAGAAAGGCAATAAATTTAAAAATTATTCCTAGAGTAATTTGCTGACTTCTGAAGCATAGATCCAGCTTCTGTTCGGTTCACCTTACTCAGGAACAGGGAGAAAAACAGCTGGAAGTTTCTGGGATTCTTGTCCCCTGCAGAGAAGAATTTCCCCATCTTTGCCCCAATTCTTGGGAGAGAAAGTGGAGAATTTTAACTTTGCTAAGTGGCTTTAAGAAGTACAATCTTTTTTTTTTTTTTTTTTTTTTTTTTTTGGTCTCAGATGTAAGGGTAATTGAAATAATTCCTCCTGCTCTAATGGAACTAAAAAAATATTGAATTGCTATGAAGTTTGGTTTTTTTTGTTTCATGAAACCCCCTAGGCTGTTTAGGCACCTGCATGTGCACACTCATTCCTGCCATTGCATATGGCATGCCAGGCAGTTGTAGAGGCAGAAGCAGCTTAAAACCATGTCCTATTTGCTACATACATTATTTACTAGCAGAATGTGCACTAGTACAACTGGAAGTGTTTGCCACTTTCTATGTGACAAGGATGGTGTGTGCAATGAACCTGCCCAGTTCAGCAGATATAGAAGGAGTTGAGCAATTTGCTTTTAACTCCATCATCCATCCTCAGACAAACGCTGCAAAACCAAAGTCTGGAAATAGGGGAAAAAAACGCAGGAAATGGCAGTATGTTAGCTAAAATAAAACAAAATTGCTCTCTTTAAACTGGGGAGAAGATACATGGTGCTGTAATACTTGAAGGACGTTTTATCTGGAAATCTTCTCCTCTGTGAAGCATTGCAGTAAGTGCCAGAGAGAGTACTTTATTCTTCATGAGTGATTCCTGAGGGATCTGGTGCTAAATAATGTGTCTTTTTTTGCCTTTTTTTAAACAGATAACTCTTTTGTATTGAGGAGGCTTTTAAAATGGAGTTTACTTTGTTCAAGTCTATAAAACTGACACCTTCAAATTTAATACAGAGAATGAAGACTTATTGTTAATATCTATGGTCTGGAGTGATGTTTTTACTCAGTTTTTAATCAGCAGCTAGAAACAGATACACTAGAAACACTTGGATTTTGATGCTTGCATGACAAATGAAGATTATGCATCTGTTTCTTATCTGAAAAACATTAAATTTGCCAAGGGGGATGCATATCTCCCCTATTTGGGCCTGGTGCTTTCCAGATAGACTTGGAAAATCCCTGCTGATAAGCAAAGCTGGCAAACTGGTAGTAGTGGATGAGGAGAAGGCTGAGGTGCTCAGGCTTCACTGGCAGCCTCTCTTCCCATGCTTCTTGAGTAGAACTGCAAGATGGGGACCGGGGCAGCAAAGTTCCTCCCACTGTAGGGTAAGATCAGGTTTGTGGCCACCTGAGGAACTCAAATGTTAAGGGACCTGATGAGATGCACCCCAGAGTCCCAAGGGAACTGGGTGATGTTGTTGTCGAGCCATTCTGCATGATTTGAAAAGTCATGGCAGTCAGGTGAACTCCTAGGTGACTGGAAAAAGGAAGACATTGTAGCCATCTTTAAAGAGGGTAGAAAGGAGGACCCTGGGAGCTACCAACCTGTCAGCCTCGCCTCTGTGCCTGGAAGATCAAGGAACAGATCCTCCTGGAGGCTGTGCTCAGGCACATGGAGGACAGGGACGTGATTAGGGACAGCCAGTACGACTTCACCAAGGGCAAGCCCTGTCTGACCATCATGGTGGCCATGTCACATCAAGTGACAAGGAGAGGGTTACAGATGTCATTTATCTGGACTTCTGTAGAGCCTCTGACATGGTGCCCCGCAGCATTCTTCCCTGTAAACTGGAGAGAGTTGGATTTAACAGTGGACTGTTGAGTGGATGAATGGTTGGATGGTCATATACAGAGAATCGTGTCAATGGCTCGGAGTCCTGATGGAAATCCGTGACAAGTAAAGTCCCTTAGGCATCTGTATTTGGATCAGTGTTACTTCATATCTTCACTAATGACAAAGGGATTGAGTGCATGCCCTGCAAATTTGCAGATGACACAAAGCTGAGGGGTGCTGTTGATACACCTGGAGGACTGGATGCCATCCAGAGGGATCTGGACAAGCTCAAGAAATGGGCCCCCTGGAATCTCACGTGGTTTAACAAGGCCAAAGGCAAAATGCTGCAACTGAGTGGGGACAACCACTGGTATTGATTTGGGCTGGGGAATGAACTGCTCCAGAGCAGCCCTGCTGAGAAGGACTTGGAGGTGCTCGTGGATGAGGCAGGGTTCAAGTGCTGCTGGAAACAATCCAGCCATGTGTTCCTGCAGCCCAGAAAGCCAATTGAATTCTGGGTCACATCAAAAGCAGTGTGGGCAGCAGGTTGAGGGAGGGGACAGGGTGCTCCCCACCTGGGGGGCTGCATCCAGCTCTGGGGCCTCCAACATCAGGAAGATGTGGACATGTTGAAGAGAGTCCAGAGGAGGGCCATGAAGATGGTCACAGGGCTGGAGCACATCTCTGTGAAGACAAGCTGAGATGGTTGGGGTTGTTCAGTCTGGAGTAGAGAAGGCTCCAGGGAGACCTTACAGCACCTTCCAGTACCTAAGGGAGCCTGTGGGAAATCTGGAAACATTCAAGGTCAGATTGGACAGGGTTCTGAGCAACCTGATTGAGTTG
Organism: Cinclus cinclus; assembly: GCF_963662255.1. Classification (NCBI taxonomy): domain Eukaryota; kingdom Metazoa; phylum Chordata; class Aves; order Passeriformes; family Cinclidae; genus Cinclus; species Cinclus cinclus. The sequence goes on along the minus strand of NC_085047.1, from coordinate 92,329,590 downwards.
CTCATTGCAGGAAGATTGGGCTTTTATGACCTTTTAAGCTCCTTACACCCCCTACTGTTCAATGATTCAACTTTGCAGTGTTCCCCACTATCTTTACCAATGATTAATTATTTGGAAAGATCAAGATGTTTCCTCATGAGGACAAAATCTTTCACAGTTAATGCTGTTTCAGTTCTTATTTCAAGAAGGGGGTGATTTTTGTTTGTATTAAGAAACAAACCTCCCTGTAACTCTCTGGCATAAACTGAGAAGCTTGCAGGTGTTTGAGGATGTGCTTGCTCTCTTACCTGCAATACATATAATAAGCTTGGTAATTTCCAGCTACTTCTAGGTTAAGGGAACCTCTTCTCAGGAAGAGGGCAGTAGTGGAAGACCTGGGTGATGTGTCAGAAACCAAACATCTCCTCCTTCCTGCCAGATTTCAAGGGTCAAGGTTTCATTCAGTTAATTTGTTTATGAAAACTTTCAACTGTAATTTCAGCCTACCATATAATGGCAATTGTAGTATCTTGTCCTTTTTTATTTTTTTTTAACTTTCACTTTTTTGACACCCCATGTTCTGCTGTGTTCTTTTGCCTAGTTAAACTTGTCTTTGGAAGGTGTGATTTGATATTTGTGTAGTGTGTTTTTTGTTTGTTTGGTGGTGGTTGGTTTGTTTGTTTTGGTTTTTTTTGGTTGTTTTTTTTTTGTTGTTGTTGTTGTTTTGTTTTGTTCTTGTATTATCTTTGACCTTTGATATAAGCATTTTGATAAACTACAGGGAACTCAAACTTTTTACTTTGGGTACCATACCATGCACGACTGATGTAAACTGCATCTCTGTTCTTCAAATAAAATCAATGGTATGACAATCTGTATACAATTGCTGTCCTTAACATTTTAGCCTCTTCTTTCAAGTAGCTAGGTTTTTTTTCCTTATGTTTTGCAGAAAATTACTATCTGCTTGTTTTTTTTTATATTTCAGAAGTCAGCTCACAGAGTTTTCATGTCTGACTACTGGTATCGGACCCTGAGCCTGTGCAAAGAAACTGGAAGCTGCAACTGTTTTGCAGCGGCCAACCAGCCTAATGAAGAGAAAGAAGAAGATACCAACTATCAGGTTGTGGTGTCAGATACCATGCAGCTTGTGCCAGATAAGCAAGAGGTGACAGAAATCACAGTAGGTGAGAAAAATATAGCATATTTTGAAACTGGCTGGCTGGCTGCCAGACTGTTAAGAGGACAGATGGCTTCAAGAATTTTAGCGTTTGTATCTCATCTCTAGCAATGAGAGTAGGGCAGGGAGCCCAAGGAAAGGAATAGCTGAGTGTTCACTGGAGGGGGTTGATGTCACCGTGAAAACAAGCGTTTAATAGCAGCCAGTGAATACCTGTGCTTGGGAGGACTGATGCTTGTTATAAGAAATTAAAATCATTCCATGAATTAATTGTTTAGCAAAAAATAACCATCCCAGAGAAACCTGACCTATCTTCCTACCTTCCTTTAACATCATAATTTTGAGGAGCTGCTGAGAAACAAGTAAAAATTACCTCTGCACCATATCACATTACTTTTGTTCCTGTGGACCTTAAGCAGAAATAGTGAGTGCCAGCTTATAGTTTTTGGAACTAAGAATGTGTTGGGATTTTTTACTGTACCACCTTATCTTATATTTACCCATGCAGGAGGTTGTCACATAGTTCATATATGAATGGAAGTTTTGCCTTGGTACTAGTGCAGATGGACTTTAATTTTATAATTTAATTAGCGGTTGTATCTGATGGCATTTGGTCTTTATTAACACTTCTTCATTTCATTTTGGAAAATGTTTTTTATAAAGCCTCCTAGGTAATTAAATTTAATTAGGTAATTAAATGCCTAAATATATTTATGCAAACCTCTCTAAGCTGGAAAGATGTTCCAAAACTGGAAAGGTGGAATTCACTAAAATACAGTTTTGCATTTAATACACAATTATAAAACAGGATATGACTCTTTTGTCCTGGCTGAAATGAAATAATGATGTTGCTACTGCAGAATGATTCACAGTCTGCTCTGACTTAACAGGAAGTAGCGATTAGAGTAATCATTTTGCTTTTGTACCAGTGACGTCTCAGCCAGAATGAGGTTTCTTTTGAAAGCAGCAAGGAAAAATGCAAAAAACCCTGCAGTAATTCCAGAGGATAATGTCAGGGGTGATCAGATATGATTTCTGTGGAAATAAGGTGTGTGTATCTAGACTACAAGAGAAAACTGAAGGGAAATCACACATATTTTGACTTTCTAGTGGAGATCTGTGCTAGATATGGAAGAAGGTATATATCTGCTTGTTTCAATTTTCTCATTGTCCATAACTATTAGAATAGGAGCAAGAAAATGTGAACTTGATTCCTGCAGAGAAGATTTAGACCTAATTGAGGCAGTTGTTAGACTACTAAGGAGTTTATGCAGTCTCTAGCTTGTTCTTGATGAAATCTCTAGGGAAACAAACTAGTGCTAGAGGTGAGCTGGGTGCACTTGATTCCATCTCAGCGATTCAAGCCAGGCTAAGAGCACTGTGCTTCTGTGGTAGAAGAAACAATGTCCTGGTAAGGCAAGCCTGGAGTAGGAAATCAGAGGAAAGATGGTTCTGTATTGTCATCTGAAGGGTTTCAAATGGGAAATTGCTACTTCCCCTCCCCAGAAATTCAGGGGAGAGCTGTGTTGGATTCAAGGCTGCATGTTTATTCTCTGCTGAAGTGTCAGTGAATCAATGGCTGACTGGTTTATCCACAAAGGAATCCTAGTAAGGTGCAGGGATTGAAATGAAAGCAGTGAAGGCAGACCAGGAGCTGAGTGTAGAGATGTACTTCATAGGCATGAGACTGCCTATATTAGCTGCACATACTTGACTATGCTAATTTCATCTTTCAGCTGTGGCTGCTGCCCTTCTATCACTGCAGTGTATGTAAAAGGGACATGAGGCTACGTGAAAGAAGTTCTGGATTAAGTTTCCTGGCCTGAGAAATAGCAGATTTTTCACTGGGGATTACATCCATGTCTGGCATGACAGCTGAATTGAACCCATTAATTGAAACTGCAAAGCATATGATGATACTCTTTATCCCTGGAAAAAGTGGGGTGTAGTTTTCAAAAAAAGCTATGCTTGTTTTCTTTTGACTTGAAGACAGCAGTGTGTAGACTGGGAAAGGAACCTTCCCAGAACTAGGCAGAGACTAAATGAGAAACTTAGTGGTAGGTAATTTTCTGCTGAAGTTCATAAACTTTACAGGTAAATGAAGTATGAAAGGCTTTTTGTGCTATATTTAATACTGTTGCTGCTAGTATTGAGGATTGACTGAATCATTGTTTGTAGATATTTTATTGGGGTTTGATTTTTAACAAATCATTGCTCTTACTTCACGCAATTTGTGTGTTAAGATTTTCTGACTTAATCAAGGGACTGCTAAAAAGGGTCTACTCTGAAAAGAGCTGCAGTGGCATAACATGGTGAACATTTAAAATGAGAAATGAGAAGATTTACTCAAATTTTAATACCTATTCAAATATTTACTTCAAGAAAACAAGCAAGGGTTTTTTCTGTTGGTAAAGGAGCCATAGTGCCTTGTTCTGTGAAAATAAGCCTTATAATCTTCTCATGGGAAAAGGCAGAAAGAGAGATGCTGCCATGGAAGATTGTTGGAGTCTTCTCCCCTGTTATTTTTGACTTCTCAAAGCAAATGTGAGGGGTGTTAGTCTCCCATGCAGACCAATAATACTGTATGATGAAGAGCATCTTTTTGCTTTTATTTAAGCCATATGTTGCTGTTGCTGAAATTTTAATTCCATCTCCCTCCGCAGGAACTCATCTGCTGTGCGGTTGGTACTATATTAACAGCAATATTTTTTACTGCAGTGTCTTCCTAGAAGTTATAATTAAGATCAGGTCTTCATTGTGTCTGTAAATGTGTACACAGAGAGAAGATACTGCATCTTGAAAGCTTTAAGACTCGGGATTGGAAGCAACAGATGAACCAGCATACACAATTCAGTTTGAGGCAGAGCACTGGTGAGATGGAAACATGATAACATCCAACTTGCCTGTACTCTTGCCTTGATTCAAATGGTGTGTGTAATGCAGCCTTCCTTTCCCTGTTTTCAGCAGAGCCTGAAAAATGGAAAATCCTGGAAACGAATGGAGGCATGGAAGAAAATAATGAATCTTTACTAATAATAATAATAAAAAAAATAAAATCCAGTGTTTATATATTTCCTCAGTGCCTGTTGTGTTGTTCTACCTATGAGGCATTGGGCTTGACGACTGATGTGCCTGGAGGCCTATTTACATACAGCAACTGTTTGGGGTTTTTTTTCCTCTCTAGTGATCATCCCATTAATATGGTTGACACCTTTATTTGTTTGGGTTTTTTTTTTACCCTGTTCAGTTCAAGTCTGTCTGGAATATAATCTTTTCATGCAGGGGGTTTTAGCCTCCTGCCACGATGCAGCTTTTTGTGGTCTCAAGATTTGATAGCATTGCATCTTGGGAGCTGCACTTGCTGAAGTAGTAGGAAATAGCCATGAGGGTGCTGCAGTCAAAGCTCTTACAAAAGTAAGAGACTATCATGACTCTGCCCAGGTTTTGAAGAATCCAAGAATACAGGTGACAGCTGACTGAAGTCAGAAGTCTCCTTAATCCAAACTTACCCAAGATGACATACTTAAGGAGTAGGAAAATATTTTTTAGTTATTTCAAATTATAAAATGTGTCATTTTATCAATTTACCTGATTTTTTGGCATTTTTGCATCTGAAGTTACAAGGCAGCTGAAAAGGCAGCGAAGTGACTGTGCTGTGCCAATTCTAACACTTGTAACAGTGCTGCAAAGCACAAGATCAGTTGTTGCACTCACAGCAATCGAAATTCTCATCCATTGCACTCGTGCTCTTCGAAAGAAATGTGTGTGGTATCATCTTAAAATGTTAAATTTAAATTTTTAAAATTGTTTTCTATACATAAACACCCTTCCAGGTACTGCTCAGTGGTATTACTGAAGGTGACACCTTTAACTGAATTATATACATCTACAACATTACTGGAAAGGGACGTTCAGGTTACATTATCAAGACCACTGATGACTCATCACCTGCATCAGAAAAGGGGAAAAAACAACATTTCTCTTAAACATTTGCACTTCTGGAGACTTCAGTTATACTCAGAACCCATACTATAACTTGAGCTGTGTGTTTTAACCCTTTGCTTCCACCAGTCAGAACTGTGTAAATACAAGATTTCAGAAGTAATGTACGAGGGAAACATTGTGGGTATTCATTGTTATAATAACTATGCTGTTTCAAATTAAGTAACTTTTCAGAAAAACAATAGTTAATGCTGTTTGGATTGAGTCCTTTATATTCTTTGTACACTATCAAAGGAAACCTTTAAAAATCTTAATTAAAAATGAAGATACTGAAGACTGTCTCTTAGAAACTGCTTTTATCAGTAGTGAGTAGTGTGCCATTGCATTTTTGAGGAGAAGTCTTTCATTTATGCAATATATTTAGAAAGTTCCTAGATTCCTGGAGCAGTTTTATATTCCCCAAGAAGTTTTATTCAATAGATTAGATTATAGATTATAGATTCAATGTCTTAACAGATGTTTAATTTTAATTGGCAAAGTTGTGTATATTGCAGTATGCTTCCACTAACAACTTTATTACAAAGTTTTCTTTTCAGGGGATAACTTATAAACTAGATTGATACAGCTAGAAGGTACATGTGAAAAATGAGGCTATGAATAATATATTTGTATGAGGTTGTTTGCATACATAAAAAAATCCCGACTAAAGTGTCAAGACCAAAATATATGAGGCAATTGAAGATTTCCTCTTTGTTAGAATTCCAGAGGCATCTACAAGAAGACCACTTTGTTTCGTGGGTGTGACACCAAAGTACTGTCATCTGATTAGCATTGGTATGTCTTCTGTGGAATGAAGATGGCATTTCAGACTTCTCAGCCCCAGTCTGCTTCTCAGTTGTGCAGGTGCTAAATAGCCCATGACCTTTTTTACCTTTAAGTACAAGCCAACTAGGGCAGGAGTCTCTAAGCCATAATACACAAGCCACTTAGTGATACAAGGTCCAGCACGTAGCTGGGAGCTATTGTTGTCCCTGGTGGCATCTGTCACAATGCCCAAGGAGGGGATTTGCTTTTTTTTTTTTTTTTTTTTTTTTTGAGCATAGATCTGGGCTCAACATAATTTTTTGGCAGAAAAGGGTATTTGTTTTGCTGTGCACTTTTCTTCATCTGCTTGGTATCAGTGGGCTGCCCTTTAAAGACTGGTTGTTTTTGATGTGGCATTTATAAGAAAATCCATGTAGAGCTTTTTGTTTCGTACTAGTGTTTTGATTGATGTGAAGTACATGTCCAAGTAAGATACAGCAAATGTTATGTTTGCAGGGCTAGCATTTCCCACTGTTGGAGGCTGTTTGCCTATAAATGTCTTTACAAGCC